>NC_088222.1:10135279-10382779 GCF_036934945.1 Oncorhynchus masou masou | reverse complement strand
GTCTACAGTCAATCACGGACTACAGGAAGAAATCCAGCCCAGTCACGGACCAGGATGTCTTGCTCCCAGGCAGACTAAATAACTTTTTTGCCCGCTTTGAGGACAATACAGTGCCACTGACACGGCCTGCAACGGAAACATGCGGTCTCTCCTTCACTGCAGCCGAGGTGAGTAAAACATTTAAACGTGTTAACCCTCGCAAGGCTGCAGGCCCAGACGGCATCCCCAGCCGCGCCCTCAGAGCATGCGCAGACCAGCTGGCTGGTGTGTTTACGGACATATTCAATCAATCCCTATACCAGTCTGCTGTTCCCACATGCTTCAAGAGGGCCACCATTGTTCCTGTTCCCAAGAAAGCTAAGGTAACTGAGCTACATGACTACCGCCCCGTAGCACTCACTTCCGTCATCATGAAGTGCTTTGAGAGACTAGTCAAGAACCATATCACCTCCACCCTACCTGACACCCTAGACCCACTCCAATTTGCTTACCGCCCAAATAGGTCCACAGACGATGCAATCTCAACCACACTGCACACTGCCCTAACCCATCTGGACAAGAGGAATACCTATGTGAGAATGCTGTTCATCGACTACAGCTCGGCATTCAACACCATAGTACCCTCCAAGCTCGTCATCAAGCTCGAGACCCTGGGTCTCGACCCCGCCCTGTGCAACTGGGTACTGGACTTCCTGACGGGCCGCCCGTGGTGAGGGTAGGTAACAACATCTCCTCCACCGCTGATCCTCAACACTGGGGCCCCACAAGGGTGCGTTCTGAGCCCTCTCCTGTACTCCCTGTTCACTCACGACTGCGTGGCCACGCACGCCTCCAACTCAATCATCAAGTTTGCGGACGACACAACAGTGGTAGGCTTGATTACCAACAACGACGAGACGGCCTACAGGGAGGAGGTGAGGGCCCTCGGAGTGTGGTGTCAGGAAAATAACCTCACACTCAACGTCAACAAAACTAAGGAGATGATTGTGGACTTCAGGAAACAGCGGAGGGAACACCCCCCTATCCACATCGATGGAACAGTAGTGGAGAGGGTAGCAAGTTTTAAGTTCCTCGGCATACACATCAAGGACAAACTGAATTGGTCCACCCACACAGACAGCATCGTGAAGAAGGTGCAGCAGCGCCTCTTCAACCTCAGGAGGCTGAAGAAATTCGGCTTGTCACCAAAAGCACTCACAAACTTCTACAGATGCACAATCGAGAGCATCCTGGCGGGCTGTATCACCGCCTGGTACGGCAACTGCTCCGCCCTCAACCGTAAGGCTCTCCAGAGGGTAGTGAGGTCTGCACAACGCATCACCGGGGGCAAACTACCTGCCCTCCAGGACACCTACACCACCCGATGTTACAGGAAGGCCATAAAGATCATCAAGGACATCAACCACCCGAGCCACTGCCTGTTCACCCCGCTATCATCCAGAAGGCGAGGTCAGTACAGGTGCATCAAAGCTGGGACCGAGAGACTGAAAAACAGCTTCTATCTCAAGGCCATCAGACTGTTAAACAGCCACCACTAACATTGAGTGGCTGCTGCCAACACACTGACACTGACTCAACTCCAGCCACTTTAATAATGGGAATTGATGGGAAATGATGTAAATATATCACTAGCCACTTTAAACAATGCTACCTTATATAATGTTACTTACCCTACATTATTCATCTCATATGCATACGTATATACTGTACTCTATATCATCGACTGCATCCTTATGTAATACATGTATCACTAGCCACTTTAACTATGCCACTTTGTTTACCTACTCATCTCATATGTATATACTGTACTCGATACCATCTACTGTATCTTGCCTATGCTGCTCTGTACCATCACTCATTCATATATCCTAATGTACATATTCTTTATCCCCTTACACTGTGTATAAGACAGTAGTTTAGGAATTGTTAGTTAGATTACTTGTTGGTTATTACTGCATTGTCGGAACTAGAAGCACAAGCATTTCGCTACACTCGCATTAACATCTGCTAACCATGTGTATGTGACAAATAAAATTTGATTTGATTTGAATTTATAGAAACGTATTGCCTTCAGTCTCCTCTTCAGCATGTATAATGCGTGTTCAATTGGATTCAGATCCGGTGATTGACTCAGCCAGTCAAGGATTTTCCACTTTCTGGCCATCAAAAACCCCTTCGTTGCTCTAGCAGTATGTTTCGGGTCATTGTCTTGTTGCATGATGAAGTGCTGTCCAGTGAGTTTGAAGGCATTTGGTTTTATCTGAGCATATAAAATAGACTTCAGAATTAATTGTTCTACATCTGTCTACAGTCACATCATCGATGAAGACAAGTGAGCCTGTTCCCCTGGCAGTCATAGCCTGTTCCCCTGGCAGCCATACAGGCCCAAGCCATAACACCCCCTCCACCATGTTTCACGGATGAGGTGATATGCTTTGGATCATGGGCATGTCTTTTTTTCCTCCACACTTTCCATCACTCGGGTACATGTTAATCTTTGTCTCATCTGTCCACAATACTTGTTTCCAAAACTCTTGGGGCTCTTTTTGGTGCTTTTTAGCAAACTGTAATCTGGTCTTTCTGTTCTTCAGGCTTATCAGTGGTTTGCATCTTGTAGTGTACCCTCTGTAGTCCTGCTGGTGTAGTCTTCTACGTATGGTTGACTGACACATCTACACCTGCATCCAGGAGAGTGTTTTTGATCGGTTGGGCTGTTGTTAGGGGGGTTTCTACACCATCGAGAGTACTCTCCGGTCATACAGTGGTCTTCCTCAGTCTACCCGGGTCTTTTGACATAATTGAGTTCACCGGTTGTTTTTTTCTTGTTAATGAAGAACCAAACTGTTGACTTGGGCCCAGCCTTTTTGCAATGTTCCTGATTGATTGATGTTCATTTCTGAGCCTTATGACGGCCAGCTTCATTTGCATCGACACTGCTGTCTTCCTCATGTTGTCACACCCCAACAACAACCTCCAAAGGCAACAGCAAAGTCTAGAATAAATACTATTCATCAACAGCTCTCCTGCATTCACTAACGATACTAATGAATGAACCTGCCTAACGATACACATCTGTGAAGCCAATTCAACAAATACTTGTAGTACCTTAAAATGGGGGGGAACGGGACATGTATAAAAGGTGCTGTCATTTGTAAATGGTTCATCCGACATGTATGAAAATACCCTCAAATTATAGCTGACAGTCTGCACTTCGCCCTCATTGTATTCTTTCAAACTCAAAGTGCTAGAGTACAGAACCAAAATAATAAATAAAATAAGTATGGTGCTCACCGTATATAGAAAACAAAAATATACAGGACCTTTTAACTCAACACTTTGGATGATGTTGATACTCAATGCAAGTTACAAAATCAACTGACATTGTAATTACTGTGATTAGCAAGCGGCACATTGATAGGTGAAATTAATCATTTTCAGTGTGGAGACTTAAAGGTGACATTATCAAACAACTACAGTATTGCCTCTTCCAAGTGATTAGCAAGCGGCACATTGATAGGTGAAATTAATCATTTTCAGTGTGGAGACTTAAAGGTGACATTATCAAACAACTACAGTATTGCCTCTTCCAAGTGATTAGCAAGAGGCACATTGATAGGTGAAATTAATCATTTTCAGTGTGGCGACTTAAAGGTGACATTATCAAACAACTACAGTATTGCCTCTTCCAAGTGTGCACCCTCCACATTGGGAAGAGCTGATATTGGGGGTCTCGTTGCTGTTGATTTCTGCAGGAAGAAAGTTGCCTTTCTGTATGACGTCATATTGCTACGTCTACCTGAGTGAGTGGACCTTTTAAACAGAAGTCATCTGACCGCTCCTAAAGAAAATATCTAGAGAAGAAGAGGAACCATGGTAACAAGCCAGACAGAAGTGTTTCCTGTTCAGGCAGGAAGCAATGTCAGACTGACCGGTAGCCCACCCTGCGGGTGTAGTGCAGACAGTTCCTGGTCACGTGGGACTGGAAGTGGATTGAGCGGCAGATAGCCCCACACTCAGGGCAGATGTAGGGAGACTTGTGCTGGTGGATCCGTTGGTGCGACACAAAGCTGCACACGTTAGGTAGTAGCATTTGGCAGATAGTGCAGGTTTTCTACAGATGTAAACAGAGACAGAAAATACACAAAACGCTATTATAATTCTCTAGGAGGAATGCAATCTTGGTTCAAGTTGTTGGTTCAATAATGGAGTTAAATTAACAAAACATTTGACAATATATATCATTAGCTGGCGCTATAAAGGGATGATATGATGAAAACACACAATGCCAATAAAGATGGCATCTACAGTACAGGGAAACAGCGCCACTGGCCGCCCAGCGCCACCGTTGTTATTGTTGTTGTTGCTGAGCTGAGGAGCGTCGTGCAGCATGGTGAAAACAAGGCAGTACATATTAATCTCTTCTGTCGAGGCGTGCAATGATGTCGGGGGGGGGGGCAGCATTCTCTGTTTGCAGTAACTTCTTTGTTGTAATATCACAGATGGACGTGGTTCATTTACCATAAAGGATTCCAGCTTTAATATATATATATATGTATTTTAAATGATATATTATTCAAAAGGGAGTGATGGAGGGAGTGTATAGGGGAGTGTTGATTAGAAGTGGTGACACAGTGGGTGTGACTCACAGAAATACACAATGGACAAGGGAAGTTTAAAAAGAGCAATCACTCAACACCCGCTTATAGACATAGACACAGTAACCACACATGCACACCTGTCCGCTGGACTCTGGCGCCTGCTGATAGTGCATTGCTAGAGAGTTCTCGTCCAGGAACATCTCACTGCACTCTAAACACTTCAGGCTGGTTCTGCAGAGCCGGGACACATCCTCATCCAGGGGCATGGCAGCAACCGGAGGGGCGTTGGAGGGGGCACAGATCACCGCTGCCTGGGCCTGAGTACCAGCACCCTTCCCTAGGAAGTGGCCGGTGGAGCTGTAGGTAGATCCAGCGGTGGTGGTGGAGGATAGCGGAGGTGATGTAGTGATCATCTGGTCTGTAGGGATGGGCTTGAGGATGAGGTGGGAACACTGCATAACCACCCCTTTGAGGAGAAGAGAAGAAGAGACGAGTTTAGAAGACAAGAGGAGAGGAGACAAAAGGAGAGGAGAGAAGACAAGAGGAGAAGAAAATAAGAAAGTACAAGAGGAGATAAGAGGTTTTTATTCGTCTCAATTTAGAAGCATTGCAGACTGAACGCTTTAGGCATTTCATGTATGAAGAAAAGTCACCTTTGTCTTTGTGTCCCCGGGCGTGTGAGAGCAGACTGCACTTGTTATAGAAGACCAGGTTCTTGACACAGTGGTTGCAGGTGACCTCGATGCGGACACTGCGACGGTCGTAATGCTGGCTCAGGCTTCTCTCCAGGGCAAACGAGTCACCGCACTCCAGGCACCTGTAAATAATAATATAAATCAATATACATTCATTCAAACATGTATATTATATACGCTGCATTTCAAGAAGCCCAAGGACACTGTATAAAAAAAATATATAGGAAGAAACAATTAAAATGCTATATAGCTAGCTAGCATTTTACCTATAGCCGCGGGAGGGTAGAGAGATACAGGCGGCCGAGGGGGGGCTGAGGTTGGGGACGTAGACTGGGACAGGGTTGATGCTGCTCAGGACCTTATTGAAGGCCTCCACTACAGAACTCTGGGAGCTGGCTAACACCTGGACTCTAGAGACACCCTTCTTCTGGGCCTGGGCAGCCAGCAGGGCTTGCTTCACCGGCTGCTGCCCCTGGGGCTTGGAGCTGGACAGCACCTGGTGAAACGAACAGACGTTCAAGGAGTTACTGAAAGAAATGTTAGAGATTTATTGTTGTTATTAATCTATTGAGTTATGTATTGATTAGAATTATTCCCCATGTTTATTTCATTATTACTGTATGACGTTATATTTTGTTGTCTATAGCGTGTTAGCATAGAAGATTAGTTCTGATGTACAGAATGAGGTATCTTAATAACCCAAACCTGGTGAAGCTCAGACACAGAGGTGGTCTTGGTCAGGGGGAGTAGGTTGAGGTTGGTGAGGTGGACAGTCTTTGGCACGGTGAGTTTGGCGTTTGCCAGGCTGGATGCGGGCACCATGACGGTCTGCTGTTGTTGTTGATGGATGGCGTTGGCAGCTTTGAGGATGGCGCTGCTGGCACTCTGTACCGACGCAGCGGGGATCACTGTGGCTTTCACCATGGTGTTGTTGGCCAGCTTTAGGTTAATGACCTGAATAGGGGGAGGAGAGGATGGGAAATACAATTGTATGCACTCCTCCGGCATCATTTCATTTTTTCTGCGTCTCACGAATGTTATTCTTTGTGATCCGAACACCTCAAACTTAGATCCGTCTAACCATAACACTTTTCCCCAATCTTCCTCTGCCCAGTGTCTGTGTTCTTTTGCCCATCTCAATCTTTTATTGGCCAGTCTGAGATATGGCTTTTTCTTTGCAACTCTGCCTAGAAGGCCAGCATCCCAGAGTTGCCTCTTCACTGTTGACGTTGAGACTGGTGTTTCGCAGGTACTATTTAATGAAGCTGCCAGTTGTGGTCTTGTCAGGCATCTGTTTCAGAAACTAGACACTCTAATGCACTTGTCCTCTTGCTCAGTTGTGCACCGGAGCCGCCCACTCCTCTTTCTATTCTGGTTAGAGACAGTTTGTGCTGTTCTGTGAAGGGAGTAGTACACAGCGTTGTATGAGATCTTCAGTTTCTTGGCAATTTCTCGCATGGAATAGCCTTTATTTCTCAGAACAAGAATAGACTGACCAGTATCAGAAGAAAGTTATTTGTTTCTGACAATTTGAGCCTGTAATCGAACCCACAAATGCTGATGCTCCAGATACTCAACTAGTCTAAAGAAGGCCAGTTTTATTGCTTCTTTAATTAGAACAACAGTTTTCAGCTGTGCTAACATAGCCAATGAGTTCAATCTTGGTTTCATCAGACCAGAGAATCTTGTTTCTCATGTTCTAAGAGTCTTTAGGTGCCTTTTGTCAAACAATTTTTTCTTTAGTTAACTAGGCAAGTCAGTTAAGAACAAATTCTTATTTACAATGACGGCCTAGGAACAGTAGGTTAACTGCCTTGTTTAGGGGAAGAACGACACATTTTTATATTGTCAAGTCGGGGATTCAATCTAGCAACCTTGCGGTTACTGGCTCAACGCTCTAACCACTACGCTACCTGCCACCCCAATCATGTGCCTTTCACTGAGAAATGGCTTCCGTCTTGCCACTCTACCGTAATGTCCTGATTGGTGCAATGCTGCAGAGATGGTTGTCCTTCTGGAAGGTTCTCCCATATCCACATAGAAACTTTGGAGCTCTGTCAGAGTGACCATTGGAGTGACCATTCTTGGTAACCTCCCTAATCAAGGCCTTTCTCCCCCATTGCTCAGTTTGGCCGGGCGACCAGATCTAGGAAGAGTCTTGGTAATTCCAAACTTCCTCCACTTAAGAATGATGGAGGCCACTGTGTTCTTGGGGACCTTCAATGCTGCAGACATGTTTTGGTACCCTTCCCCTGATCTGCGCCTCGACACAATCCTGTCTCGGAGCTCTAAGGACAATTCCTTCGACCTCATTGCTTGGTTTTTGCTCTGACAAACACTGCCAACTGTGTGACCTTATATATGCAGGTGTGTGCCTTTCCAAATCATGTCCAATCAATTTAATTTACCACAGGTGGACTCCAATCAAATTGTAGAAACATCTCAAGGATGATCAATGGAAACAGGAAGCACCTGAGCTCAATTTCGAGTCTCATAGCAAAGGGTTTGAACACTTACAGTTGAAGTCATGAGTTGCACCCCTTCTGAAAAAACCTACACTCGACCCCTCCAATGTCAACAACTACAGACCAGTATCCCTTCTTTCTTTTCTCTCCAAAACTCTTGAACGTGCCGTCCTTGGCCAGCTCTCCCGCTATCTCTCTCAGAATGACCTTCTTGATCCAAATCAGTCAGGTTTCAAGACTAGTCATTCAACTGAGACTGCCCTTCTCTGTATCACGGAGGCGCTCCGCACTGCTAAAGCTAACTCTCTCTCCTCTGCTCTCATCCTTCTAGACCTATCGGCTTACTTCGATACTGTGAACCATCAGATCCTCCTCTCCACCCTCTCCGAGTTGGGCATCTCCGGCGCGGCCCACGCTTGGATTGCGTCCTACCTGACAGGTCGCTCCTACCAGTTGGCGTGGCGAGAATCTGTCTCCTCGCCACGCGCTCTCACCACTGGTGTCCCCCAGGGCTCTGTTCTAGGCCCTCTCCTATTCTCGCTATACACCAAGTCACTTGGCTCTGTCATAACCTCACATGGTCTCTCCTATCATTGCTATGCAGACGACACACAATTAATCTTCTCCTTTCCCCCTTCTGATGACCAGGTGGCGAATCGCATCTCTGCATGTCTGGCAGACATATCAGTGTGGATGACGGATCACCACCTCAAGCTGAACCTCGGCAAGACGGAGCTGCTCTTCCTCCCGGGGAAGGACTGCCCGTTCCATGATCTCGCCATCACGGTTGACAACTCCATTGTGTCCTCCTCCCAGAGCGCTAAGAACCTTGGCGTGATCCTGGACAACACCCTGTCGTTCTCAACTAACATCATGGCGGTGGCCCGTTCCTGTAGGTTCATGCTCTACAACATCCGCAGAGTACGACCCTGCCTCACACAGGAAGCGGCGCAGGTCCTAATCCAGGCACTTGTCATCTCCCGTCTGGATTACTGCAACTCGCTGTTGGCTGGGCTCCCTGCCTGTGCCATTAAACCCCTACAACTCATCCAGAACGCCGCAGCCCGTCTGGTGTTCAACCTTCCCAAGTTCTCTCACGTCACCCCGCTCCTCCGCTCTCTCCACTGGCTTCCAGTTGAAGCTCGCATCCGCTACAAGACCATGGTGCTTGCCTACGGAGCTGTGAGGGGAACGGCACCGCAGTACCTCCAGGCTCTGATCAGGCCCTACACCCAAACAAGGGCACTGCGTTCATCCACCTCTGGCCTGCTCGCCTCCCTACCACTGAGGAAGTACAGTTCCCGCTCAGCCCAGTCAAAACTTATTTTATTTTAAGAATGTGAAATGTCAGAATAAGAGTAGAGAGATGTATTTATTTATTTCAGCTTTTATTTATTTCATTTTGGGTAGCCTTCCACAAGCTTCACACAATAAGTTGGGTGAATTTTGGCCCATTCCTCCTGACAGAGCTGGTGTAACTGAGTTGGGTTTGTAGGCCTCCTTGCTCGCACACACTTTTTCAGTTCCGCCCACAAATTTTCTATAGGATTGAGGTCAGGGCTTTGCCACGGCCACTGCAATACCTTGACTTTGTTGTCCTTAAGCCATTTTGCCACAACTTTGGAAGTATGCTTGGGGGTCATTGTCCATTTGGAAGACCAATTTGCATCCAAGCTTTAACTCCCTGACTGATGTCTTGAGATGTTGCTTCAATATATCCACATAATTTTCCTACCTCATGACGCCATCTATTTTGTGAAGTGCACCAATCACTCTTGCAGCAAATCACCCCCACAAAATGATGCTGCCACCCCCGTGCTTCACGGTTGGGATGGTGTTCTTCGGAGGACATTTCTCCAAAAAGTACGATCTTTGTCCTCATGTGCAGTTGCAAACCGTAGTCTGGCTTTTTTATGGCAGTTTTGGAGCAGTGGCTTCTTCCTTGCTGAGTGGCCTTTCAGATTATGTCGATATAGGACTCGTTTTACTGTGGATATAGATACTTTTGTACCTGTACCTGTTTCCTCCAGCATCATCACAAGGTCCTTTGCTGTTCAGGGATTGATTTGCACTTTTCGAACCAAAGTACTTTCATCTCTAGGAGACAGAACGCATCTCCTTCCTGAGTGGTATGACGGCTGCGTGGTCCCATGCTGTTTATACTTGCGTACTGTTGTTTGTAGAGATGAACGTGGTACCTTCAGGCGCTTGTCAATTAGCCTATCAGAAGCTTCTAAAGCCATGACATAATTTTCTGGAATTTTCCAAGCTGTTTAATTGGAATTGTGATACAGTGAATTATAAGGGAAATAATCTGCCTATAAACATTTGTTAGAAAAATTACTTGTGTCATGCACAAAGTAGATGTCCTAACCGACTTGCCAAAAACATAGTTTGTTAACAAGAAATTTGTGGAGGGTTTGAAAAATGAGTTTTAATGACTCCAACCTAAGTGTATGTAAACTTCCGACTTCAACTGAATATATATATATATATATATAAAGAGAGAGAGTACCGGTCAAAAGTTTGGACACACATACTCATTCATTGGTTTTCTTTATTTTTTAAAACTATTTTCTACATTGTAGAATAATAGTAAAGACATCAAAACTAGGAAATAACACATATGGAATCATGTAGCAACCAAAAAAGTGTTAAACAAATCAAAATATATTTTATATTGGAGATTCTTCAAAGTAGCCACCCTTTGACTTGATGACAGCTTTGCACATTCCTGGCATTCTCTCAACCAGCTTCATGAGGTAGTCACCTGGAATGCATTTCAATTAACAGGTGTGCCTTGTTAAAAGTTCATTTGTGGAATTTCTTTCCTTCTTAATGCGTTTGAGCCAGTCAGTTGTGTTGAGTCATGGTAGGGGTGGTAAACAGAAGATAGACATATTTGGTAAAAGACCAAGTTCAAACACTCCCATATACAGTGACCTCCATAATTATTGGGACAGTGAAGCATTGTTTCTTCTTTGGCTCTATACTACAAAATATGAGGTTAAAGTGCAGACTGTCAGATTTAATTTGAGGATATTTTCATCCATATCGGGTGAACCATTTTGTTCCCCTAAACTAGTCCTCCCCCCCCAATTTAAGAGTAGCAAAAGTATTGGGACAAACACTAACACTGTATTAAAGTAGTAGTCAAAACATCCATCTACACAGGGGCCACTCAGGGGTATGTGTCTCTGGGGACTGGGGAGAAAACGCAATAACTCTCCCCAAATATGGAGAAGGTTTTCTGTGCAAAATTTCCAAATGACATCTGTTTGACCGGATGTAAGGTAATAGAAAGCTGTGTAAACAACCCAACATGTTTCTGATTAGATTTCAGTTCAGCTTGGATGCATATGGATGTGGTTGAAATACTATCATCTTTAATGACGCTGATAAAAGACAGCACCTGCCACGTTCTGACCTTAGTTCTTTTGTTATGTCTTTGTTTTAGTATGGTCAGGGCGTGAGTTGGGTGGGTTGTCACCCACCACCAAAGGACCAAGCAGCGTGGTAACGGGCAGCAGCAGCGATCTCCAGACTCCTGGACATGGGAGGAGATCCTGGATGGCAAGGGACCCTGGGTACAGCCGGGAGAGTATCGCCACCCCAAGGCAGAGCTGGAGGCAGCAAAAGCCGAGAGGCGGTGGTATGGCAGCGCAGTTGGAAGCCCGAGAGGCAGCCCCAAAAATGTATTGGGGGGTGGCACATGGGGAGTGTGGCTAAGTTAGGTAGGAGACCTGAGCCAACTCCCCGTGCTTACCGTGGAGAGAGAGGGACCGGGCAGGCACCGTGTTATGCATTGCCCGGTGCATGGCACCAGCCCTACGCATGGTGTCCCCGGGTTCGCCAGCACAGTCCAGTGCGGGCTATTCCACCTCGCCGCACTGGCCTGGCTACGGGGAGCATCCAGTCAGGTAGGGTTGTACAGGCTCTGTGCTCGAGACCTCCAGTGGGCTTTCACGGTCCGGTCTATCCGGTGCCACCTCCAAGCACCAGCCCTCCGGTGGCAGCCCCCCGCACCAGGCTGTCTCTCCGTCTCCTCCCTACAGGTGCTCCCGTCTGTCCTGAGCTGCCAGAGCCGCACGTCTGTCCTGAGCTGCCAGAGCCGCCCGTCTGTCCTGAGCTGCCAGAGCCGCCCGTCTGTCCTGAGCTGCCAGAGTCGCCCGTCTGTCCTGAGCTGCCAGAGCTGCCAGAGCCACCCGTCTGTCCTGAGCTGCCAGAGCCGCCCGTCAGCCAGGAGCTGCCGGAATCTCACGTTCATTCAGGACCCGTGGCTAGGGTCTCCAGTCCGAGGTCGGCGGCGAGGGTCGCCGCTCTAAAGAGGCCACGGAGGCGGTTAAAGAGGCGGAGAAAGACTATGGTGGGGTGGGGTCCACGTCCCGCGCCAGAGCCGCCACCGCGGACAGACACCCACCCAGACCCTCCCCTATAGGTTCAGGTTTTGCGGCCCGGAGTCCGCACCTCTGGGTGGGGGGGGTACTGTCACGTTCTGACCTTAGTTCTTTTGTTATCTCTTTGTTTTAGTATGGTCAGGGAGTGAGTTGGGTGGGTTGTCTATGTTCCTTTTTATATGATTTGGGATTTCTGTGTTTGGCCTGGTATGGTTCTCAATCAGAGGCAGCTGTCATTCGTTGTCCCTGATTGAGAACCGTACTTAGGTAGCCTGGTTTCACTTTTGAGTTGTGGGTGATTATTTTACGTGTCAGTGTTTGTTCCACACGGGACTGTTTCGTTTGTTTAATTTATTCACGTTGTTATTTTGTACTTTTCAGTGTTCTATTAAAAGTAAGCAATATTAACCCGTACCACGCTGCGCATTGGTTCTCCGATCCTTCCTACTACTCCTCTTCGTCAGAAGCACCTCTACAAACTATCCCTAACTGTGCATTTGCATTCTCTCAAGATTCTGAAAGAAAATTCATAGACCTACAGTCAGTGTCCAGATTACAGTTTCCATTTAATGATGAGTGAGAAAGTTACAGACGCACAAATGTCATACCCCCCAAAAAAGCAAACCTCCCCTGTTATTGTAATGGCGAGGGGTATGATATTGGTGCATCTATAACTTCTCACACATCATATTTAACGATTCATTCAGAATCATCCGTAATCATGGTGGCATCGACATTAATGTAGAAGTGTTTAGAAACATATTATATCCATGTTTACAATAAAAATGACACAGTACATTATTTACCATTCATTTCTATTGGGCTAAAATGTTCATGTGACAACCAAAACAAAGAGCAAATACATCCACCAAATTTGTAGTCACAAGCTTGATGTAGTCATTATTGTGCTATACATACGGGACCAAATACTTCACTTTTTACTACTTTAATAAACATTTAAGTGAATTTGTCCCAATAATTTTGCTCCCCTAAAATAGGGGGACTACTGTATGTACAAAAAGTGATATAATTTCTAAACTGTTCACCCGATATGGACGAAAATACCCTCAAATTAAATCTGACAGTCTGCATTTGAACCTCTTAGTCATTGTTTGATTTCAAATCCAAACTGCTGGAGTGCAGAGCCAAAACAAAACTAAATAGTCGCTGTCCCAATACTTACAGAGGGCACTGTACACAGAAAAAGGTTGATTACCTGGGAACCCGTCGTCTTGACTGCCGACACAGGGAGGAAAGCAGTGGCCACAGGTTTGATGGTCATCTGCTTGTTGATCTCCATGGCAACACCTGGGGTGGTGGTGGGCAGGGAGGAGGTCCGCGTCGAGTTCGGGGAGGACAGGAAGGAGGAGACCATGATGGAAGACCCTCTCTTCAGGCGTTCAGGATCTGACTCTACCTGGGCCAACGGCAGCACTCTGGTGACGGTGCGTTTGATCTGGCCAGAGGAGGTCTTAATGGTTTTGATCCGGACCTTTGGGATGACGGGTGTAGAGGGGGAGGAGGAGGGGGAACCAGAGCCTCTACTGCTGTCCTCGCTGGTGGTTGGGCTGCCGGGGCCCTCTGGCTGTTTGGACTGCAGCCTCCTGGCCACCTAGGATAGGATAGAATAGGATAGGATGAACTTTTTTGTCCCTGGGCGGAAATTTGTCTGGGACTAATCTATTGTGGACAGACTGCATAACATAAATGGTACCGTAGTCGTTAATGGAGCATCTAACCCTTCCTAGAGGTTAGTCTTAGACACATAGTACTGACGTATACAAGTAGACAGTACAGTAAAACAATAACACACTTGACTTGTACACAATCCATACCTCTAGAGCTGAAGGGGACTCCTGGTCTGGGGGCTTCTCCGGGACCAGGGCCCTGGGGCTCTCCCTCTCCTTGGCCTCCTTGGGTGCTTCCCTCTGGGTGTGGATGTCAGGGATGGTGGTAAATGAGTCTCTCTCGGTGGTAGGGGGGGACTCAGAGACTACAGAGTTAGTGGTGTCTGATACTGTGGCTTTCTTAGCACTGAGAGCTGCAATAGCAGCAATGCAGGAGGAAAGTTTGGCTGATGAATTGGCTTGTTTGGCCTGCGAGAGACTGGTGGACACAGCCTGGACACAGGGCTCCCCAGCCTCCCTCCCTGACCCCTCCTGGGTGCGAGGGGCCATTGTCTCTTTGGCTTTCTCTTCTTCAAGTTTCCTTGATTTAGAGGACTCGTAAAGGTTCAGACTAACGGTGACCAAAGTCTTGTTGTTGTTTTTATCAAGTTTTGATTTGTCGCAGTCTCCATTAGACGACTTGTTCGCAGGTTTGGCCGTGGTATGGGAGTCTGCCAGTACGGCTTTTGTGGTCAGCTCCTCCTCTCTCTTGGCAGGTGGTTCTGCCAGAGGGTTTGTCCTAAAAAATGGCAGGGCGCTCTGCTTGACCCTGTCCAGAGAGTCATCAACTTCAATCTTATCGTCATCGTCAAACTCCTCAGCGCTGGAAATGGGACTGAACTGGTTAAAAGTAGAGTGGGAGATGAAGTTGGAGGTGATAGCCAATCCATGATGAGCCTCCACATCTCTCAGAGCCTTTTCGGCTCCGTTGTTCTTACTGTACCGGTCGTTAGGTGACATTGACAGGTACCCGTTATGAAGCCCATTGTGGTTCACCATGGTGGTGGGGTCAGCCTGAACCACGTCCTCTGGTCGTGTGTGTTCTTCACCGCCGGCGTCCATTTTGTGGACATTCTTGACGATGACGCTGACGCCCACGTCTGGAGCTCCAGAGGGGGTGTGTGCCTCGTCCTCGTGGGGGACGCTTGGGTGTTTGAGCTGGCCATCATGAGGGTCCTCGTGGGGGACGCTGGGGTGTTTCAGCTGGCCATCGTGGGGGTCCTCGTGGCCTGACTCTATGGCTGTCTTTGGGTCCACCATGTCTGGGATGTCAAAGGCTGCCAGGAGGTCGTCAAAGTCTGGGGTCTTCATATCGCCCATGTTTTTGATGTGATGATGCAAGAAACTGGAAGAGATATAACGAAAAAAATACAACTAGTTAGCTAGTACACAAATTAATACACAAACTCATTAAATCTGAATAATATTGTCAAGACACAAAAGAAGGGTGAGGAGAACGATTAAGCCTCCAGATTCTAACAATAATGCCATTGGAGTGCTAATGTAAAAAAGTCATGACAAGCATTCATGGTTTTGACTAGGTGGTATAGAGCTATGACCGGAAGTGACTTTTTCATAGCAGGTTAGGATAACTAATGTAGAAGGTTAGAAGAACTAAATGTAGCTAATTTCCCTCCAACATCGGACACCCCCTAACTTCGGACACTCTCTAGAGGTTGGATGATTAAATCACCAAGCTCAACGGTACATTTTGGGACTGAAGACACGCTTCTAGCTAGCTGACCACAGATTTTCATTGCAGTTTATGTAAGTTAGGTTTTGAGAGTTTGGTTGGCATGCTAAGTATGGTGTCTAATAACGCACACTAAATCAGTAATGCCTTTCGAGGCCACATGTGGTGCTATTGTATACATTTTAAAACAGAGTCACGACAAGCATTCAGCATACCTATTATTCAGACAAGGCACATTCTTGACATACAAATCTGGGGAGAAAGACTGCTCCCTCTCATTGAAGCCACAGAGGTTCATGGTCCAGTACTTCATGGTTCAGTACTGCAGGCATTTTTAGCGTGTACATTATAGATCTTTTTCAAAGTCCCAATAATTGCTTTTAATACACCACATGCATGTCCTTGAACCGATTATTTTAAAATCACACACAGAAATTATAAAAAAAGAGGAAGAGGCGAAGCGAGAGGGATAACTGGACCCAACCTCTGGTCTTCACCAGCAGGAGGCATTTCTTTTATTTTATTTGCTCACCAAGCAAGTTTTTGTATGGAGGTCAATGAGAGAGTGTAGAATTTGGTTAACGAAAAATGTAATGACTCATTTGCTACCTGTGGCTTATTTGATTGAATATACGTTTTTTTAATGATTCAGTTGTTCCGAGTGTACTGATATCTGGAGTACTTCTCCTGTCCTATTTGGTGTCCTGTGTGAATTTAAGTGTGCTCTCTCTAATTCTCTCTTTCTCTCTTTCTTTCTCTCTCTCGGAGGACCTGAGCCCTAGGACCATGCCTCAGGACTACCTGACATGCTGACTCCTTGCTGTCCCCAGTCCACCTCCAGTTTCAACTGTTCTGCCTTATTATTATTGGACCATGCTGGTCATTTATGAACATTTGAACATCTTGGCCATGTTCTGTTATAATCTCCACCCGGCACAGCCAGAAGAGGACTGGCCACCCCACATAGCCTGGTTCCTCTCTAGGTTTCTTCCTAGGTTTCGGCCTTTCTAGGGAGTTTTTCCTAGCCACCGTGCTTCTACACCTGCATTGCTTGCTGTTTGGGGTTTTAGGCTGGGTTTCTGTAAGCACTTTGAGATATCAGCTGATGTACGAAGGGCTATATAAATAAAATTGATTTGATTTGATAAGTATACGTGATATCCTTACAACTTTGAGAAGAAAAAAAAACTTCATATTGACGTTGTGCCTGGTTGTCACTAGTTACCACAAACACAAAGTCATAAACCCTGCATATTTCTACAATTTTACGATATAGCCACAATTGACTTTGTTTGCTGTGGTAACTAGTGGAAACCGTTGTGCTTGGTGGTCACACACGTATATTCCCTCTCATTAGCTAGAATGGTCTCACCTGCTCTCGCTTCCTCCCGACTGCCTTCCAATTTTTAAGACATTTATTTTCATTATTAGAGTGGCCACTTGAGTTTCTTGTCAATATAATGGATAATCTGTGGTTATGAGGATAATTTAATGGTAGCCTGTCGGCTTTCAACTTGAGTTACTCAATGAGAGGGGGCAGCACTGAGCTAGCCTGCAACGCCACTTCCTGGACTAGCTCAAACTACACATGTTAATGTTTCTATGGCTGCATTTAGGCAGGTAGCACAATTTAGATCTTTGTTTCACAAATTGTGGGTGGCAGGTAGCCTAGCGGTTAAGAATGCTGGGCCAGTAACTAAAATGTCGCTGGTTTGAATCCCAGAGCTGGCAAGGTGGAAAAATCTGCTGTTCTGCCCTTGAGTAAGGCAGTTTAACCCAACCCGGGGAGCAGTTGTAGGTGGTTAATGCGGAAGACACATTTCAGTTGCAGGCATTCAGTTGTTTAACTGACTCGGTATCCCCTTTCCCTTCTCTTTTGCGATTCCTGTATGCCACATCTTCAATTTAAGCCTAGAAGAGGATGTGTGTCCTCAGGCCTGGAGGGAGGCAAAGGTCATTCTGCAGACCGCTACTGAAGAATAGCAAAGCACCCTTTAATGGTTCAAACAGACAACCAATCAGCCCGTTACCGGTGTGTTTGACAAAAATAGAATAGTTATTTTAAGGAAAACTCAGTAACAACAGACCTTCAGCATGCTTATAGGGAAGGGCACTCAACATGCTCAGCACTGACACAAATGACTGATGATTGGCTAAAAGAAATGTATAATAAGAAGATTGTGGGAGCTGTTTTGTTAGACTTCAGTCAGTCTTTGATATCATTGATCATAACCTATTGGTGAAAAAAACTTAGGTGTTAAGGATTTACATCCTCTGCCTTTTCATGTATTGAGAGTTACCTATATAATAGAACACAGAGTTACTTATCAAATCAAATCAAAGTTTATTTGTCACATGCGCCAAATACAACAGGCGCCCTTACAGTGAAATGCTTACTTACAGGCTCTAACCAATGGTGCGAAATGGGAGCCTCTGCTACAACCACAAACAAATTTGGTTGAGTGTGGTGTACCGCAGGACAGCTGGCTTGGGCCCACTGACCTTGAATAAAGCCTGTGTGTCTATGCACGCTGACGATTCAACAGTATAGACGACAACTATGACAGTAAAATAAATATCTGACACTCAACATAGAGCTCCAGTCAGTTTTAGAATGGATAACTAGCAATAGGCTGGTGCTAAATTTTAAAAATAACTACAAGCATTGTTTTTGTGACAAATCACTCGCTCAACCCTAAACCTCATCTGGATCTACAATGAATAATGTGGCTATTGAGCAAGTTGAGGAGACTAAACTGCTGGGTGTAACCCTAGATAGCAAGCCATCATGGTCAAAACATAGAGACTCAATGGTTGCTAAAATGGAAGGAGGTCTGTCCAAGATAAGGCGTTGCTCTGCTTTCTTGACATCTAAATCAACCAGGCAGGCTCTACAGGCCCTAGTTTTGTCGCACCTACACTACTTCCCAGCTGTGTGGTGAGGTGCGGCAAAGGAGAACATAAGTAAATTGCAGTTGGTCCAGAACAGAGCTGTACACGGTGGGTGAATGTCAGTGGTATGCATGTCAATCTTTCCTGGCTCAAAGTTGAGTAGATATATACTGCAGAGATAGCCTGCAGAGTTCTGTCTTACTATCCAGGTCTGTACCCAAACAATTTGAGCTTCTACTTTTAAAAATCCACCTTTCCAGAAACAAGTCTCTCACCATCGCCACTTGCTATAGACCACTTTCTGCCCCCAGCTGTGCCCGAGATGGGGGGCAATCAATTCACATATGGTGTATATGTGAATTGATTGCTCCCCATCTATCTTCAGAGCTCGTGCTGTTAGGTGACCTAAACTGGGACATGCTTAACACCCCGGCCATCCTACAATCTAAGCTTGATGCCCTCAATCTCACACAAATGATCAATGAACCTACCAGGTACAACCCCAAATCTGTAAACACGGGTACCCTCATAGATATCATCCTAACCAACCTGCCCTCCAAATACACCTCTGCTGTCTTCAACCAGGATCTCAGCGATCATTGCCTGCAACTGTAATGGGTCTGCGGTCAAACAACCACTCATCATCACTGTCAAACGCTCCCTAAAAGCCTTCAGCGAGCAGGCCTTTCTAATCGCCGTGGCCCGGGTATCCTGGAAGAGCAGTTGGAGGCCACGGAAGGAGAGTTGTATGTCATTGAAGTTCGTCTGGAGGTTAGTTTACACAGTGTCCAAAGAAGGGCCAGAAGTATACAAAATTGTGTCGTCTACGTTGAGGTGGATCAGAGAATCACCAGCAGCAAGAGCGACATCATTGATGTATACAGAGAAAAGAGTCGGCCTGAGATTTTAACCCTGTGGCACCCCCATAGAGCCTGCCAGAGGTCCAGACAGCAGGCCCCCGATTTGACACACTGAACTCTGTCTGAGAAGTAGTTGGTGAACCAGGCAAGGTAGTTATTTGAGAAACCAAGGCTGTTGAGTCTGCCGATAAGAATGTGGTGAGTGATAAGAGTCGAAAGCCTTGGCCAGGTCGATGAATACAGCTGCACAGTACAGTATTGTCTCTTATCGATGGTGGTTATGATATCGCTCCATTCCGTTTCTTTTTCATCCAAAAAAAACTCCCCAGTCTTTATTGATTACACCTAACATGACACAGCCACCACTATGCTTGAAAATATGGATAGTGGTACTCAGTAATGTGTTATATTGTATTTCCACCAAACATAACACTTTGTATTTAGGACAAAAAGTGAATTGCTTTCCAGTATTACTTTAGTGCCTTGTTGAAAACAGGATGCATGTTTTGGAATATTTTTTATTCTGAACAGTTTTCCTTCTTTTCACTCTGTCAATTAGGTTAGTATTGTGGAGTAACTACAATGTTGTTGATCCATCCTCAGTTTTCTCCTATCACATCCATTAGTCACCATTGCCCTCATTGTGAAATCCCTGAGTGGTTTCCTTTCTCTCCGGGCAAATGAGTTAGGAAGGCCGCCTGAATCTTTGTAGTGACTGGGTGCTGATACACCATTCAAAGTGTAATTAATAACTTCACCATGCTAAAAGGGAAATTCAATGCAAAGTGTGTTTAAATATTTTATAACTTGTTAACAATTTCTGCTAGTTTGTTTTTGCTACCATGTGGGTTTTAGCTTGCTTGAGCCTGCTAACTGAGGAGTGTTAATTCACCGGTTTCCATACATGTTTCATTTTAAAACATTTATCTTACAAAGGAGTTGTTTCTTCTAACTGCTTAACTATTTATCTGTACATGGAATTGTATTTGGGTTTTTTACTTTTTTTTTTTTTCATCTTTACAGGAAAATGCCACAGGCACTATCTGATGTGTGGAGACATTTCACTGCAGCTAATGTAGAAGGAACAATTGTGTACATTTGCAAATACTGTGCCAAATCATGTGCATAAAGTTCCCTCAGCGCTCAAAACCTCTGACAAAAGTCCCTCTACTTCTTTTCGAGGTGAAAAGGATGAATCAGACAACGTCTTGCTCGACCTGTGTATGCAACTGGTTCACCTCTGGTGCTCACAGGCAATGTGTATTGGAAGAGATTTCTGAATGTTCCGAAATACATCAAAAAGCGTGACGACTTCTGCCTGAAGCCCATACACACCACAGCGTACCTGTTGGACCCCAAATATGCTGGCAAGAGCATCGTGTATGGTGCAAAGATCAACAAGGCCTATGGTGTCATCACTACCGTGTCTCGCCACTTTGGCCTGGATGAGGGCAAGGTTCTTGGCCGTCTGGCGTAGTACACTTACAAGCAAGGGCTTTGTGATGGAGATGCAGTATGGCAGTTATGCCAACATCTCTCATCAGCCACCTGGTGGAAGGGACTTTGTGGATCTGAGGCCCTTTCCCCTGTTGCCTCCATCATCCTCCAAATCCCACCAACATCAGCCGCCTCAGAGTGCAACTGGTCCTTGTTTGGGAAGACACATACCAAAGCAGGCAACAGGCTGACCAATAGAAGGGCCAAAAAATTGGTGGCCATCCGGGGAAATGTGAGGCTTTTTGAGCCTGACAACGAGCTATCCTCAAC
The DNA here is from genome assembly GCF_036934945.1 of Oncorhynchus masou masou. Classification (NCBI taxonomy): domain Eukaryota; kingdom Metazoa; phylum Chordata; class Actinopteri; order Salmoniformes; family Salmonidae; genus Oncorhynchus; species Oncorhynchus masou. The sequence continues at coordinate 10,361,745 of NC_088222.1, read as the reverse complement.
AAGGTTGGAAAGTGACAGTGAAGATGAGGCCTCAGAGTCTGATGTTCAAGAGGTAGACATTGAGGAGGTCCAGGGAGAAGACATGGAAGCCTGAGAGGAGGACAACCAAAGCTTTAGTTTCTAGACTATCATTTTACAGATGTATGTTGAAATCATTTTTGGGAGAGGCGATAGGTCATTGGGGATCATTCAATATTCCCTTCCTTTTGTTGTTCAGTGAAATCATGCCATGTGAAGAGTCAACTCACTTAATTCAAGTTAAATTTGTAACTAAATTGTTTTTAAACATTTCTATTGGAAGGATTTAAGCATTTGGAATTATGTCTACTAAGGTAAAAGGTTTATGTTTCTGTCTCCATATGAAATGGTAAATATATCCAATGCAAAAAAAAACATCTACATTTAAATGGTATTAATATTCATTTGCATATATTTCTGTTAATTCCCATATATTCCCGTTAATTCCCATATATTGCCGTTAATTCCCATATATTGCCGTTAATTCCCACGGAAAATTTCCACCTCTGAATATTCCCCAAAATGTGCAAGAGATGAGGTAGTCGTTCAAAAATCATGTTAAAATGCTATTATTGTCAATACAATTTTATTATGTGACTTTTTTTAAGAACATTTTTTTACATCTGAACTAATTTAGGCTTGACATAACATACTTATTGACTCAAGACATTTCAGATTTAAAATTTGTAACATTTTTGAAAAAACATAATTGCACTTGGACATTGAGGCCAGTGACAACAAAAAAATAAATCTATATTTAATAAAATGTTAAATTCAATCTGTCACACAGCAAAATGTGGAACAAGTCAACAGGAGTGAATACTTTTTGAAGGTACTGTACATGGAACTGCTCTGTCACCCCAGGTAACTCAAGTTAGCAATAAAAACAGATAAAACCCCCAGATAAAATAGCACCTTCACTGTGAAGAGACTAACATTTTGATATATTTTGTATTACATTACGTATTGCAATACGTAGTGTTATATATATACTATTTATTTTATGCATTTTGTTTTGTTTCATGTTTGGACCCCAGGAAGAGTAATTGGGGATCCTCATAAAATCAGAATTGGGCTGCCTGTCTAAACGCAGCCAATGAGACACCATCTTAAACCGACTTCATTTGGCTTCAATGCGCTATTGAGTCTTTACATAGGAATGCATTGTGTCATGTGATCGATGGCTTTGTCCATTCATGTCTACAGTCATTGATACAAATTCACTACTTTTTTGTTGTAGAAAAATCGCCCACTAATGTACAAGTAGGAACTCATTCTACTCCAATTCCCCTCCCAACTCTCAGTTGCCCAATCTAGGGTTTTTCAAAAACCTCTCCTCTGGGATCCCTAGCCGTTCCATGCATTTGAACTATTCCACAGCTGGCACACCTTATTTAACTCGTCAACTAATTATCAAGTCCTTGAATAGGTGAATCAGGTGAGCTAGTTCAAGGCAAGATCAACATTGCGAAATGTGTGGGGGTCCCTGAAGAGAGGTATGAAAACCACTGCCTTTAATCAAGCCCTCCTAGAGAGGAACAAAGGAAAGCAGAGGTAGGTAGTCAACTAGGCCCACTCAAGACCCAGGACATTCAAATCTGGCCACTCATTTCCTACTGCAATCACTTCATCCATGGAATTAGGCTAAAATTGCAGTAGCTAATGCCCATTTGAACGTAACAAAATGCAGTGGACCCTCATAAAACCAGCATCCAAATCAAACTCTGTGAATACTCATCAGTTGGAAAAACCAGACTACACTATTGGTGATCTTCATTCAAATTGGCATTTTTCTCTTCTTTTCACGTATTTCAGATGACTTCAGACCAAGGTCACTAGGTGAGAATGAATGACATATCTCTAGTGATTATGCTGGTTTGTTTATGAAGGAAACATGAGAGAGGTATACAGTAACATGGCTACTCAGCGCTAGATGAGCGAGCTTATCATTCTGAACTACTTTATGAATGGGATGGAGACAGATAATGCCTGTCCTCTAAATAGCTAATAACTAGCCAAATTGCTTCATGTACATAAGCCTGTATCTGAAGTATTATAAATAAGTTTATTTCAAACAACCCAATAGCCAAGGACAGTTTGGAGGTGGATGTACTGTATGTATGTACAATGCTTCTGAAACAAGTAGTGCTTTTTGTGTTGTTGTACTGAAATGAATTTTCACAAGAGTAATCCTCATAGGAAATGTGATGGATGAAGACAATGGGCTACGGATATCATATCATGTCTTTGCGCTGCCTCTTCAGTCTGCACGTAGCATGTAGCCAAGGAGGGCTGCCTTAATGCTCGCTGCCTCCTCATTAAAATGGATGACAGGTCAGTCTGCACACCACACTGCCGCCCCGGCCACATCCATTTCACCTATTAACATCTGCACTCCCCAGTCTCCCTCCCTGCTAAACCACCAGTGAAATGGCCTCCTCTCCTCAGCTTCAGACAATGAGATAACCAGGCAGTAGTGAACAGAACAAGAAAAGTAGAGAACGAGAGAGAGAGAGAGAGAGAGAGAGAGAGAGAGAGAGAGAGCGAGAGAGACAGAAACAGATTTGGAGATTGGAGAAAAGGAATGGCTGCTGCCGAGCTGAGGTGAGGAAAAGCTGCATCAGAAAAAAAAAGGAAAAATGGCTGCTGCCGAGCTGAGGAAAGAGAATCGCAGGGCCTAGTGCAAGAATACGGCCAATAAAAGCAAAGCTGTCTGACATAGAAAAAATGATATTTAATGCAGAGAGATGAAGAATACTGTACTGTATACATATTGACGCCCAGCTATATTAACCCCAGTTTCATGTATATGCTGTTCTCACCACCACCCCTTTCAAGTGCACATACAGTACATCTACCTACAGAGTAACTCACATTAGGAAACACAGCAGTAGAAAGAAACATGAAACAGTCCTCACCCTGTGATCTGTAGCCAGCCTGTCCCCAGCCAACCACTACTGTAGTCACAAAACCACCTTCCTTCCTTCCTGCTACCACACAGTCAGTCAGGCACAACAACCACCCCCCTTTTCCTGCAGAAAAAAAAATCCATTTCCCAAAGCAGGCAGGGCCCAAAAAGAGGCAGAGAGATGGAGGTGGTGTGATCCCGATCAGCCATCCATTTCCTCCTGTCCTGCACCATCACCAGCTGACTGACAATGACCCTGTGCTGTGAGACAGGCCTCCAGTGTTGCAGTCTCATCCCCTCTCCCCTGCCTGAGCACTGCTCTCTCTGCCTCTGCCTCCAGCGAGGTGGCCAGCCCTACTTATCCCACAGCCTACACCCTGTATCCCATAGCCTAAACCCCCACACCCGGTGTACTGTACCACCACCATACTGCTGGGGATCGATAGTGCCTTTCTGTAGCCTCCTCTGCTAGGCTACAGCCTTCTAGTTTGGCTGCCATTATTAAGCAGCCAGGGAAGCTCTCTCTCCCCCTGTAGCACAGAGCCGGCATTGTTCCTCAGCCCTCTGTCTGCTGGCTCAAACCTGTTTCAGCCGGTTCCGGTCACCACACATAAAGCCTGCTCTGCTGCAGTATAGCTACACACACACAGACAGGCAGAAAGAGACACAGCTAGCGCCCACTTCTCAGGCTGATCACAGAGCACTGATACTGCACCATTTTGACCTGAAATACAACATCTGGATGTGGTTAAAAGATAACAGATGATTAAAAAGGTAATAGTTCTCTGGGTTCAAAAAACAAAAGGTTTGAAGAGATCCTTGTCCAAAACAAATCTGGAATCCAGGTCATTACCCCAGCAACAAAAAACAGCTCGGCCTCGAGAGTACAAACCATAACATCCACCTCTGGGTTGTGCAACGGGACAAAATACACACGCAGTTAGAAATCTAACTCTGTTACAGATACAAAACGAGATGGCAGGAAAAAAAAGGACACAGCTCAAAACACAGACAATAATACAGCCTGAATCCGGATGGCTTATTATGTGAGTCATGACAGTTACGATTCCTGGTCTGGGATGAGGACGTGCCACAACGCTGGGTGAAAATGGAGAGGGAGGAGGCTGAAGCAGCCATGACAGAGTAGTAGTAGTGGTAAAACCCAGGTTTTAACCTTGGTCTATACGTGGCCTGCTTGTCTGCATGAGCCCCAGTGTTTTAGTACAGCCCTTGGCTGAGCTGGTGAGGGTCTCTCCACCTCTATCCTCTCTATTCCATGCCCATGGTTCCCTAATCTCTGTCCTAGAGAGTCTGATCTTTGTCATGATAATCCCTGTAGCCTCAGGCAATTGAGAATCCCATCCGTCTGTCTGTGATAAATGACAAGGAAAACAAAGGGCCATCATGATGGCACACACCCTATCCCTGTCACAGGCACAATACATGCAGACACACAATATATATATATATATATATAGAATATATATGTATCTGATATAGATATATATATAGATATATCTCTATATATATATATCAATATATAGATAGATATATAGATATATATATATACACACAAATACTAGGGGAGGAAAAGGAGATTGTGCCATACCCTCGTGATCCCCTGACTCTGATTTTCCACTAAGAGAGGAGAAATCTTCCTGTTGAGGCCTGCTTCATACACACAGAGTCAATCCAGACTAGCAGCCCCCATCCTGCCAGGCAGCCCCCTATAAACAGTGCTGTGCCTCTGCTCTGTGGCTGCAGTAGGTCAGCCAGTCTAGGCTGCTCCCTCCAGACGAAGCCGAGCGCTGCATGGAAAAAGGGGGCAGTGTTCGACAGGCGAATCAGGCCTTTTGTCTATGCATGTATGTGCAGGGTAAGGGGGTGAGGGGACTCTCCAGGCTCTCTCGGCTACGGCACGGAGCAGCAGCTGGTGCAGGAAGGAGAGGAGAGGGGGAAAGGAAAATATAGAAATATGAGAAGAGGGCACAAAGAAAAGGATACCAAGAAATCTCCTAAGTCTCTCTTGACCAATGACAAATATAGGCTAAATATTGACTTGAAGAAAATAGGGCCTAGTATGGTCTGTGCAGTCTGCATATTGTAGAGATATTGTCATCAATTGATACTGATAGGCTACTTACTCAAATAATTTAACAAAGGCTCACTTTGTACATGGTACTGCATAATGCAATTATTTAAAACCATGTTCTTTCTGAGTAATTACAAAGATAAATAGCAGACTATAGGCTAACTACTTTAAAAAGACAGCACATTATTGTTTATGTTATATAACAGATCCTCACAAGGCCCGGGCCTGTACCTATAAAGCCATCAACCCAAACCTCAGATTCAGACAATTCATCAACCAACACGTGAACAATAGATTATTACCTACCTGGGTAGTGGGTATGGTGACAGATTAGCACATAGCTGTCTCTCTGCAGAATGCTTTTTATATATGACAGCAGCTCACTCTCAGACAATGAAGTCATGGGTAGCCCCTTCTGTAATAGGTTCAGCACCTTTCCATCAGCAGCAACACATCAAAATGCAAAGGCATCAGACTGCATTTTATCTAAGAGGGGGATATAAACTGCCCTGCTCCAGACTGTTGTTTCCAGATGTTGAACATGTATGTTCATAATGAAGAAAGGCCTATAAAATACCCCCCCTGCTCACTGCTCTCCGGTGAAGTCTATTCTTTTCTGAGCTGAGCAGAGCAGAGGTTGCTGCTCAGTGCTGCCCACCCCCAAGATTGCCATTGTCACGTGATGAGAAATATTGCCTTGACGCTTGATCATTACGATATCTCAAGTCAGCAGATCAGCCACCTATTATAATGTAGACAAATCAATATTGGAACGTTACGTATGTAAGGTCGTAGGTATCAGACGTTTATTTTATGGATACTTTGTTTTGACAAGATGTGATGACGTTGAAAATCAGAACACAGTTTTCTCACACCCAGAATGCATTTCGCGGTCGTTCAAACGTGTAAAAATAAATAACGCTTTCTTCGGGGAAATATTAATCGTCTTGTTGGCGGTGTCATCGCCGATACATTTCAAGGAGCATTCGTTGCGAGTCTCGTTTTTATTTTTATTTTTAAAATCTGATATAATTGATATAAGTGAACTGCGCTAGCTAACTGGCTAGTTTCTTCTAAGAGCTGCACTTAATCATCAGCTAAATCCATGCAAAGAAATCATCTCGTCCATAGTTCAATGTCATACTATACTTACCCGCATCCTCCGTGATTAAAACGGTCATGAATTATTAGGAATGCTGGCTTTGTGTAACTACATTAGAAACGTAAATACTCGAAAGTATTCTGTTTGAATCTTTTGGCAAAATGTATTTTTGGATAGAGCTGTAGACTTGAGTGTCAGTTGCTGATGTGTGTCAGTCATGTATCAACTCAGCACTGCATCATCACCGTTACAATTGTTCATATTTTCAGCTTGGCAATTATTTTTTAGCATTTGCTTGTTTTCAGAGTTATGCAGCAGCACAATAATGCAGAATTTAATTCAACAGGTTTAGATTATTATTTTTTTACATCCTTTGTGCTGCACCTTTGGACTTGATAGATCAATTAATCAATCACATGTATTTATAAAGCCATTTTTATATCAGCAGAGAGCACAAAGTGGTGTACAGAAAACCAGCCTAAAACCCCAAACAGCAAGCGATGCAGATGTTGAAGCACTTCATTGTAAAAGCGCTACAAATGGAAAAACATGTGGTGTTTTTTATTACAGCAATAAGGAATCTGAAAATGGTTGTGGCAAAAGGCTTTAATGATCTCTGTTCCTATGTGACACCTTTGTTAACCGGAGGTCTTTCCTTGATGGGCTACTACACTAGATCATTTTGTCAAAACGATGTGGCTTTCCTATGACATCATGTGACCTTTTCATCATATTTTACTTCGGGTCTTTTTGGCTATTGTTGTTCATATTGGTCTTCATTTTTGAGGAAATGCAGATTTATTTAAATTCACGTAACAAAATGTATTCCCCTTTTTGTTGACTACTTGTACATAGGCTACATGGGAAGTAAACACATTTTAAAAGTTACTTTGTAAAGTTATTCAAACAATATCTGTGTTTGAATATAACACTTGTCTTGCTTCAATGAATGTTTTTACACACGTATCATTATAATTATTTCATGTGCAAGGTAGCTATCATTTTGTCATTATTTCAACAAGTGTGATTTCATTTCAGGTAGTTGAATGGAAGGACACCTCATATTTCATATTTGACTCATCCGACCAGTCAGCGATGTGACAGTCAACAGAGGTTTTAATTAACACTTGCTGCCCCTTAAATTACCCGTATTACCCATTAAAACGCCACTGTGGACATGTATCAAAAAGAGGACGAATGAAATGTGGGGCTTTTTTAGTCATGTTTGCAAATGTCAAGTAATTGTAGTTCTTCTCAACAATGTACATGGGATCCTGTAATATGACTCCCGTCTAGCCTGCTCCAAGCGATTAGAGGGCGCCGCTATGTAATGTGAAAATACAGTATATTTGACTCTTGCAAAAACACAAATGCTTACATTCAACCTCTAAAGTGTGTTGAAATGAATATCCCCTACATTCACTCAACACTGCCATCTAGTGTTCATGCTAGACAGATACAACGTGTCCGTACAGCCTTCTAGAACGTCACTTATCTCATATGTTGGTCAGCTAGTGGGAAATCAATCGACTCGTCGTGACATGTGTCGTGATCGATGGTTGTCATTTTGATGCCGCATTCACAACAACTGGGACTCGGAAAAATACGAGGTCAAATCATGACGTAAATGATCTTCAGGTCGGGAAGTCGGAGCTCTAGGAAGAGGCCCGAGCTGGATGACCGTCAAATCGATTTTTTTCAGTCGGAGCTCGTTTTTTCCCGAGTTACCAGTTGCTTTGAACGCCTTGATGTCGGAAATCAGAGTTATTCGAGTTCCCAGTTGTTTTGGAAGGCGGCATAAAATACCGATGACGTAACAAGTGAATGTTCAAAAGACAGCTAATAATTACGTGCGACCTGAGTTGACGGTGATGCCTATGGCATGAGTCGATGAACCGGTCTCTGTCTGTCTTACTTTCTATGTGATCATTATCTTATCATTATTCAGACTATTGAATGGCTGACAGCTGCAGAAGTGTTCATGCCAATATCTGGTCACAAACATCTGACTGTATTGTGAGACATATGTTCTAATACATATTCAATATGACTCATATTTCTACTTTTCTATTAGTATATTCTAGGACATTGTGAAAAGAGAATGAAGACAAAACATTACATAGAACACCTCAGGAAACAGTTGTTACGTTGACTAAAAAATAACTGACAATATGTGAAACATTGCCAAAGACTCCAGCCACCCAAGTCAAACACTATTCTCTCTGCTTCCGCAAGGCAAGCTGTGTTGGTCAAAAAGGCTTCTTAACAGCTTCTACCCCCAAGCCATAAAACTGCTGAACAGCTAATCAAATGGATGCCTGGACTATTTGCATTGACCCCCCCCCATTTTTTAACACTGCTGCTACTTGCTGTTTATTATCTACGAATAGTCACTTTACCACTACCTACATGTACATATTACCTCAAATACCTCGACTAACCTGTACCCCGCACATTGACTCGGTACCGGTACCCCCTGAATATACAGCCTCGTTATTGTTATTTTATTGTTGCTTGTGTTTTTTTATTTAAATAACTCTTATTTTTCTTCAAACTGCATTGTTGGTTAAGGGCTTGTAAGTAAGCATTTCACGGTAAGGTCAACCTACACCTGTTTCAGCGCATGTGACAAATAACATTTGATTTGATGATTTGATGTAATATGCTCAGATCTGACTAACTCATGATCTGCTAATGACAGGGCCTTTATAGTGATCTAAAATACACCCAACTAAAATATAAACGCAACATGTAAAGTGATGTTTCCGTGTTTCATGAACTGATATAAAAGATCCCAGGAACGTTCTATGTGCACAAAAACCTTATTTCTCTCAAATGTTGTGCATTTGTTTACATCCATGTTAGTGGGCTTTTTTCCTTTGCCAAGATAATCCATCCACCTGACAGGTGTGGCATATCAAGAAGCTGATTAAACAGCATGATCATTACACAGGTGCAACTTGTGCTGGTGACAATAAAAGGCCACTCCAAAATGTGCAGTTTTGTCACACAACACATTGCCACAGATGTCTTAAATTTTGAAGGAGCGTGCAATTGGCATGCTGACTGCAGGAATGTCCACCAGAGCTGTTGCCAGACAATTTCATGTTAATTTCTCTACCAACGTCATTTTAGAGAATTTAGCAGTATGTCTAACTGGCCTCACAACCACCAATCATGTGTAACTACGCCAGTCCAGGACCTCCACATCTGGCTTCTTCACCTGCGGGATCGTCTGAGACCAGCCACCTGGACAGCTGACAAAACTGAGGATTATTTCTGTCAGTAATGAAGCCCTTATGTGGGGAAAAACTCATTCGGATTGCCTGGCTCCTCAGTGGGTGGGCCTATGCATTCCCAGCCCCACCCATGGATGTGCCCCTGCCCAATCATGTGAAATCCAAAGATTAGGGCCTAATTAATTTATTTCAATTGACAGATTTCTATATGAACTGTAACTCAGTAAAATTGTTGCATTGTTGCTTTTATATTTTTGTTCAGTATAGTTCCATTGGAGCCTGAATTTGTCATATGGCCCAAACTGATTCATAACATTTAGAGCCTTTATAGTGACCTAAAATAGTTCCATCGGAGCCTGACTTTTTCCTACGGCCCAAACTGACTCCTAATGTTTCCACTTATAGGTTATTCTCTTGATGTCATCCAATAAGGAAGAGCTGAGTACCAGGCCAACTCACCAACTTCCTGCGGGGCTTTCCTGAGATGTGACAATGCCCCCAGGCACCACTCAACCTTATCAGACCAAATGTTATCTGTATGTACCTTCAAAAGACCGGCGGGTGGACAACGGATCTGTCAACACTAATCCTCTATTACTGTACCTCTGCAATGATCTGTATGTCAATACAGGATATGAATGTCATCATTCGAGTATGAATGTTTCACAAGGATGTGTACTTACAGTAATAGACAAATTTAATTGAATGAAATAACATGGACATGTTTTTGTACATGTTGTTGGTCTTTCCTATTCACTGATGCAGATTCCATAATATAATTTCTGCATGGTAACCAACCAATGGTTGTGTGGGTCATTCATTCATCATTGTGTCTAAATTAATGAACACGAGTCAAACCACTTTTGTTTGTTAGCCTTGACCCTACAGTACCATTCCTGGCACCTGTTGTCAGCTGTGTTCCTACCGGTCTCCAATATAAAACCTCTTTCAGCTGTGTTTCTACCGGTCTCCAATATAAAACCTTTTTTCAGCTGTGTTCCTACCGGTCTCCAATATAAAACCTTCTTTCAGCTGTGTTCCTACCGGTCTCCAATATAAAACCTCTTTCAGCTGTGTTCCTACCGGTCTCCAATATAAAACCTTCTTTCAGCTGTGTTCCTACTTTCAGTCTCCAAATATAAAACCTCTTTCAGCTGTGTTCCTACCGGTCTCCAATATAAAACCTTCTTTCAGCTGTGTTCCTACCAGTCTCCAATATAAAACCTTCTTTCAGCTGTGTTCCTACCAGTCTCCAATATAAAACCTTCTTTCAGCTGTCTCCAATATAAAACCTTCTTTCAGCTGTGTTCCTACCGGTCTCCAATATAAAACCTCTTTCAGCTGTGTTCCTACCAGTCTCCAATATAAAACCTTCTTTCAGCTGTGTTCCTACCGGTCTCCAATATAAAACCTTCTTTCAGCTGTGTTCCTACCGGTCTCCAATATAAAACCTTCTTTCAGCTGTGTTCCTACCGGTCTCCAATATAAAACCTTCTTTCAGCTGTGTTCCTACCGGTCTCCAATATAAAACCTTCTTTCAGCTGTGTTCCTACCCGTCTCCAATATAAAACCTTCTTTCAGCTGTGTTCCTACCCGTCTCCAATATAAAACCTTCTTTCAGCTGTATATGTTTATTTATTTAACTCGGCAAGTCAGTTAAGAACAAATTCTTATTTTCAATGACAGCCTAGGAACAGTGGGTTGACTGCCTTGTTCAGGGGCAGAATGACAGATTTTTACCTTGTCAGCTCGGGGATTTGAACTTGCAACCTTTCGGTTCTTAGTCCAACAGTCTAACCACTAGGTTTCGTATCGAAACCCATTGTGAGAGTCTTAACACTTGGACAGAAATTAGTGTGTCACCGGATAGGTGCGTCTGGTGTTATTCACATCCAGTGGAATAGAACTGCAATTACTAAATAGCCAGCTATTGGTGTAACGTTTAGTTTGTTTCTAATGTGGGTGATGAAATGTATTCTATCTACTCTAATGTATTCCATTTAATTTTATTCTACTCTAGGCCTACTCTACTCTACTGAAGGGGGATACATCAGATGCACAACTGAATGCATTCAACTGAAATGTGTTTTCCGCATTTAACCCAATCTCTCAGAGAGTTGCAGGGGCTACCTTAATCGACATCATCGGCACCTGGGGAGCAGTTGTTGGGGGTTAACTGCCTTGCTCAAGGGCAGAACAGCAGATTTTTCCACCTTGCCTGGCTCAGGGATTCAAACCACTGACCCAACGCTCTTTACCGCTAGGCTACCTAATGTTTTCAATTTGATTTTATTATTCTCTACTCTCGTCTCTTATACTGTTGTCACACCCTGACCTTAGTATTCTTTGTTTTCTTTATTATTTTGGTTAGGTCAGGGTGTGACGAGGTTGATATATGGGTTTTTGTCCTGTCTAGGGTTTGTGTATGTTTATGGGGTTGTATCTCGTCTAGGTGTTTTTATGTCTATGGTTGCCTAGATTGGTTCTCAATCAGAGGCAGCTGTTTATCGTTGTCTCTGATTGGGGACCATATTTAGGTAGCCATATTCCTTGGGTATTTTGTGGGTTAGTGTCTATGTAAAGTTGCCTGTGTCAGCACTAGTGTTTATAGCGTCACGGTCGTTTTGTTCGTTTTTTTAAGTGTTCTTCCTTTAATAAAGAGGAATGTATTCTCATTACGCTGGTCTCCTCGTTACAACAAACATGACAACTGTACTACACAGTCGTGGCCAAAAGTTTTGAGAATGACACAAATATTAATTTCCACAAAGTTTGCTGCCTCAGTTTGTATGATGACAATTTGCATATACTCCAGAATGTTATGAAGAGTGATCAGATGAATTGCAATTAATTGCAAAGTCCCTCTTTGCCATGCAAATGAACTGAATCCCCCAAAAACATTTCCACTGCATTTCAGCCCTGCCACAAAAGGACCAGCTGACATCATGTGAGTAATTCTCTCGTTAACACAGGTGTAAGGGTTGACGAGGACAAGGCTGGAGATCACTCTGTCATGCGGATTGAGTTTGAATAACAGACTGGAATCTTCAAAAGGAGGGTGGTGCTTGGAATCATTGTTCTTCTTCTGTCAACCATTGTTACCTGCAAGGAAACACGTGCCGACATCATTGCTTTGTACAAAAAGGGCTTCCCAGGCAAGGATATTACTGCCAGTAAGATTGCATCTAAATCAACCATGTATCGGATCATCAAGAACTTCAAGGAGAGCGGTTCAATTGTTGTGAAGAAGGCTTCAGGGTGCCCAAGAAAGTCCAGCAAGCACCAAGATCGTCTCTTAAAGTTGATTCAGTTGCGGGATTGGGGCACTACCAGTACAGAGCTTGCTCAGGAATGGCAGCAGGCTGGTGTGACTGCATCTGCACGCACAGTGAGGCAAAGACTTTTGGAGGATGGCCTGGTGTCAAGAAGGGCAGCAATGAAGCCACTTCTCACCAGGAAAAGCATCAGGGACAGACTGATATTCTTCAAAAGGTACAGGGATTGGACTGCTGAGGACTGGGGTAAAGTCATTTTCTCTGATGAATCCCCTTTCCGATTGTTTGGGGCATCCGGAAAAAAGCTTGTCCGGAGAAGACAAGGTGAGAGTTACCATCAGTCCTGTGTCATGCCAACAGTAAATCATCCTGAGACCATTCATGTGTGGGGTTGCTTCTCAGCCAAGGGAGTGGGCTCACTCATAATTTTGCCTAAGAACACAGCCATGAATAAAGAATGGTACCAACACATCCTCCGAGAGCAACTTCTCCCAACCATCCAGGAACATTTTGGTGACGAACAATGCCTTTTCCAGCATGATGGAGCACCTTGCCATAAGGAAAAATTGATAAATAAGTGGCTCGGGAAACAAAATATCAATATTTTGGATCCATGGCCAGGAAACTCCCATTGAGAACTTGTGGTCAATCCTCAAGAGGAAGGTGGACAAACAAAAACCCACAAATTCTGACAAACTCCAAGCATTGATTATGCAAGAATGGGCTGCCATCAGTCAGGATGTGGCACAGAAGTTAATTGACAGCATGCCAGGGCGGATTGCAAAGGTCTTGAAAATTAAAGGTCAACACTGCAAATATTGAGTCTTCGCATCAACTTCATGTAATTGTCAATAAAAGCCTTTGACACCTATGAAATGCTTGTAATTTTACTTCAGTATTCCATAGTAACACCTGACAAAAATATATAAAGACACTGAAGCAGCAAACTTTGTGGAAATTAATAATTGTGTCATTCTCAAAACTTTTGGCCACGACTGTACTCTACTCTACAATACTATACTGGACTATACTCTACTGTACTCTACTGTACTATACTATACTCTAATATACTTTACTGTACTCTACTATACTCGAATATACTCTACTGCACTCTACTGGACTCTGCTGTACTCTACTATACTCTACTGTACTATACTGTACTCTACTATACTCTAATATACTCTACTGTACTCTACTCTAATGTACTACAGCAGGAAGCCTAGTGGTTAGAGCCTTGGGCCAGTAACCGAAAGGTTTCTGGATCGAATCCCCGAGCTGACAAGGTACAAATCTGTCATTCTGCCCCCTCACAGTTAACCCTACTCCACTACTCTAGGCCTACTCCACTCCTCTCTACTCCACTCTACTCTACTCTACTCCACTCTACTCTAGGCCTACTCCACTCCACTCTACTCTAGGTCTACTCCACTCTACTCCACTCCACTCTACTCTAGGTCTACTCCACTCCACTCTACACCACTCTACTCCACTCTACTCTACTCTACTCCAGGCCTACTCCACTCCACTCTACTCCACTATTCTCTAGATCTACTCCACTCTACTCCACTCCACTATACTCCACTCTACTCCACTCCACTCTAGGCCTACTCCACTTTACTCCACTCTTCTCCTCTCCTCTCCTCTCCTCTCCTCTCCTCTCCTCTCCTCTCCTCTCCTCTCCTCTCCTCTCCTCTCCTCTCCACTCCACTCTACTCTACTCTAGGCCTACTCCACTCTAGGCCTACTCCACTCTACACCACTCTACTCCGCTCCACTCCACTCCACTCTACTCTACTCTACTCTACTCTACTCTACTTTAGGCCTACTCTACTCTACTCTACTCTACTCTACTCTACTCTACTCTACTCTACTCTAGGCCTACTCCACTCCACTCTACTCTCCTCTACTCTACTCCAGTCTAGGCCTACTCTACTCTATCTAATCCACTCCATTTAGTTGTATTATATTCTAATCTACCATAGGCATACTGTAACTGATCACCAGAACACAGGGCATGACACTGGCCATCACACAGCCTAGTGAAGAACTGGCATACTGTAACTGGTCACCAGAACACAGGGCATGACACTGACCATCACACAGCCTAGTGAAGAACTGTAATAAGTAATATGAATTAATAACCTGCTGTAAGGGGAAGCAATTAACTGCCTGTTATTAATAACAGACTGTCGCAAATGGCACCCTATTTGCTACATAGTGCACTACCCCTTATTGGGAATATATAGGAAATAGGTTGCCACTTGGAATGTCCCAGGCTACACAGGCTCTGCAAAGAGGAAAAAACAACCCGTCAATGTTAATGAATTGACGCTGACGTGCAAATGCAATCTCTACACACACATTATCCAGGCGTGTTTCGTAATGGCAGGTTATCACAATTTGTCACATTTTCATTTAACATCATGGGTGTATTTTTTTTAAGGATCTCTGACGTATAACACTCAGGAAAGGCATTTAACTTTCAACGTCGCCTACTTCAGAGCTATCGCCCTTATGGAGTCACTCCCGTATAACTTCGCAAAGACAACAAACTTGAAGGTCGGTCGCGGTATTATATAAATGAACTGATTATGGAAGACCACCATTAGTTTGGGAATTTTTCAACTGGACGGATATACAGCCAATAAGGATTATACTACCTTATTATAACGCTTGCTCCTCTCTCTGCGATATAATGGGCGACCTGTGCCATGCATGGACCTACAAACCTTCCTTATCGATTGCTATTATATTGGTATCAATTTTATGTATGGTGCATTGTTCAGAGAATACTGGAGCCATTGGAAAAGTGTTCCCACGAGGGAATCACTGGGCAGTAGGTAAGATACCTATTATTGTTGCTATTTATATTACAGAATAATATATTATTATTTATAATAAAATTACAAAGTGTTATTATTGTTATGATCTACTTCGGTTTTTGAGATTCTGCTGGATAGATGAAAAGTTTGTTTCGAGATAAATAAATAAAATGGAACGATGGGAAACCACTGCACAAACCATGTTTAATGGTGTAACAATTTTCTGATTGAATTGTTGAGCTGATGTATATAAAAAAATAGGACTTAATGTGGACAGCCGAATGTTGCCTTTGTTTTGATTAATCACCTTGGTTCCCCAGAAAAATGAGTATTCTATTTGGTGGGCAAGTTACATTTCCTGTGAAAAGTTCAGGTGAAATGTTCCTGGGTGAGAAAGCTCAGAGCAAACGGAAGACATTGTGACGCAGGATATCGATTGTTCAAATAACAACCCAGCGTTTAATTGTCTTACTCTCCAAACCAGAATTGGACTCAAAAGAACACTAACTTCAATATTCAATCTTCCTCAATGTCCATCCGTACATTCTTTATGTATAAACTTTTTTTATTAGGTCACTTGATGGGGAAGAAAAGCCTTGACAGTCTCTCTGGATCAGAAGATAGCAGCAACAGGGACAATATACCGTCTTCAGAGGAAGACATGCTGTTGGATAGATATGTGCAGCCGTCCAAGCCGGTGCAAGGCTTCATCAGGACTCTCTGGGGACTGGAAAACAAGAGGCAGAACCAGACCCAGAGACAGGGACAGGAACATGTTCTCTCTCGAATGGGGGTACTCAAGACCACAAAGTGGAAAGAGACAGATAGACACCGATACCTCAAACAGGTTAGTAATGGTGAGAGGTTCGTGTCAATTAGGTGAATGTTGTTCCTCCGGTCTTTCCCTTTATAGTATGTAGCCTATGTATTCATCGCATCCCCTAATATCCAGTAGGCTATTTATCAGAATATAAATGTTTGACTTAATTCTTAACTTAATGTTTGAGTTCAGTAGAAACAATATATTTATGAAGTAAAATTATTTAAAAACGCATGTTTATGAAGACTGATTATTTAAAACCGGTAATGATATTTTATTGCAGGTTTACGTGGTTCAGGTATGAGTGCTAAATTGTTGTATTTCTGCGTTTCCTCTTCGTAGCTGACATACCTCATTCGATTGGCTTTCAACATGAAGGAGAACACTATCTTCAACTGAAGGCAGGCAGTCAGCTCTAGTCTGCAGCTGTCATATGATGAACGGCACTACACGCCTCAGAGACTCAGTTCGAGTCGTTGCATCCAGCGCACCTGTTCACAATATTTTGAAAACAATATAGCCTATACTGGAGTTGACTTTATATGATATATAATAACATAATTATCATAATAATTACATGACGTTATCTACTATTTATTGTATCCTACTCTAAATACTACCCCCCCCCCCCCCCCCCATCAACAACAATGTGTAAAGAACATTGAATAAATCTGAAATTGTTGTGATAACTGCATTGTGGATATCTGGGTGTTTCTTTACATAACTATACAGAGGTATCCAAAACAAATATCAAAAAAATATTTGATAAAATATTGAATTTGGCCTTTATTACTATAACCCATATAAACACATTGAATGACACATTCATAAATGGCAAATAGGACAGTCCAAAAGTAAATCATGAGGAATACGGTTTTGCAGTGTCTATACCTCCTTACTTCCATAAAACAGTTTTAATGTACTGGTTACCGTCAGATGAGTCCCATAGGTTCAGGCAAACCGTTCGGACGCTATAGACGTTTTCGTGAGAAGACTGATTTTCGGGATGTCTCGTGCTCTGACCAACACCGCTCTATCTCTTGTCACCTTTCACTGCAGATGTGAACGTGTTACAAACAACAGATATCGCTAGCTTAAACTGGCGGTATTTTGATGGGGATTTTTATTATGTTACTTAGATAATCGACTCTCGGAGGTATATATACTATAGTACTGTATGTACTTCATTTTCAACTGACAACGGGTGAAGAAGTGCAGAGGCAACATATTCACCACAAGATGGCAGACAAGCGTCTCATCAGTTACGACTGCGTTCCCCATTCCACGTTCTAATGAAGACATTTAATTATATAATCTTTTTTGATTTTTACAAAATGTTTATCTATCCCATATTTAAATCTGACAACTGATATGCATCCTTACATTTCTCTAAACTACCTAAGATACTCAAAGTTTAAAATATAAGCTTCAGTATCAATGAAGTTAGTTCTTAAAGCTATTCAATTTCTGTTAGAAGTTTTCGGGCAACAATTTGGCAATCACTACGATTAGGCTACACTTTGACAAAGGACAAAATACTGGCTTGTATCTTTCAGTGAGCCAGCAATACATAAATCTAATGACAAGCTGATCTTTGTGAGGCATAATGTGCAGACAGACAGTTATTACGTTCCAAATGGCACCCTACTCCCTATACAGTGCACTACTTTAGACCAGAGCCTTATCGGAAAGTAGTGCACCATATAGAAAATAGGATGCTATTTGGGATGTAAAACAGTGTGTAAGGAAGGACTCATGCCTCTCTACTCAGCTGTCCCCTGACAACAATGGCCTCAATTATCTGCTCCAGACTTTCTCACAATGAGAAATCGTAATTGGAACAATTTAATTTGGTTAAGGCGCATCCTGTTGGCATAAACCAGGCTTGTTCTACACTCTGTTTTCTCCCCTCATTTGTCACAGATAATAGTAGATGATATTAGTGGATAATAGTAGATAGTAGATAAAGTGCCTTGCAAAAGTATTCATCCCCTTTGGTGTTTTTCCTAATTTGGTTGCAATACAACCTGTAATTTAAATTGATTTTTATTTGGATTTCATGTAATGGACATACACAAAGTAGTCCAAATTGGTGAAGAGAAATGGAAAAAAATAACTTGTTTCAAAATATTTAAAAAATATTTAAAAAAGGGAAAAGTGGTGTGTGTATATGTATTCACACCCTTTGTTATGAAGCCCCTAAATAAGATCTGGTGCAACCAATTACCTTCAGAAGTCACATAATTAGTTAAATGAAGTCCACCTGTGTGCGATCTTAGTGTCACATGATCTGTCACTTGATCTGAGTTATATATATATATATATATATATATATATATATATACACTGCTCAAAAATATAAAGGGAACACTAAAATAACACATCCTAGATCTGAATGAATGAAATATTCTTATTAAATACTTTTTTCTTTACATAGTTGAATGTGCTGACAACCAAATCACACAAAAATTATCAATGGAAATCAAATTTATCAACCCATGGAGGTCTGGATTTGGAGTCACACTCAAAATTAAAGTCAAAAACCACACTACAGGCTGATCCAACTTTGATGTAATGTACTTAAAACAAGTCAAAATGAGGCTCAGTAGTGTGTGTGGCCTCCACATGCCTGTATGACCTCCATGCAACGCCTGGGCATGCTCCTGGTGAGGTGGCGGATGGTCTCCTGAGGGATCTCCTCCCAGACCTGGACGAAAGCAGCCGCCAACTCCTGGACAGTCTGTGGTGCAACGTGGCGTTGGTGGATGGAGCGAGACATGATGTCCCAGATGTGCTCAATTGGATTCAGGTCTGGGGAACGGGCGGGCCAGTCCATAGCATCAATGCCTTCCTCTTGCAGGAACTGCTGACACACTCCAGCCACATGAGGTCTATGTAACGACGTTCTTCGTTTGTCGCAAGAAAGTCGGACCGAAATGCAGCGTGTTGGTTACTCATGTTTATTAGAGAAAACAAATAACGAAACTATACATGAAATAACGAATAAATACAAAACAACAAAACGTGAAACCTATTACAGCCTGACTGGTGAACACTAACACAGAGACAGGAACAATCACCCACGAAATACAAAGCGAAACCCAGGCTACCTAAATACGGTTCCCAATCAGAGACAACGAGAATCACCTGACTCTGATTGAGAACCGCCTCAGGCAGCCAAACCTATGAAACACACACCCCTAATCAGCTACAATCCCAATAACTAAAGAACCCCACTAAGAATTACAACAAACAATAAACCCATGTCACACCCTGGCCTGACCAACTAATTAACTAAAACACAAAATACTAAGACCAAGGCGTGACAGTCTAGAATTGTCTTGCATTAGGAGGAACCCAGGGCCAACCGCACCAGCATATGGTCTCACAAGGGGTCTGAGGATCTCATCTCGGTACCTAATGGCAGTCAGGCTACCTCTGGCGAGCACATGGAGGGCTGTGCGGCCCCCCAAAGAAATGCCACCCCACACCATGACTGACCCACCGCCAAACTGGTCATGCTGGAGGATGTTGCAGGCAGCAGAACGTTCTCCACGGCGTCTCCAGACTGTCACGTCTGTCACATGTGCTCAGTGTGAACCTGCTTTCATTTGTGAAGAGCACAGGGTGCCAGTGGCGAATTGGCCAATCTTGGTGTTCTCTGGGAAATGCCAAACGTCCTGCACGGTGTTGGGCTGTAAGCACAACCCCCACCTGTGGACGTCGGGCCCTCATACCACCCTCATGGAGTCTGTTTCTGACCATTTGAGCAGACATATGCACATTTGTGGCCTGCTGGAGGTCATTTTGCTGGGCTCTGGCAGTGCTCCTCCTGCTCCTCCTTGCACAAAGGTGGAGGTAGCGGTCCTGCTGCTGGGTTGTTGCCCTCCTACGGCCTCCTCAACGTCTCCTGATGTACTGGCCTGTCTCCTGGTAGCGCCTCCATGCTCTGGACACTACGCTGACAGACACAGCAAACCTTCTTGCCACAGCTCGCATTGATGTGCCGTCCTGGATGAGCTGCAATACCTGAGCCACTTGTGTGGGCTGTAGACTCCGTCTCACGCTACCACTAGAGTGAAAGCACTGCCAGCATTCAAACGTGACCAAAACATCAGCCAGGAAGCATAGGAACTGAGAAGTGGTCTGTGGTTATCACCTGCAGAACCACTCCTTTATTGGGGGTGTCTTGCTAATTGCCTATAATTTCCACCTGTTGTCTATTCTATTTGCACAACAGCATGTGAAATTTATTGTCAATCATTGTTGCTTCCTAAGTGGACAGTTTGATTTCACAGAAGTGTGATTGACTTGGAGTTACATTGTGTTGTTTAAGTGTTCCCTTTATTTTCTTGAGCAGTGTATATAACTGTTCTGAAGGGCCCGAGTCTGCAACACCACTAAGCAAGGGGCACCACCAAGCAAGTGGCACCATGAAGACAAAGGAGCTCTCCTAACTCACGGACCAGGCAAGGAAGGCATTAATCATAGAGGCAACAAAGACACCAAAGATAACATTGAAGGAGCTGCAAAGCTCCACAGCGAAGATTGGAGTATCTGTCCATAGGACCACTTTAAGCTTTACACTCCACAGAGCTGGGCTTTATGGAAGAGTGGCCAGAAAAAAAGCCATTGCTTATAGAAAAAAATAAGCAAACATGTTTGGTGTTTGCCAAAAGGCCTGTGGGAGACTCCCCAAACAATGGAAGAAGGTACTCTGGTCAGATGAGACTAAAATTGAGTTTTCTGGCCATCAAGGAAAATACGTCTGGCACAAACCCAACACCACTCATCACCCCGAGAATCACATCCCAGTGAACCCCAGTGAACCATGGTGGTGGCAGCATCATGCTGTGGGGATGTTTTTCAATGGCAGGGACTGGGAAACTGGTCAGAATTGAAGGAATGATGGATGATGCTAAATACAGGGAAATTCTTGAGGGAAACCTCTTCCAGAGATTTGAAACTGGGACGGAGGTTCACCTTCCAGCAGGACAATGACCCTAAGCATACTGCTAAAGCAACACTTGAGTGGTTTAAAGGGAGACATTTAAATGTCTTGGAATGGCCTAGTCAAAGCCCAGACCTCAATCCAATTGAGAATCTGTGGTATGATTTAAAGATTGCTGTACACCAGCGGAACCCATCCAACTTGAAGGAGCTGGAGCAGTTTTGCCTTGAAGAATGGGCAAAAATCCCAGTGGCTCGATGTGCCAAGCTTATAGAGACATAGCCCAAATATTTTGCATCTTCAAAGTGGTAGGCATGTTGTGTAAATAAAATGATACAAACCCCCAAAAATCGATTTTAATTCCAGGTTGTAAGGCAACAAAATAGGAAAAATGCCAAGGGGGTGAATACTTTTTTCATAGTAGATAATAGTAGATAGTATATAATTGTCACGCCCTGACCTTAGAGAGCTTCTTATGACTCTATTTTGGTTTGGTCAGGGTGTGATTTGGGTGGGCATTCTATGTTCCTTTTTCTATGTTTTGTATTTCTTTATTTTGGCCGGGTATGGTTCTCAATCAGGGAGAGCTGACTATCGTTGTCTCTGATTGGGAACCATACTTAGGTAGCTTTTTCCCCACCTATGTTTTGTGGGTAGTTATTGTTTAATGTTTAGTGTTTTCTGCACCTGACAGAACTGTTTCGGTTTCGTTATTCACTTTGTTATTTTTGATTCAGTGTTCAGTTAAATAAAAGTCATGAACACTTACCACGCTGCGCTTTGGTCCGATTCCTCATCATCAGACGATAATAGATAGTAGTAGATAATAATAGATAGTAGATAGTAGTAGATAATAGTAGATAGTAGATAGCAGAAGATAATAGATAGTAGTAGATAATAGTAGATAGTAGATAGTAGATAGTAGTAGATAGTAGTAGATAATAATAAATAGTAGATAGTAGATAGTAGTAGATAATAGTAGATAATAATAGATAGTAGTATATAATAATAATAGTAGATAGTAGATAATAGTAGATAGTAGATTGTAGTAGATAATAGTAGATATTAGATAGTAGTGAATAATAGTAGATAGTAGATAGTAATAGATAATAGTAGATAATAGATAGTAGTAGATAATAGTAGATAGTAGTAGATAATAATAAATAGTAGATAGTAGTAGATAAAAGTAGATAGTAGTATATAATAATAATAGTAGATAGTAGTAGATAATAGTAGATAGTAGATAATAGTAGATAGTATATAGTAGATAATAATAGATAGTAGTAGATAATAATAGATAGTAGTAGATAATAGTAGATAGTAGATAGTAGTAGATAATAGCAGATAGTAGTAGATAGTAGTAGATAATAGATAGTAGTAGGTAATAATAAATAGTAGATAGTAGTAGATAAGAGTAGATAGTAGATAGTAGTAGATAATAATAGATAGTAGATAGTAGTAGATAATAGTAGATAGTAGATAGCAGAAGATAATAGATAGTAGTAGATAATAGTAGATAGTAGATAGTAGATAGTAGTAGATAGTAGTAGATAATAATAAATAGTAGATAGTAGATAGTAGTAGATAATAGTAGATAATAATAGATAGTAGTATATAATAATAATAGTAGATAGTAGATAATAGTAGATAGTAGATTGTAGTAGATAATAGTAGATATTAGATAGTAGTGAATAATAGTAGATAGTAGATTGTAATAGATAATAGTAGATAATAGATAGTAGTTGATAATAGTAGATAGTAGTAGATAATAATAAATAGTAGATAGTAGTAGATAAAAGTAGATAGTAGTATATAATAATAATAGTAGATAGTAGTAGATAATAGTAGATAGTAGATAATAGTAGATAGTATATAGTAGATAATAATAGATAGTAGTAGATAATAATAGATAGTAGTAGATAATAGTAGATAGTAGATAGTAGTAGATAATAGCAGATAGTAGTAGATAGTAGTAGATAGTAGATAGTAGTAGATAATAATAGATAGTAGATAGTAGTAGATAATAGATAGTAGTAGATAATAATAATAAATAGTAGAGAGTAGTAGATAGTAGTAGATAATAGTAGATAGTAGATAATAATAGATAGTAGATAGTAGTAGATAGTAGATTGTAGTAGATAATAGATAGTAGTAGATAATAGATAGTAGTAGATAATAGAAGATAGTTGATAGTAGATAGTAGTAGATAAAAGTAGATAGTAGTAGATAATAATAAATAGTAGATAGTAGTAGATAGTAGTAGATAGCATATATTAGTAGATAATAGATAGTAGTAGATAGTAGTAGATAATAGATAGTAGTAGATAGTAGTAGATAATAGATAGTAGTAGGTAATAATAAATAGTAGATAGTAGAGAGTAGTAGATAATAATAGATAGTAGAAGGTAGTAGATAATAGTAGATAGTAGAGAGTAGTAGATAATAGATAGTAGTAGATAGTAGTAGATAATAGAAAGTAGTAGATAGTAGTAGATAATAGATAGTAGTAGATAATAGTAGATAGTAGTAGATAATAATAAATAGTAGATAGTAGTAGATAAAAGTAGATAGTAGTATATAATAATAATAGAAGATAGTAGATAATAGTAGATAGTAGATTGTAGTAGATAATAGTAGATATTAGATAGTAGTGAATAATAGTAGATAGTAGATAGTAGTAGATAATAGATAGTAGTAGATAATAGTAGATAGTAGTAGATAATAATAATAAATAGTAGATAGTAGATAGTAGTAGATAATAGTAGATAGTAGTAGATAATAATAAATAGTAGATAGTAGTAGATAAAAGTAGATAGTAGTATATAATAATAATAGTAGATAGTAGTAGATAATAGTAGATAGTAGATAATAGTAGATAGTATATAGTAGATAATAATAGATAGTAGTAGATAATAATAGATAGTAGATAGTCATAGATAATAGTAGATAGTAGATAGTAGATAGTAGTAGATAAAAGTAGATAGTAGAAGGTAGTAGATAATAGTAGATAGTAGATAATAGTAGATAATAGTAGATAGTATATATTAGTAGATAATAGATAGTAGTAGATGGTACTAGATAATAGATAGTAGTAGATAGTCGTAGATAATAGATAGTAGAAGGTAATAATAAATAGTAGATAGTAGTATATAATAGTAGATAGTAAATAATAGTAGATAATAATAGATAGTAGAGCGTAGTAGATAATAGATAGTAGCAGATAGTAGTAGATAATAGAAAGTAGTAGATAGTAGTAGATAATAGATAGTTGTAGATAATAGTGGATAGTAGATAGTAGTAGATAATAGATAGTAGTAGATAATAATAAATAGTAGAGAGTAGTAGATAATGGTAGATAGTAGAGAGTAGTAGATAATACTAGATAGTAGATAATAATAGATAGTAGATAATAGTGGATAGTATATAGTAGATAATAATAGATAGTAGTAGATAATAATAGATAGTAGATAATAGTAGATAATAGTAGATAGTATATAGTAGTATAATAGATACTAGTAGATAGTAGATTGTAGTAGATAATAGTTAGTAGTAGATAATAGTAGATAGTAGATAGTAGTAGAAAATAGTAGATAGTAGATAATAATAGATAGTAGATAGTAGTAGATAGTAGATTGTAGTCGATAATATATAGTAGTAGATAATAGTAGATAGTATATAATAGATAATAATAGATAGTAGTAGATAATAATAGATAGTAGTAGATAATAATAGATAGTAGATAGTAGTAGATAATAGTAGATAGTAGATAGTAGTATATAATAGTAGATAGTAGATCGTAGTAGATAATAGTTAGTAGTAGATAGTAGTAGATAATAGATAGTAGTAGATAATAATAGATAGTAGATAGTAGTAGATAGTAGTAGATAATAGTAGATAGTAGATAGTAGTATATAATAGTAGATAGTAGATCGTAGTAGATAATAGTTAGTAGTAGATAGTAGTAGATAATAGATAGTAGTAGATAATAGATAGTAGTAGATAATAGTACATAGTAGATAGTAGTAGATAATAGTAGATAGTTGATAGTAGTAGATAATAATAGATAATAGATAGTAGTAGATAATAGTAGATAGTAGTAGATAGTAGTAGATAGTAGTAGATAATAGTAGATAATAGTAGATAGTAGTAGATAATACTAGGTAGTAGATAATAGTAGATAATAGATAATAGTAGATATTAGTAGATAATAGTATATATCAATATGTAGTAGGTATTAGTAGATTTCAGTAGATAATAGTAAATTGTAGATACAAGTAGATAGTAGATCATAGTAGATAATAGTAGATAATAATAAATAGTAGATAGTAGATAATAGTGGATAGTAGTAGATAATAGTAGATTATTGTAGATAATAGTAGATAATAATAAATAGTAGATAGTCGATAATAGTGGATAGTAGTAGATAATAGATAACAGTAGATACTTGAAAATAATAGTTGATAGTAGACAATAGTAGATAGTGGATAATAGAAGTACAAATCACCACTCTAGAAGAAGTAAGAGTCTGGAAGCAATAATGTTTTTGTTTTTTTTACCTTTATTTAACCAGGCAAGTCAATTAAGAACAAATTCTTATTTTCAATGACGGCCTAGGAACAGTGGGTTAACTGCCTGTTCAGGGGCAGAACGACAGATTTTGTACCTTGTCAGCTCGGGGATTTGAACTTGCAACCTTTCGGTTACTAGTCCAATGCTCTAACCACTAGGCTACACTGTCCTAAATGTGGAGAAAATGACTAATTAAAGGACTGCTGCATTCTTTTAGTAGTGAAATCTAATCTAAATTCTAGTTACACTTTGTAACTCAATAAAACATTTTATTGCATTACAAAGTTGAATTAAAATAGATGTAATTGTCATTAAAAAAACAAATATATACACAAAATACTCTGTTATACCAAAGTGGAAGAAAAAATCTAACAAAAAGTTAATGAAAAATACAAATATTCAACCCCCTGAGTCAATACATGCTAGAATCACTTTTGGCAGCGAATCCAGCAATGAGTCTTTTGGGGGTAAATCACGAAGAGCTTTGTACACCTGGATTGTTCAATATTTGCCCATCATTCTTTTTTCAATTCTTCAAGCTCTGTCCAGTTTGTTGTTGATCATTGCTAGACAGACATTTTCAAGTCTTGCCATAGATTTTCAAGCCAATTTAAGTCAAAACTGTAACTAGGCCACACGGGAACATTCACTGTCGTCTTGCTGAGCAACTCCAGTGTAGATTTGTCCTTGTGTTTTAGGTTATTGTCCTGCTGAAAGGTGACTTAGTCTTCCAGTGTCTGTTGGAAAGCAGACTGAAACCAGATTTCCCTCCAGGATTTTGCCTGTGCTTAGCTCTATTCCGTTTGTTTTCATTTAAAAAAAACCTCCCTGGTCCTCATCGATGACAAGCATACCAATAACATGATGCAGCCACCACCATGCTTGAAAATATGGAGAGTGGTACTCAGTAATGTGTTGTATTCATCACAGGTCAGGTTTCCTCCCGTGGGTGTACTACCTGAGGTTGCCACTGGAGAGCACCCTTGGGTTACATCTGGTATCCAGGTGACCCTCATTGGTCTATTGGGATCACCTGATGGATGACTATTTAGGTTCCTCTGTGGACTGGGTCAGTTGCTCAGGTCTCATGTTTTGTTCAGTGTTCTTGCTATGAAGATCTTCCGTAAATATTCTGGATTTACCCGTACCTCTGCCTGCTGTGTTTCTCTGCTCATGGGTCCCAGTTCGTACTAACACTAATATCACAGTATTGGATTTTCACCAAACATAACATTTTGTATTCAAGACAAAAAGTTCATTTCTTTGCAACATTTTTTGCAGTATTAGTTTAGTGCCTTGTTGCAAACAGGATGCATGTTTTGGAATGTTTTTTTATTCTGTACAGACTTCCTTCTTTTCACTCTGTCATTTAGGTTAGTATTGTGGAGTAACTACAACGTTGTTTATCTATCCTCAGTTATCTCCTATCACAGGCATTAAACTCTGTAACTGATTTAAAATTGCAATTGGCATCATGGTGAAAAGCCTGAGTGGTTCCTTCCTCTCTGGAAACTGAGTTAAGATGGACTCCTGTATCTTTGTAGTGACAGGGTGCATTGATCCATAGCCTAATTAATAACTTCACCATGCTCAAAAGGATATTCAGTGTTTTGTCTCTCTTTTTTCTACCCATCTACCAATCAGTGTCCTTCTTTGCAAGGCATTGGAAAACCTCCCTGGTCTTTGTGGTCGAATATGTGCTTGAAATTCAGTGCTCGACTAAGGGGCATTACAGATAATTCTATGTGTGGTGTGCAGAGATGGGGTACTCATAAAAAAATTATGTTAACCACTATTATTGCATAGAAAGTGAGTCCATGCAACTTATTATGTGATTTGTTAAGAACATTTTTACTCCTGAACGTATTTAGGCTTGCCATAACAGTGGTTGAATACTTATTGACTCAAGACATTTCAGATTTTTATTTTTAATTTAAAAAATCTACTTTGACATCATGGGATATTGTGTGAAGATTAGTGACACAAATTTTCAGGATGTAACACAACAAAATGTGGAAAAAGTCAAGGGGGTTGAATACTTTCTGAAGGCACTGTAAGTAGAATTTTCACTTGGTCATGCGTTGATGTCGATGGGAAATTAAAAGTATAATTTTTGACTCAAGTGGACGTTGAGTCTTAAGAGCCGACTTGGTGAGTTTCAATTGTATTGGCTGTCGCTAAAGATTCACATTACTTTATTGACCAATTGCACACAAGGTCCAAATGAAATTTAACTTCTTCTTTTAACGCAACCCTTCCGAAAGACACACATACACAGGTGTTTTTTTTTCAAGGGGGCTACCACTCTGGACACCTGTTGTTGTGGGGGGGAGGGGGGTTAAGTGCCTTGCTCAAGTGTACAACAGCAGGCGATGGCATCTAGGATTTGATAGCCATAGATTATTTGATTGCCAGCTCACTTCCCACCTGTCATAAGACTAATGTCCACTGGAGGGAACCAGACACCACATTCACGTGTTCTGCTCTGTGATTTGTGATTTCAATTTGCAGTATAGAACCACCTGTTTTCTAAAAAAGTGAAAGTATTGAGTAAAAACAAACCTCTTGGAAAAGACAGGAGTTATATTGTATATTATCTTTGTGATATATGGATAATTTACCACGGCTCTTAGCAGTCTTATTGCTCAAATATGGCTTTTCAGGCGGCTTGACAATTAATGAAAGAAGGATGAGTTTGCACATTGTCAGCCTGGAGGGTTGATGTAAATATACAGGTTTATTTCCATAATATCATTGACGTACAGAGAGAAACTAATTACAGCAAATTGACATTTGTTCGTTTGTAAAGTCAGCAGCACAAAATGGAAAAATACTGAAAGAAAGGTACCTAAATAAGGGTTGGTAAACAACAATACATACATTGACCCTGGGATGGGATTGTCTTAGCAGAATAACACAAGAGAATTGTTCAAATAGGGATGGAAATTATGACAAGGAAAGCAGGTTGCGAACAACATAGACAAACATTTCAATTTTCTACTTTCTCCTCAATGGCATCCTTCATTTTTTCATTAAAAGCAGACTGGATGGATCTTGGTGAATCCAAGCATAACACTGACAGTTAAAGTTCATTATAAGATGTGAACATCTGAAATTAGACATGGTTGTTCCTCCTCCAATACTGAGAATTCACAAAAAAACACTGACTGGGACGATGATGTAAACCACTGAAGAAGAAACAATAATCTCGTGGAGTCGACTAGTCCTCCAGCACAGAACTTCCATGTCCACAGACTAGAGCAGCAACACTGCATGAAGTAGTAGTCTTTAAAGTGTTGGCCCCAGTCAGAGGGACGCAGACAGCATCCATCCATCCTCACCATGTCTTCCCAATAGACTGAATATGCTCCTTAGCCTTCATTCTCAGAGACGCAATACTAGAATTACGAGGATCCGACTCTTCCATGACTAACTTGTCCATGTACCCAGCCACGGCGCACTGGTATGGGGGTGGAGGAAGAGGGCGCGTAGAACCAATGTGAGGCAGGTTATGGTGTCCAAAACTGGGGGAGTTGAGGAAGGCTGGAGGGGAGTAGCTGGAGGCTCCTGGGAGGCCCTGAGAGGAGCTGGTAATGAAGCCGGGTAGGGACTGCAGTGGGGTGGTGGTGATGGCAGTGCTGAGCCATGGCTCCAGCTGCAGTCCGGAGCCCAAGGACTGGGAAGGGGAGCGGCTGAAGGACAGGAGAGAGGAGGTGTCCTGGAGCTTAATGGAACTCACCTCCAGCTTCTCCTGGCGACGCCACTTGGCCCGACGGTTCTGGAACCACACCTGAGATGGAGGCATCACAACATTCTGATTAGACATTTTAGAATCATAACAACAATCTGATTAGACATTCTGGATCATTACTAAATTCAAAATTAGAACTTCCAGAACTCACACATTATGATCAGTTATTCTGGAACCACACAACATTCTGATGAGACATTCTGGAACCACACAACATTCTGATCAGTCATTCTGGAACCACACAACATTCTGATCAGTCATTCTGGAACCACACAACATTCTGATCAGTCATTCTGGAACATTCTGAAGTTCAATAATATGAGAACGGGAAAGGATGATTTCATGCTAAAACAGGATTTCAGGGCCATTTTGAACAAATCATGACAATATTGAAATAGCCTACATTTAACAAAAATCAATGATAACACAGCTGTAGAAAAGATGAAAGAAAATCAGTCAATCAGGGAGCTTATCTACTGAGATTGACCCTTTGTCAAAAATTCCAAATCTTCCAAAAAACGTTCGTGTGTCAAATCAAATAAACTCAATTGCCTAATTCTCCAAACATGAAGTAAAACTTTGTTCGGCTATTTGAGAAAGAGTTTATTTGCATTTAATATCTATAATGGGAAAACATATTGAATATTAATGTTGAGTATCCTCCTTGGTGTAATAAATGAGTTATTGTCATGTCATTAATACATATTGGACATTTTATCGAGAGAAAAAATCGCGTTCATAATCAAAATAATGTTGACATTTTTAAAATTGAATTGCTTGATATGACTAACTGAAAATATTAACAAATATATACCTAATATATATATATATATATATATATATATATATATATATATATATATATATATATATATATATATATATTTTTTTTTTTTTTTTCTCCATCAATATATATATTGATGGCTACATGTTTTAAATAAATTGAGAATTAGCGATGATCGTGAAATGCTTAATAAGAGAACATCTATATGGCGTAATTTTGCCTATTTTAAAAAGTATATAGGACCTAAACTAAATGAGACGTTTTAAGATAAATTAACACATTTTTACATAATTTAAGGAGTTATATTAGACCAATGGAATACATTTTCAATTGATAACATCCTATGTGATGCTAGTTTCAAATACAAACGTTTAAAATAACAATTAACGGTCTATCATCATCAAATATCCAGCGGTTAATATCCAAGTAGCCTATACTTACTAATATGTGACAGTTGAGTAAGTACATTACCTACAAGTTAATAAACTGAAGTGAGACTTTGAATTGAGGAATTATGCCTAATACTGACATTATTGTTGTACAGGCCTAATTGTAAAAGCTGACTATTCAAGTCCAGGCAATTAATGCTTCTTTCATGAGCCACGCATTCAAAAAAATATTATTTGAGAATCATAAATTCACAAATAAGAGAAAGGTATTGTGGAATATTGGAAATTCAGTTTTCCCCGTAATAAAATATAACTTTCTGTTTTCTTCTAAAGACAGAATCGAACATCATTACCACTGTAACGAGTCTGTCAAGTTGGCTCATATCTATATTACCTGCACTCGAACCTCCGGAAGATTCACTTTCATCGCGAGCTCCTCTCTGCTGTAGACGTCAGGATAGTGCGACTTCTCGAACGCTCTCTCCAGCTCATGCAGCTGAAAGGTTGTGAACGTAGTCCTGTTGCGCCGGTGCTTTTTCTTTGGGTTATCGTCATCGGACAGTTTATCCTCCCCGTCAGGTAAATCAGGACTAACAGAGGCCCCCGAACTGCTGCAGCAGACACCTAAAAACACATTATAGGCTTGATCAATATATGAACTTATAAAAGTGTATTTGCCTTTATATGTGACTTTTTACTCTTTGATTCAAAAGTCGACTGGCACATATTTATAAACATGGAATAAATAGCCTACTGGTGTGAAAAATAACATTTTGAATCAATCAAGATTGAACCATTTTGAATCACCTTTTTAACAAGGCCTCTAGTTTAATGCACATTGTAGTGCCACTTACTGTCAAAACGTTCCGTGTTGTGTTCTTTCTTCAGGGATGACATAATTCCGTTCCCTCTCCGCTCGGCGAGTTTCCCCGATGATCCATTGTATGAGACGGATTGATTATATATGTTTTCGTCTTTAAATCCCAATATTGCTTCAATACTGTGAACCCTCGCTGCTGCGGTGTTATGGTTATTGCCGGGGTTCCGGACGAAACACGCAGAAGGTGACAGGCGCTCTTCCATGACTTCAGGAGTTGAACCAAGTAGCCACATTTGATGAAAAAATAATAATCTCAAACTAAATTGAAATGACACTAATTAACAAATGTAGCCTAAACTCAAGAGACATGTACTTTTAAAACAAAGTTTTAAGTGTTCAGAATTAATAGCAAAATGTTTTTATAGAATGAAACACTAAATGTTAAATAGATTGAAACAACAATTCCGGTTGTTTTGTTGAAATAAAAATCTAAAATCGAATTGAAAAAAAATCTGCGTCAGTATGCATCCGTCGCATCTGAGTAGTAAGAGGCACCTGTTAGTCTACTAGCTGACACTCCAGTAGTGGTCTTGTCTCATAGAGGAGGCTGTATCTTCTGGAGTTTATAAAGTACTCCTTATGGTAAGACCCCCTTCACTCCGCCCATGTGACAGCCCCCACCTCCCAACCAAGACACGTAAAAGGGGGGTTGTCATGTTCGATTTTCCCCAGCCATGGGTTTAGGGGTAACTACATTGTCCCCATTGAACCAATGCACCAATGCTGAGCTAGGCCACTAACCCCTCCCCAAGACAAGTCTTCTGCCCTGCCTGCCTGTCAGTCAGTCAGTGTTGGTTTATAAACCGCCTTACATAAATCTTAAAACCATATCTCCAGATGTCATGGTTTGTGTCCCAAATACCACCCTTTTCCTTATTCCCTTATACGGTGCACTACTTTTGGCCATTGGCCCAAAGAGCTCTGCTCAAAAGTAAAGAACTATGTAGGCCGGGGATAGGGTGTCATTTGGAATTTACAGGCCATGCTCATGATGGCCTGTAAAAGGAGCAGGTTGGGTAAGAGATTATGGCTTAAGGTAGTCAGAGAACAAAATCATAATTACAAGATGTTCAGTAGGATTACAAGATGTCAGATTAATGTTTGACGTGTGTCTTAATCAAAGGGTGAATAGATTATTATCAAAACAAGTGACCAAATCACACATTTAGGAGATAATGATATTATTGCAAAAAAAGACAAGTCATGTGCTCTTTTGTTTAATGAACAGGCCTAGGACCTACATATAAAAGAGTTTAAATAGTTAAATAGTTATCGACAGGCCTATCGGCGTATTACATGTTTTCTCAGAGAGGAAGTCTACAGGTCCACCTCCCAAAACTTTAATGTTCAAATAAATAAATGTTGTCCTTTTTTTTAAAACTTGAAAATAGGCCTAGGTGTTTATTGTACTTTTTTTTATTTAGTTAAATACATAAATAAATAAGAAATAAATACATGTGTTTGCTCAATTGTCCAGTTATTTTATTGAATTGACGCTCTTTTTTTAATTCTATTAAATTAGTTGATGAACCTGGCAACCAAAACACACAATAATATAATATGTGATTAGCAACAGCTATAAGTGTTATCCATGTTAGGCTACAGCCAGTTATCTTGATAATTGGACATATTTCAAGTTGGGTTGAATGTGTTGAATGAGTTGAGTGGCCTGTGTAAGCCGGTTGTAGCCTATTATCTGTGAACAAGAAAGCCACGACAGTTTCTGCTCCATTAACTAACCACTTGAGAGGTCATAGTTCACACCGTAGTTACATCGTTACATCTTTAGGCCTATACAGTATATAACCTTATTATGTGAGAGGTTAACCATACAGACCTTAGTTTAGCCCAGTGGCCCAGTGGGCCTGCCATTGAGGTGCAAATAAAATGTCTTAACTTCCTCAATATTGTGGGGGATATGTGTAATTAACACTAAACAAAGATTGACAGCAGTTTGGTAATCCCTGGCCCACATGCTGATTAAGGGGATTTGTTTTTTTCTTTCTCTAAAGAGGTAAAACCCTTAAAACTATTTAGCTTTTCCTAATTGCAGAAGGTAACATTATCCTCTGTTTGCTAAAGAGTCCGGTAGGCACTGCACAAGGAGAGATGGATCTAGTGTGCTGGGAACTTGCAGTCACGATATACTGTAGCTTGTCATTTACAACACAGGCTTGTAACTTAAATATATGTTTTAGTTACAATTAGGGGATGCATATTGGATATAAAAGGGTTATTGGACTCTTGAGTCATCACAATATTTGTAGTTCACAATATTAATTACAATATCCAGGGCTGGGGGGGGGCAACATTGTTCAAGTCCATTTAGTAAATGAATGTCAAGCAATTCAATTTAATTTAAAAAAATCCTCAATGAGTCTATTGATCCTTGGCCTTGACAACCATATGAGCAATTTGATAGCTGGATATTATATAGAACAATTTTTATTTGCTGTTATTGTACCTTTGACATTGTTGTGCCTTTGGCTTTGACATTGTTGTGCCTTTGGCTTTGACATTGCTCTGTCTGTTGAAAAGCAGTCATATAGCTGGCTCACACTAGTAAAAGTATGTGATGATCTAATCTCACACCTTTGAGGAGGTTCCCACTACTCCAATGAGGAATATGTGATGTGTGGGTTTCTAAAATAAAATACTGGCTATATGATTTCATCAAGATACTGAAAATATGTCTTCCATTCCCCCTATATAACTCTGACCTTCTGTGGAAACTTGAACGCAACTTGTCTTGTCTAGTTTTCTAGCTAACTGAGTCCAATCCAAATCATTTGAGAGTCTGACATAAGCTGTTAACCTGATGAGGTGGGACAACCTCCTCGGCAACATTCATCCTATTAACTGCTCATGTTTTACCAGAACATTCCCAACCCAAGGCATTTTGAATCCGAGGCATTCTGAATCTGAGACATTCTGAATCCGAGTCATTCTGAATCCGAGACATTCTGAATCCGAGTCATTCTGAATCCGAGTCATTCTGAATCCGAGGCATTCTGAATCCGAGGCATTCTGAATCCGAGTCATTCTGAATCCGAGGCATTCTGAATCCGAGGCATTCTGAATCCGAGGCATTCTGAATCCGAGTCATTCTGAATCCGAGGCATTCTGAATCCGAGGCATTCTGAATCCGAGGCATTCTGAATCCGAGTCATTCTGAATCCGAGGCATTCTGAATCCGAGGCATTCTGAATCCAAGGCATTCTGAACATTGATCTCACGTGAAACTCACAACATGGAGGGATTCTTCACCCGAACTAACCTACCCTAACAACAGTTGCTAAATAATCTCAAATTAATTGAAGACCCATTCCTTTATTCAGCCTCATAGTGTGCTCGTCTAATTCACATATTTAAAATCTAATCTAGAGTTTCTTTCGATTTCTGTCTGTTATATCACCCTTTAGGAATATGTGTATTTGTAAATAGAAGGCTTTGGATCTGTGAACAGCTATAAGAGAAATAATGTCAAATAGTCAGCCATTTTATACAAGTCAGTCGTTTTATTTGTCATTGGCTTCTGCATGAACATGTATAATTCTAACAGCACAACATAACTTTACATTTAATATACATATATTTTAGAGTAATCCAATATCCTTAACATTAGTACTCCAGTGTGTCAGTCAATGTTAATGTACAGTTTGTTTAATTATGGAATAAATACTATATATTTGATTTAAATGATGGATTGTGCAAAACTACAAGTATTTATCTCTTACAGGCGTGTTTTATGCTTGTTGTTTTGGATAAACACTGATAGAGGTGATTGTCAGAGATTTACTATTGTGTGTGTGGAGGAGGATATGCAACAGAATGCATTTTGCAACTGTCCAAAATATTGTCAGTTGCAAAAAGTGTAAAAGAAGTGGTCATCATGAGTGCCATAATTTCCTAATTAACAGATGAAACATGGAGAATAACACAAATTGGGGAGAAACAATCTAAAACAGCATTCATTCACACACATACAAAAAATACGTACTTTAACAAGTTTAACAAACAGCAAATTACAGGGAGACTTCAAAACATAAACCGATTCACACAAGAAGTTGTTTGGGAAATTAACTTCCATTTCAGCGAAAGACCTGCTACCATTGGATGTCTCTAAAGCAGATTTCACAGCTTTGATCATTGATAGGGGGAGATAGAGGACTCTCTTAGACCTGGGTTCAAATAGTATCTGTTTTCTTTCAGCTGAGCTTGATTGAGCTTACCTGGTGCAATTATGGAGCCAATGGAATGGTACCAAAAGTGCAAACCAACTCGGCCCGTCCATCTGGATCTCCCCAGACAGGCTCAATCAAAACACTCAAAGGAGACTTTAAAACAGAGGTACTAAAGTACTAGTTGAGAAGGTCTGGTCAAACAAAATTTCCATGTGGCTAAGGTCCAGATGGATAATGTCATTTATCGGCATAGTAACAAACCCTACCTCACAACCCATTGGACCCCAAACTGTTCACACCCCTCTTGTTGGCGGAGAAAAAATGTTGCAGTTTTAAAGCTAATTTCCTGCAGTTCTACACATTTCACATGGGACAGAGAATTTTGTTGCTGTTTCGAAGCTAATTCCCTGCAGTTCTACACATTTCACATGGGACAGAGAATTTTGTTGCTGTTTCAAAGCTAATTCCCTGCAGTTCTACACATTTCACATGGGACAGAGAATGTTGTTGCTGTTTCAAAGCTAATTTCCTGCAATTCTACACGTCTTATGTGTGTTTAAATGATACCAGGGGTCGAAGCCCGAACGAGTTCCATTTTTTTAACAATAAATAGATGTGGTCCACCTGTTGAGTATAGGAGCTTTAAAATAGCTCAGATACTTATTTTAAACCCAGGTCTGCTCGGTGGAGAGTGGAGCCGCTTATAGGATCGGTTTGTTTACAGTCGGTCCTAAATCACTCCCTTTCCCTCCCCCTTGTTCCCTTACACCTCTATGTTAGCATGTCTAATGGTCTTAATAAGTATAGGCAGTGTGGTGGTACAGCTTTCACCATATTTTTCCACCTTCAGATCTGCAAACATTGAAGGGTTAGGGCCAAGGGATCGAATCGGGCTAGAATTGGGACCGGCTGTTCATGAAGTGAAATCTTCCATTTTATTTTTATTTACATGACAGAGCATTTCTCCTCTGCCTTGGCTTTCATCTCCGTCACGGTGGCCGAGGCCTTCTCCTTGAGCTGGTCCATGTCCATGTTCTGGAGGTTCTGAATGCCACCCAAGATGGAGTCCTTGTCCTCCTCCTCCGTGGCATCCTCGTCCACCATCTTGAGGAGCTCCTCGGGTACGTCCACATCGTCTCCAGCCATGGCCAGCATGTTATCGTCCTGCTCGCTCTGGAGAGAGTAGAGACCGATACAGACATTATATTTATTTTATAGCTTGTAATATTATTATTAGGTAAGGACATCAGCTAGTAAGACAGACAGAGATCATGTTCTCGTCCTGCTCGCTCTGTTAGAGAAACAATCGAGATGTTATATTAGCTAGCATCGTTAATCACTGCTCGCTGCTCTTCTCCCACTAAAAGACCAATGCAGACATTAGATTAGCAAGTGAGACAGACAGACAGCCTGAACCTACTACTCAGCCTTTAAAGGGAGAGACCGATACAGATATAAACAACCTCCTACAGGGGCAAGAAAAAAGCACGTGAACCCTTTGGAATTACCTGGACTCCTGCATAAATTTGTCAAAAAATTGTATCTGATCTTCATCTAAGTCACAACAATAGACAAACACAGTCTGCTTAAACTAATAACACACAAACAATTATATGTTTTCATGTCTTTATTGAACACACAGTGTAAACATTCATAGTGCAGGGTGGGAAAAGTATGTGAACCCCTGGATTTAATAACTGGTCAATCCTCCTTTGGAAGCAATAACCTCAACCAAACGTTTTCTGTAGTTGTGAATCAGACCGGCACAACGACCAGGATGAATTTTGGACCATTCCTCTTTACAAAACCGTTTCAGTTTAGCAATGTTCTTGTGATGTCTGGTGTGAACCGCTCTCGAGATCATGCTACAGCATCTCAATCGGGTTGAGGTCTGGACTCTCTAGAAGGTGTATTTTCTTCTCTTGAAGCCATTCTGTTGTTGATTTACTTTTGTGTTTTGGGTTGTTGTCCTGTTGCATCATCCAACTTCTGTTGAGCTTCAATTGGCGGACAGGTAGCCTTACATTCTCCTGCAAAATGTCTTGATAAACATGGGAATTCATTTTTCCACCGATGATAGCAAGATGTCCAGGCCCTGAGGCAGCAAAACAGCCCCAAACCATGATGCTCCCTCCACTATACTTTACTGTTGGGATGAGGTTTTGATGTTGGTGTGCTGTGCCTTTTTTTCTCCACACATAGTGTTGTGTTCCTTCCAAATAATCTGTCCACATAATATTTTGCCAGTAGCGCTGTGGAACATCCAGGTGCTCATTTGCAATCTTCAGACGTGCAGATATGTTTTTGTTTGGACAGCAGTTTCTTCTTCCGCGGTGTCCTCCCATGAACACCGTTCTTGTTTAATGTTTTACGTATCGTAGACTCGTCAACAGAGATGTTAGCATGTTCCAGAGATTTCTGTAAATCTTTAGCTGACACTCTAGGATTGTTCTTAACCTCATTGAGCATTCTGCTCTGTGATCTTGCAGTCATCTTTGCAGGACGGCCACTCCTAGGGAGAGAAGCAACACTGCTGAACTTTCTCCATTTATAGACAATTTGTCTTACCGTGGACTGATGAACATCAAGGCTTTTAGAGATACTTTTGTAACCCTTTCCAGCTTCATGCAAGTCAACAATTCTTAATCTTGGGTCTTCTGAGATCTCTTTTGTTCGAGGCATATTTCACATCAGGCAATGCTTCTTGTGAATAGCAAACTCAAATTTGTGAGTGTTTTTTTATAGAGCAGGGCAGCTCTAACCAATATCCCCAATCTCGTCTCATTGATTGGACTCCAGGTTAGCTGACTCCTGCCTCCAATTAGCTTTTGGAGAAGTCAGCCTAGGGGTTCAAATACTTTTTCCAATCTACACTGTGAATGTTTAAATGATATATTCAATATAGACAAGAAAAATACAATAATTTGTGTGTTATTATTTTAAGCAGACTGTGTTAGTCTATTGTTGTGACTTAGATGATAAGATCAAATTTGATGACCAATTTATGCAGAAATCCAGGTAATTCAAAAGGGTTCAAATACTTTTTCTTGCCATTGTACACGTGTGTTCATGTAGAGGCCAACACAGGCGTCAGATTAGCTAATGAGACAGAGATATCTTCTACAGTTACACTCTGGTCTCTGTAGACCAGACATCAGATTAGCTAATGAGACAGACAGCCTACTGCAGCTATACTCCTGCCTCATGCTGGATCTGTAGAAATAAGACATCAACAACTGTGTCCGCGTGTGAGACAGAGATATCTTCTACAGTTACACTCTGGTCTCTGTAGACCAGACATCAGATTAGCTAGTGTGATAGAAAGATACCATACTACAGCTAGACCAACACAGACAATCAATCAATAAATCAATCTATCAATGAAATCAATACAAAATAAATAAAATTCATTCTTGACTGATGTTTTTATGTCAGCAGTTGTCACAAAGTGCTTTGCAGTACATTGGATTAGCTACCGAGACAGACAGACAACCTCTATCATCCTGTCTCACCCTGTAGAGACAGACAGACAACCTCTATCATCGTGTCTCACCCTGTAGAGACAGACAGACAACCTCTACCATCCTGTCTCGCCCTGTAGAGACAGACAGACAACCTCTATCATCCTGTCTCACCCTGTAGAGACAGACAGACAACCTCTATCATCCTGTCTCACCCTGTAGAGACAGACATACAACCTCTATCATCCTGTCTCACCCTGTAGAGACAGACAGACAACCTCTACCATCCTGTCTCACCCTGTAGAGACAGACAGACAACCTCTATCATCCTGTCTCACCCTGTAGAGACAGACAGACAACCTCTATCATCCTGTCTCGCCCTGTAGAGACAGACAGACAACCTCTACCATCCTGTCTCGCCCTGTAGAGACAGATTTTAGATTAGCTAGTAAAACATGGAGAGACATCAAATAAATGAGACGAATACAACAAGTGTAGACTTCACTGTGAAATGTTTACTTACGACCCCTTTCACAACAATGCAGTTAAAAAGTAGGAACATTTCCAAATAGATGTAAAATATATATATAGATATATAGATATTAACACGATAACATAACAATGACGAGGGTATATAAAGGCTATAAAGTACCGGTACCGAGTCAGTGTACTGAGGTATGAGGGTGTTGGGGTGATTGAGGTAATATGTACATGTAGGTTTGGTTAGGTGATTGATTGATTGAGGTAATATGTACATGTAGGTTTGGTTAGGTGATTGATTGATTGAGGTAATATGTACATGTAGGTTTGGTTAGGTGATTGATTGAGGTAATATGTACATGTAGGTTTGGTTAGGTGATTGATTGAGGTAATATGTACATGTAGGTTTGGTTAGGTGATTGATTGAGGTAATATGTAGATATAAGTAGGGGGTGAGGTATGAGGGTGTTGGGGAGATTGATTGAGGTAATATGTACATGTAGGTTTGGTTAGGTGATTGATTGAGGTAATATGTACATGTAGGTTTGGTTAGGTGATTGATTGAGGTAATATGTACATGTAGGTTTGGTTAGGTGATTGATTGAGGTAATATGTAGATATAAGTAGGGGGTGAGGTATGAGGGTGTTGGGGTGATTGATTGAGGTAATATGTACATGTAGGTTTGGTTAGGTGATTGATTGAGGTAATATGTACATGTAGGTTTGGTTAGGTGATTGATTGAGATAATATGTAGATATAAGTAGGGGGTGAGGTATGAGGGTGTTGGGGTGATTGATTGAGGTCATTTGTACATGTAGGTTTGGTTAGGTGATTGATTGAGGTAATATGTAGATATAAGTATGGGGGGGGGGGGAACAGAATGTCCGGGTAGCCATTTGATTAACTGTTCAGCAGTCTTTTAACTTTGGGGTAGAAGCTGTTCAGGAGCTTTTAGGTCCCAGGTATGGCGCTCCGGTACCGCTTGCTGTGTGGCAGCAGAGAGTACAGACAGCGGTGGGAGTCTTTGATCATTTTTAGGGTGTTCCTCTGACACAACCTGGTATCCTGCAATAACTACACACAACCACACGCAAGGCACGGGATGAGCCTCGTTTTAATACCTCACTGGTAAAAACAAATGGTCACTTAGGGATCCTTAGTTTGAGCACACTTAATGCAATAAAGAAGAAAGAACAGATTGACTGAAGAAACTGCAGCAACCTCAAACCTACATTCTAGAACCTGCTGAAACCTCCATTCTAGAACCTACTGGAACCTACGTTCTAAACTCCAGGAAGGCTGATCTGAAACCTGCGTTAGCCTTTCCGTTGTAAACCATGACGACGGCCAGGTGTGAGGATTCTAAAGATGTCCGCCACAGTCTTACACAAGAGACTAATTCCATTAGTTAAACATGCCAGATTTTGCAGTTACTATATACAATCACATTATTCCACCATTCATTGTGTTCATCAGTTGTGATGACCGTCTTGTACAATGCCTTTAATCAAATTTAAAAGAATCTTTATGTTGGGTTGTCTGTTATGGTGAAACAATACTTGCTGGACTCAATAGTCGTTGTATAGGTTGTATAGCCTTTGTCATGAACATGTCTATTTAAACTAAAACGCAAACAAAACAACTGAATCTATACCTATTCATGATATATGAATGTTGTCTATTGTTTTGAAGTGTCGTTCCACATATAGAAATGAAAATAACTAACAAGAAGATTGAATATTGAACTAAATGACTTGTGAGAGGCATTCTGCAAAAAGCAAACACAGAAGACATTTACGTTCACCACATGATTTATTTTCAATACTTAAATAATAGTAATATATATTCTGCTTTTTGCTGCTGTAAGCACAGTTTTATACATGGTAGTGGTAATGTAGCTATACAAATCAAATTGTTAGAACATTGAACTATCGCCTTTTCTTTCAGTAATGACGTATATAAAATCAGAAATCCAACTGTACCTTATTTTCGCTCGTCATAACAACTGGTTAAAAATATCTTCCTTATCAAGCAGCTTTCAATAGATCCAAACAGATTCAGTAGATTATTCTACAGAATCTAACCTAGATGTAGTTGTTGTGGCTGTCAACGTCGCTCAACCAACACTGTCTTCACTCCCCACAGCCACATTAACACCTAGCAGAGCAGATGGCTTCTGGTCTTGTTTTAAGCCCACGGCACAATATAGGACACCATGTCAAATCTCCAGGCCTTTTATGGAACATCTTGCCTTCCCCGTAATCTGCTGGCAGGTAGCCACCTCCACCTCCCGCTGTACGGCCTAAGGCAAACTGCCCATGTACTAGGCCAAGGGTTAAAAACAGCGTCTCGCCTGTAAACATCAACCACTGCAGGTCAGGCTCAACCATTGAGGTGTTCACCAGGGTTGAGGTCAAAGTCCATTTCAATTCAGTCAATTTAGGAAGTACAATTGTAGTCTACATTTGGGCTCCAGAGTGGCGCAGCGGTCTAAGGTACTGCATCTTCAACGCTAGAGGCGTCAATACAGACACCATGTTTCGAATCCAGGCTGTATCACAACCGGCCGTGTTTGGGAGTCCCATAGGGCGGCACACAATTGGCCTAGTGTCTTCCGGGGTTGGCCGTCATTGTAAATAAGAATTTGTTCTTAACTGACTTGCCTAGTTAAATACATTTTAAATGTAAAATTACATAACCTCATTGTTCCATCCAAAGGTCTCTGCATCTGAGCAATGAACGTGTTTGCTATTTTAACATTTGCTCTACAGTATGTAAACATACAGTATAACATAAAACAGTGCAGAATTCAGGAAGCAAAGTAAAGTTGAAATAATATACTCTAGAGAGTGACTAGTGACAGGGGGCTGAAAAGATTGTAGTTCAGGGGGAATGGATTCTCACAAGGGGCTGAAAAGATTGTAATTCAGGAGAAATGGGTTGTCACCTTTGGGAGTCTGTACTTGTCTCGTAGGCACACCCGCAGAGTTGCCCTCTCAGCTTTCTTGTGTAAGAAGTCAGCATCTCTCTCCATCCTGAACAACAGAGAAAAGAAATGGTTGAGTAATTGATTGATGAATTCATTTATATATATAATGTGACCACATAATGGATGACTTTATATGCATGCATACTGTATACTTGTTTCATTTGTATTCATACAACAATAACGGTCTGACTATGATCTTGTTTCAACCAAAGGGACAGTCGATATACCATACTAATGCAACACATGATACTGTGAAGCTAAGAGGATGCAGCGCTTACGGAGGTTGACCTTAACAACATGCTACATGTCACAGGGGTAAACCATCCGATGGGGTAAAGAGGTAAGCAGGTTCACACTACATATTCTCACTGTTCAGTCATATGTTTCTTCTGGAATTTGAAAAGAAAACATGGAGGATGTCTGGGCTGGCTGCTATAATAAATAGTTACTATTTATGACTTTATCATCTAATGTGCTGCTTGCTTTCCTCCTATTTAGAAAACTCAAAGGCTGTAAAGTCTATGGCTCCAATGTAGTAATTGATTAAACAAACGTTTAAACTGCTTTCCTCCTGTGTCCTTATTATGGCTTCACACAACCCGTAGCATGTCATCACAACCCGTAGCATGTCATCACAACCCGTAGCATGTCACCACAACCCGTAGCATGTCATCACAACCCGTAGCATGTCACCACAACCCGTAGCATGTCATCACAACCCGTAGCATGTCACCACAACCCGTAGCATGTCACCACAACCCGTAGCATGTCATCACAACCCGTAGCATGTCATCACAACCCGTAGCATGTGATACAACCCGCAGCATGTCACACAACCCGTAGCATGTCAACACAACCCGTAGCATGTCATCACAACCCGTAGCATGTCATCACAACCCGTAGCATGTCATCACAACCCGTAGCATGTCATCACAACCCGTAGCATGTCATCTCACAACCCGTAGCATGTCATCACAACCCGTAGCATGTCATCACAACCTGTAGCATGTCAACACAACCCGAAGCATGTCATCACAACATGTAGCATGTCAACACAACACGTAGTACGACATCACAACCTGTAGCATGTCAACACAACCCGTAGCATGTCATCACAACCCGTAGCATGTCATCACAACACGTAGCATGTCAACACAACCCGTAGCATGTTATCACAACCCGTAGCATGTTACACAACCCGTAGCATGTCAACACAACCCCTAGCATGTCAATACAACCCATAGCATGTCATCACAACCCGTAGCATGTCAATAGGCATTGGGCAGTCAGATTATACAACGCATGGTCAACTCATTAGTGTATTGACTTTAGGATAATCATTATGAGAATCCTTGGTTGCGATCCAAGTGGCTCCCTATTCTCTATATAATGCACTACCCTAGCAGTTATAGCCCTATTTTCTATATCATGCACTAGCCTAGCGGTTAGAGCCCTATTCTCTATATAATGCACAAGCCTAGCGGTTAGAGCCCTATTCTCTATATAATGCACTAGCCTAGTGGTTATAACCCTATTCTCTATATTATGCACTAACCTAGCGGTTAGAGCCCTATTCTCCATATAATGCACCAGCCTAGTGGTTAGAACCCTATTCTCTATATAATGCACTAGCCAGGTGGTTAGAGCCCTATTCTCTATATAATGCACTAGCCTAGCGGTTAGAGCCCTATTCTCTAATGCACTACTAGCCTAGTGGTTAGAGCCCTATTCTCTATATAATGCACTAGCCTAGTGGTTAGAGCCCTATTCTCTATATAATGCACTAGCCTAGTGGTTAGAGCCCTATTCTCTAATGCACTTGCCTAGCGGTTAGAGCCCTATTCTCTAATACACTAGCCTAGTGGTTAGAGCCCTATTCTCTATATAATGCACTAGCCTAG
This sequence comes from Oncorhynchus masou masou, assembly GCF_036934945.1. Taxonomy (NCBI): domain Eukaryota; kingdom Metazoa; phylum Chordata; class Actinopteri; order Salmoniformes; family Salmonidae; genus Oncorhynchus; species Oncorhynchus masou. Next base: position 10,317,129 of record NC_088222.1, on the reverse strand, counting down.
CAGTTAGAGCCCTATTCTCTAATGCACTAGCCTAGGGGTTAGAGCCCTATTCTCTAATGCACTACTAGCCTAGTGGTTAGAGCCCTATTCTCTAATGCAGTAGCCTCGTGGTTATAGCCCTATTCTCTATATAATGCACTAGCCTAGCGGTTATAACCCTATTCTCTATATAATGCACTAGCCTAGCGGTTAGAGCCCTATTCTCTATATAATGCACTAGCCTAGCGGTTAGAGCCCTATTCTCTAATGCACTAGCCTAGCGGTTAGAGCCCTATTCTCTAATGCACTAGCCTAGCGGTTAGAGCCCTATTATCTATATAATGCACTAGCCTAGTGGTTATAGCCATATTCTCTATATAATGCACTAGCCTAGCGGTTATAACCCTATTCTCTATATAATGCAGTAGCCTAGCGGTTAGAGCCCTATTCTCTATATAATGCACTAGCCTAGCGGTTAGAGCCCTATTCTCTATATAATGCACTAGCCTAGCGTTTAGAGCTCTATTCTCTAATGCACTAGCCTAGCGGTTAGAGCCCTATTCTCTAATGCACTAGCCTAGTGGTTAGAGCCCTATTCTCTATATAATGCACTAGCCTAGGGTAAGAGCGTTGGGCCGATAACCAGAAGAATGCTGTTTTGAATACTCGAGCAGACATGGTGACCTTCTCTCACCCTGAAAAACAACACAGTTTTCAGCTGTGCTAACATATTTGCAAAAGGGTTTTCTAATGATCAATCAGCCTTTTAAAATGATAAACTTGGATTATCTAACACAACGTGCCATTGGAACACAGGAGTGATGGTTGCTGATAATGGGACTCTGTATGCCTATGTAGATATTCCATTTAAAAAATCTACACTGTATTTCTGATCACTTTGATGTTATTTTAATGGACAAAAAAAATAGCTTTTCTTTAAAATACAAGGAAATTTCTAAGTGACCCCAAACCTTTGAATGGTGTTGTTCATATGAGATGAGTAATGCAAAATATGGAAACATAATTAAAGTGACTAGTGTTCCATTATTAAAGTGGTCAGTGATTTCAAGTATATGTATATAGGGCAGCATGTATATGTACCAACCTCATTGGTCGCTGTGGAGAGGGAACTGTTTCCCCTAGCCAATTAAACGTGAGGATTATTAGTTGGCCAGATTGAGTGCTTGGGCCAGATTGAGGATTAGGACAAATTACCCAACACAGAAACAGTACACTGATTGTACAAAACATTACCATGACTTAGACTGAACAAGTGAATCCAGGTGAAAGCTATGAATCCTTATTGATGTCACTTGTTAAATCCACTTCAAATCAGTGTAGATGAAGAGACAGGTTAAAGAAGGATTTTTAAGCCTTGAGACAATTGAGACATGAATTGTGTGTGTGTGTGCCATTCAGCGGGTGAATGGGCACAAAATATTTAAGTGCCTTTGAACGGGGTATGGTAGTAGGTGCCAGGCGCACCAGTTTGAGTGTTCCAAGAACTGCAACGCTGCTGGGTTTTTCACGCTCAACACTTTCCTATGTGTATCAAGAATGACCCACCACCCAAACGACATCCAGCCAACTTCACACAACTTTAGGAAGTATTGGTGTCAACATGGGTCAGCATCCCTGTGGAACGCGTTGGACACCTTGTAGTTTCCCAATGAATTGAGGCTGTTCTGAGGGCAAAAGGGGGTCAACTCAATAGTAGCAAGGTGTTCCTAATGTTTTGTACACTCACTGTATAACACAAACTCTTGCTCTGCTCTGAGAGTCATAGCCCGAAGACACCCAACACAAAATGAGGAATACAAGATGGTTATAAGGTGGTCATACACACTCTTATAATGCATTATAACTGGAGGCTTTAAGTAAAAGTGCTTTAACATTTAGCATCGGATCTGTTTGCAGCCATTTTCCACCAGACGACAACAGAATTGTTCACAAAATCATGGGAGGAAGGGCTAATCTGGTTACATAATCTCGTTACATAATCTGGTTTGGCTGAAGCGTCCATCAGAAGATTATATTTCTGTAAAACATCAACATGTCAAATTAAATCAAATATTATTATTGGTCACATACACATGGTTAGCAGATGTTATTGCGAGTGTAGCGAAATGCTTGTAACATGTCAGTGTTAGGCTAAGGCTATGCTATATTTTGTTGCAATATAGAAAATTATTACACACAAATAATGTAACCTTTATGGTCTCATTTGTTGATTACTTAAATAAATTTTAAAAATCGCAATTTTATTGAATGTTTAAACATACAATCTACCCGCAGCGAAGCAGCTCAACATTGACATTCGGTCATCTAAAAGACTCCCATCCAGAGAGACCCACAGGAGCAACCAGGGTCAAGTGCCCAGCTCAAGGGCACGTCAAAAGATCTCCCACTAAGTCAAAACGGGGACCCGAACCAGCGACCTAGCAGCCACCAGCCCAAGATCCTAACAGCCAGGCCATCAACCATCCAAGACCCCCCCTCCCTCACCCAAAAACACCTCTCCCTCTGTTGTCGCCAGTTCCAAATCCCAACCCTCAGTTTCCCTCAGCCCATCCCACCTGTCTCTGCTGACTACACTCTTTGTATTTCTACACTCCATACAGTATCTTTCAACTATGCTGTGATGTAACATACAATTTGAATCTAATTTAATAGAATCCAGAGATTGCGAGTTAATGTTTTGGACAGTCACTGAACATGCCCTACTCGGCAGCAGCCACATCATTTTACATAATAAAACAAAATGGCTGCCATGGCAGTGAACCCACAGTTATGAGCTCTTCCTCCTGTTTGTCAACTAGTAACTGTCTGAAGTTGTAGATATGGATGAATAAAAACTGGACAGTGTTGAAATGATTCGAGATAGACATAGCAGTAAGACTACTTTTGATCTGTGATTTTTCACTTCACCATCAAAGCTCCTCCTACAACGTCGCAGTTAAATTAAATCGTCGTGGGTGAAATTCAGCAGCCATTTTAAAATCCTCCTGGAGTCTTAATTAGTTCAGGCTCTAAATTAGACTGAACTGAATTCACTTTTCAAAATGTAAGACTATTTTAGAGACTAATTTGCAAACCATTTTACAGACTATTTTAGAGACTATTTTAGAGACTAATTTACAGACTGATCCTTTTGAGTGTTATTCAAATTCAATGTCAGTAAGCCAGTCTGGCTTCAAAAAAACATTGTTGATATCACAGCAGAGGGTCAACGATCAGAGATTAATTGTGTAATGGTGGTCGTGGTTGTAAAAACTGCAGTTTGAGTTAAGGTGTCTGCTCTGACCTTGAGTGACAAAACCATCAAGAAAATAAATAGTGCAAAAAGAAACTAATTGTAATCTGTAACGTCAGGATTAAATGTTGCTAAATTTAAAAATTGTGAATTCAACAGCATTTCAAATTAACGAATCATTTGCAAGGTGATTTCCTGCAGTATTGCTACATGGTGCTTGTCAAGGTCAGATAGAATAGGGGTCGTGGAGCCGACACTGTAGGGTTAGCCAGCCATGTTGTCTCATAGCCATTCATGATCCAACAACACCAAAACAAAATGGAGGTAACTCGGCAGTCAGGGCAGGTTACTTACTTCTCCTCCACCAACTGTTTTTGGTACTCCTCATACTCCTCGCGTGTCATCCCTGCTGCCTTGGCCGGGTCTGCAGGGGCCGCCTCCGCTTCCTCCTCTCCTCCACCCATAGGATTCAAACCAGCCAGTGGGTTAGGCATCATGGTCTTGATTAGGAACATCTTGATCCCCTATAGAGTTCTGCTGTACTAGGAGATATAGATATTATATTATTGTAAATAGCACTAGTTGATTCCCTGGCTTCTACCGTTGGGTTGGGATTGCTAGCGGTTGGTTAGGTCCAATGGGATCCTGTATATTCTGTCTAGCTAACCTGTCCTGCTGCCTGGGTGTGTAATGAAGGATGCACTGACGGCTAGGGAACAGACACCAACAACAAAAAATACGGTCAGCCGTAATCTGGATTAAACCTCACTACAGCCCCACGATGCTAAGAGGCAGATGGCCTGGTTTTCTGCCTCTATTTTTAACACACACATTTAAGGATTGATATTGATGGGACAGGTTCAATCAATGACAGAATTGGTGTATAGCACAATGCAAAAGGTCACAGTCAAATTTTGGGGATTTCAAGATCCCAAGACATTCTTGTTCCCCTGTCACATTAGTTGTTGCATCCGCCCGCCCACTGCTAGTTAATCACATTACTGAACAAGGTTTGGCCCCTCCCATCTGCCAGAGATATCTGTTTATATCCTGGATGAGTTGGGGGGAGGGGGAGCTGAGGGCTGGAGGAGCTGAGGGTGGGGGGAGGAGAGGGAGCTCAGGGCTGGAGGTACTGAGGGTGGGGGGAGGAGGGGGAGCTGAGGGCTGGAGGAGCTGAGGGTGGGGGGAGGAGAGGGAGCTGAGGGCTGGAGGAGCTGAGGGTGGGGGGAGGAGGGGGAGCTGAGGGCTGGAGGAGCTGAGGGTGGGGGGAGGAGAGGGAGCTGAGGGCTGGAGGAGCTGAGGGTGGGGGGAGGAGGGGGAGCTGAGGGCTGGAGGAGCTGAGGGTGGGGGGAGGAGGGGGGGAGCTGAGGGTGGGGGGAGGAGGGGGGGAGCTGAGGGCTGGAGGAGCTGAGGGTGGGGGGAGGAGGGGGAGCTCAGGGCTGGAGGAGCTGAGGGTGGGGGGAGGAGGGGGAGCTGAGGGTGGGGGAGGAGGGGGAGCTGAGGGCTGGAGGAGCTGAGGGTGGGGGGAGGAGGGGGAGCTGAGGGCTGGAGGAGCTGAGGGTGGGGGGAGGAGGGGGAGCTCAGGGCTGGAGGAGCTGAGGGTGGGGGGAGGAGGGGGAGCTGAGGGTGGGGGGAGGAGGGGGAGCTGAGGGCTGGAGGAGCTGAGGGTGGGGGGAGGAGGGGGAGCTGAGGGTGGGGGGAGGAGGGGGAGCTGAGGGCTGGAGGAGCTGAGGGTGGGGGGAGGAGGGGGAGCTCAGGGCTGGAGGAGCTGAGGGTGGGGGGAGGAGGGGGAGCTCAGGGCTGGAGGAGCTGAGGGTGGGGGGGAGGAGGAGGGGGAGCTGAGGGTGGGGGGGAGGAGGGGGAGCTGAGGGCTGGAGGAGCTGAGGGTGGGGGGAGGAGGGGGAGCTCAGGGCTGGAGGAGCTGAGGGTGGGGGGAGGAGGGGGAGCTGAGGGTGGGGGGAGGAGGGGGAGCTCAGGGCTGGAGGAGCTGAGGGTGGGGGGAGGAGGGGGAGCTGAGGGCTGGAGGAGCTGAGGGTGGGGGGAGGAGGGGGAGCTGAGGGTGGGGGAGGAGGGGGAGCTGAGGGCTGGAGGAGCTGGAGTTGGGGGGAGAGCTGAGGGCTGGAGGAGCTGGAGTTGGGGGGGCTGAGGGCTGGAGGAGCTGGAGTTGGGGGGGGCTGAGGGCTGGAGGAGCTGAGGGTGGCTGAGGGCTGGAGGAGCTGGGGGGAGCTGAGGGGGGGCTGAGGGCTGGAGGGGAACTGTGGGGGAAACTGAGGTGGGGCCGAGGGCTGGAGGAACTGTGGGGGAAACTGAGGGGGGCCAAGGGCTGGAGGAGTTGTGGGGGGAACCGAGGGGGGCTGAGGGCTGGAGGAACTGGGGGGGGGGACTGAGGGCTGGAGGAGCTGTGGGGGGAGGAACTGAGGGGGGGCTGAGGGCTGGAGGAACTGTGGGGGGAGGAACTGAGGGGGGGCTGAGGGCTGGAGGAACTGTGGGGGGAGGAACTGAGGGCTGGAGTTATATAAAGAAATCTTTATGTAACAACATGAAGAATAACGCAACGTACATTTGTGTACGGAGAGTGCAGAATGCAGGGTTGTATACTTTCATATTCTTATCAAACGCTGATGTTCTTTATAATTGGTATGAAATTACAGACAGACAAGCTGAATTTTATAACCATAGCATTTGCCCTTTTCTATAGCTACACTGTTGATTGCAGTTAGCTGCACTGTGCTGTACTGTACTGCGTTGTACTGTACTGTGCTGTACTGTGTTGTACTGTATTGTGCTGTACTGTGGCGGGGAGGCGGGCCGAAGGAGGCAGTTTCCTGTGAAAGAAGTGTCATTAGCTCTTATTTAAGACGAGTGACACTGCAACAATGCAGTCTGACAATAACAGATTAAGGTGTGTATCTAACATATACCCTATTCCATTTGAGGAAGGAGAGAAAGAGAAAGAGAGCAAGAGAGAGAGATGAAACTAATGGCAGAACGTACAGTACTTTCGGAAAGTTCAGACCTCTTGACTTTTCCCAAATTTTGCTACGTTACAGCCTTATTCTAAAATGGATTAAATAAATACAAATCCACATCAATCTACACACAATGCCCCATAATGACGAAATGAAAACATCTTTTGCAAATGTATTAAAATTGAAAAACAGAATTATCTTATTTACATAATCATTCAGTCACTTTACTATGAGACTCTAAAATTAGCTCAGGTGTATCCTGTTTCCATTGACCGTCCTTGAGATATTTCTACAACTAACTTGATTGAATTCAATTGGACATGATTTGGAAAGGAACACAGTTGACAGTGCATGTCAGAGCAAAAACCAAGCCATGAGGTCGAAGGAATTGTTCGTAGAGCTCCGAGACAGGATTGTGTCGAGGCACAGATCTGGGGAAGGGTACCAAAAAATGTCTGCAGCATTGAATGTCCCCAAGAACAGTGGCGTCCATCATTCATAAATGGAAGAAGTTTGGAGCCACCAAGACTCTTCCTAGAGCTGGCCGCCCAGCCAAACTGAGCAATCGGGGGAGAAGTGCCTTGGTCAGAGAATTGAGCCTGATTGTCACTTTGACAGAGTTCCAGAGTTCCTCTGTGGATATGGGAGAAACTTCCAGAAGGACAACAATCTCTGCAGCACTTCACCAATCAGGCCTTCATGGTAGAGTCCTTCATGGTAGAGTGGCCAGATGGAAGCCACTCCTCAGTAAAAGGCACGCGACAGCCCCGCTTGGAGTTTGCCAAAAGGCACCTAAAGGACTCTCCATGAGAAACAAGATTCTCTGGTCTGATGAAACCAAGATTGAACTCTTTAGCAAGCATCACATCTGGAGGAAACCTGGCACCATCCCTTCGGTGAAGCATCGTGGTGGCAGCATCATGCTGTGGGGAGCTTTTTCAGCAACAGTCGGGCTCGTCAGGCTCGAGGGAAAGATAACCGGAGCAAAGTACAAAAAGATCCTTGATGAAAACCTGCTCCAGAGAGCTCAGGACCTCAGACTGGGGTGAAGGTTCACCTTCCAACAGGACAACGACCCTAAGCACACAGTCAAGACAACGCCAGAGTGACTTTGGGACAAGTCTCTGAATGTCCTTGAGTGGCTGAGCCAGAGCCCGGACTTGAACCCGATCGAACATCTCTGGAGAGACCTGAAAGTAGCTGTGCAGCGACTCTCCCCATTGTTATGGGATTTATATGTATAATGACTAAATGATGTATACATTTAACGTAGAAATATAACTAACCGAATACTACCCTGTCACTGTATGATAGTATGAATCTTATTATAATCATAACACTAAAGCTAATGTGTGTAGTTTTAGTCAAGAATTAGAACAAGGACTTTCTGTTCCTTGTTAGAGACAAATGGAGCTGTCGTCAGACCGGCTGGAATACTGTGTTCCTTACAGGACATTCTGCCCCCACCCAGGGAGGGGAGAGACCTGGGGCTTGTAGTAGATTGTTTAACAGGTGGCAGACAATGTGAGAAGACTTGTGAACTATGTTGCCATTGTATCTGAGGAGGAGGGACATTTATGAAAAAATGTGAGGTATGTAAACCAAATGTACATGGTATTATGAGCAGAGTTCTCGAGAATAAACGCTATTGTGAGGTATATAAACCAAATGTACATGGTATTATGACCAGAACTCTCGAGTTTAAACGCTATTGGCTAAGTTGACTGATCTCTGTCCGTTTGATTTAAATAAGAACCTTACAAATTCTTAGAAACAGACAGAGTGTATTAATTGCATTGGTTAATGAACACATAGGAACAAAATCCCATCCAACCTGACAGAGCTTGAGAGGATCTGCAGAGAAAAAGAGGAGAAACTCCTCAAATACAGATGTGCCAAGTTTGTAGCGTCACACCCAAGAAGACTCGACGCTGTAATCGCTGCCAAAGGTGCTTAAACAAAGTACTGAGTAAAGGGTCTGAATACTTATGTAAATGTGATATATATATATTTTTTCTAATAAATTTGCTAAAATTTCTAAACCTGTTTTTGCTTTGTCATTATGGGGTATTGTGTGTAGATTGATGAGGGAAAAAACTATTTAATACATTTTAGAATAAGGCTGTAATGTAACAAAATGTAGAAAAAGTCAAGTTGTCTGAATACTTTCCGAATGCACTGTATGTGGATTGAGACACATTGACCACTAGTGGTGTCCATTAAAACATAAATGTTTTACGTGTTAAGTTACAATATTCATTTTCACTCGCTATGTTGTCATACATTCCCTCAGAGGCTGACAAGAGGATAAAGCCGGTATTTGTACACATGCCATCAGGATTAGTGAGAGGTCACGGTGGTGATGTGACCTGGAAGTATAATGGTTAACATCATACTGTAGCTCAGGAGAAACAGCATCCACATCACAGCTGCTATAAACAGCTGAATCACAACAAGTTAAACTACATGACCAAAAGTATGCGGACATCTGATTGTCGAACATCTCATTCCAAAATCATCTGCATTAATATGGAATTGGTCCCCACTTTTGCTGCTATAACAGCCTCCAGTCTTCTGGAACATTGGTGCGGGGACTTCCAACATCTAGTGGAAGATCTGGGCCTCTATACCAGGCGGTGTGAAAAGAATGCCCAGGAAATCGTCAGACCCCAACCACCCAAGCCATTGATCTGACACCAACAGGCTAGTGAACAGCATCTATCCCCAAGCTAAACGACTGATAAATCAAATCAAATTTATTGGTCACATACACATGGTAAGTAGATGTTAATGCGAGTGTAGCGAAATGCTTGTGCTTCTAGTTCCGACAATGCAGTAATAACCAACAAGTAATCTAACTAACAATTCCAAAACTGTCTTATACACAAGTGTAAGGGGATAAAGAATATGTACAGAAAGATATATGAATGAGTGATGGTACAGAGCGGCATAGACAAGATGCAGTAGATGGTATCGAGTACAGTATATACATATGAGATGAGTAATGTAGGGTATGTAAACAAAGTGGCATAGTTTAAAGTGGTTAGTGATACATGTATTACATAAAGATGCAGTAGACGATATAGAGTACAGTATATACATATACATAGGAGATGAGTAATGTAGGGTATGTAAACATGATATTAAGTAGCATTGTTTAAAGTGGCTAGTGATATATTTTACATCAATTCCCATTATTAAAGTGGATGGAGTTGAGTCAGTGTGTTGGCAGCAGCCACTCAATGTTAGTGGTGGCTGTTTAACAGTCTGATGGCCTTGAGATAGAAGCTGTTTTTCAGTCTCTCGGTCCCTGCTTTAATGTACCTGTACTGACCTCGCCTTCTGGATGATAGCGGGGTGAACAGGCAGTGGCTCGGGTGGTTGTTGTCCTTGATGATCTTTATGGCCTTCCTGTGACATCGGGTGGTGTAGGTGTCCTGGAGGGCAGGTAGTTTGCCCCCCGGTGATGCGTTGTGCAGACCTCACTACCCTCTGGAGAGCTTTATGGTTGTGGGCAGAGCAGTTGCCGTACCAGGCAGTGATACAGCCCGACAGGATGCTCTCGATTGTGCATCTGTAGAAGTTTGTGAGTGCTTTTGGTGACAAGCCAAAAGCACTGTCACTCCATCTGATAAATAGCTAACAAAATGGCTACATGGACCGAGTTGACCTTTTCTTTCAGTCTCTATGCACACTAACAGGGCCCTACACACTCACACACTGTCACTCCATCTGATCACACACATAATACTCACATACATTTATACTGACTCTACACACGGACTCACATGCAAGCTCCTGCTACTCTGTTTATCTTATATCCTGTTGCCTCGTCACCTTACCCCTATACATATCTAATCGCAATCACTCAAGTATTCCTGCACATGTAAATATAGTATTGGAACGGACTTAAATAATTCCTGCATATAGTATGCTTACTTACATGTATTTCATTCCTTATTTCTTGTTTTTTCCCCCTAGTAATACATTGTATTGATTATTGAATTGTTGGGTTTTGAGTTTGCAAGAAAGGCATTTCACTGACATAAGAACTTGACATTTACTTCCACTCGGCCACAAGAGCATTAGTGAGGTCGAGCATTGATGTTGGGCGATTAGGCCTGGCTCGCAGTCTGCGTTCCAATTCATCCCTAAGGTGGTCGATGGGGTTGAGGTCAGGGCTCTGTGCAGGCCAATCAAGTTCTTCCACGCTGATCTCGACAAACCATTTCTGTATGGACCTCGCTTTGTGCACTGAGGCATTGTCATGCTAAAACAGCAAAGGGCCTAACCCAAACTGTGGCCACAAAGTCAGAAGCACAGAATCGTCTAGAATTTCATTGTATGTTGTAGCGTTAAGATTTCCGTTCACTGGAACTAAGGGGCCCGAACCATGAAAAAACAGCCCCAGTCCATTATTGCTCCGCCACTGAACTTTACAGTTGGCACTATGCATTGGGGCAAGTAGCTCCTCCTGGCATCTGCCAAACCCCGATTTGTCTGTCGGACTGCCAGATGGTGAAGCGTGATTCCAGAGAACGCCTTTCCACTGCTCCAGAGTTTAATGGCAATGAGCTTTACACCACTCCAACTGACGCTTAGGCATTGCACATGATCTTAGGCCTGTGTGCGGCTGATCGGCTGTGGAAACCCATTTCATGAAGCTCCCGACCAATACTTCTTGTGCTGACCTTGCTGTTTGGAAGTTGGTAGTGAGTGTTGGAACTGAGGACAGATAATTTTTACGTGCTTCAGCACTTGGCGGTCCTGTTCTGTGAGCTTGTGTGGCCTACCACTTGAAGGCTGAGCCGTTATTGTGACGTGGAAACATCTTGGAGCAACAACAGCACTTACAGTTGACCGGGGCAACTCTAGCAGGGCAGATATTTGACAAACTGACTTGTTGGAAAGGTGGCATCCTATGAAAGTCACTGAGCTCTTCAGTAAGGCCATTGTACTGTCAATGTTTGTCTATGGAGATTGCATGGGTTTGTGCTCGATTTTATACACCTGTTAGCAAACGGGTGTGACTGAAATAGCCGAATCCACTAATTTTAAGGGGTGTCCACATACGCTATATAAACAAAAAGTATCTCCGCAAGACATGACGTCATATACCAATGGTCCATAGTCATGCTAACTGTATGGCATGCCTAGATTAATATATTAATTTGATCAAATATGAACTAACATTTTATTTAGGACACAGTGGCATTCATTTGTTGAAATATGCCTGCTGCTAAGGCACTCACGGGTTTCCATTTGTTGCTGTTGGTATTACTGGTATGCAAACATTTGTTTGGAGAGACTCATATGCAATCAGACAGTTATTTCTAATATACACTGAACAAAAAATATAACCGCGACATACAACAATTTCAAATATTTTAGAGTGAGAGTTCATATAAGGATATCAGTCAATTGAAATCATTTAATTTGGCCCTAATCTATGGATTTCACATGACTGGTAATACAGAGGCATCTCATGGTCAGAGATACCTTAAAAAAAAGAAATAGAGGTAGGGGTGTGGATCAGAAAACCAGTCAGTATCTGGTGTGACCACCATTTGCCTCATGCAGCGTGAAACATCTCCTTCACATAGAGATGATCAGGTTGTTGATTTTGGCCTGTGGAATGTTGTCCCACTCCTCTTCAATGGATGTAAGAAGTTGCTGGATATTGGCGGGAACTGGAACACGCCGTCATACACGATCCAGAGCATCCCAAACATGCTCAATGGATGACATGTCTGGTGTGTATGCAGGCCATGGAAGAACTGGGACATTTTCAGTTTCCAGGAATTGTGTACAGATCCTTGCGACATGGGGCCTTGTATTATCATGCTGCAACATGAGGTGACGGCGGTGGATGAATGGCATGACAACGGGCCTCAAGATCTCGTCACGGTATCGCTGTCACTTCAAATTGCCATAGATAAACTGCAAATTGTGTTCGTTGTCCGTAGCTTATGCCTGCCTATACCATAACCCCACCACCACGGGGCACTCTGTTCACATCAGCAAACCGCTCACCCTCACGATGCCATCTGCCCCGTACAGTTGAAACTGGGATTCATCCATGAAGAACACACTTCTCCAGCGTGGCCATCAAAAGGTGAGCATTTGCCCACTGATGTCAGTTACAACATACTGTATATGAAAACATAAAAAATAAAATAAAGGTTATTCAAGTATTAATTACCAAAATTATGAAGATTCCGGTAACTGTGTTAAATTACAGGTACCTTTGCAACCCTACCTATACCTCACCACTGCCACACAGTTGTTCTCTCTCACATAAGGCTCAGCATAATGTCCTCTGATCTGTCAGAGGCTATTATTGCTGGACACCAGTCTACCGTGCCAGGGACACCAGTCTACCGTGCCAGAGGCACCAGTCTACCGTGCCAGAGGCACCAGTCTACCGTGCCAGAGGCACCAGTCTACCGTGCCAGAGGCACCAGTCTACCGTGCCAGAGGCACCAGTCTACCGTGCCAGAGGCACCAGTCTACCGTGCCAGAGGCACCAGTCTACCGTGCCAGAGGCACCAGTCTACCGTGCCAGAGGCACCAGTCTACCGTGCCAGAGGCACCAGTCTACCGTAGAGGCACCAGTCTACCGTAGAGGCACCAGTCTACCGTAGAGACACCAGTCTACCGTAGAGACACCAGTCTACCGTAGAGGCACCAGTCTACCGTAGAGGCACCAGTCTACCGTAGAGGCACCAGTCTACCGTAGAGGCACCAGTCTACCGTAGAGGCACCAGTCTACCGTAGAGGCACCAGTCTACCGTAGAGGCACCAGTCTACCGTAGAGGCACCAGTCTACCGTAGAGGCACCAGTCTACCGTAGAGGCACCAGTCTACCGTAGAGGCACCAGTCTACCGTAGAGGCACCAGTCTACCGTAGAGACACCAGTCTACCGTAGAGACACCAGTCTACCGTAGAGACACCAGTCTACCGTAGAGACACCAGTCTACCGTAGAGGCACCAGTCTACCGTAGAGACACCAGTCTACTGTAGAGACACCAGTCTACCGTAGAGACACCAGTCTACTGTGCCTCCCTTAGACCAAACCTTGACCAGACTAAGCCATGCATTAAGCTAATGTCTTTAAAAGGATCCTGAACTTTAGCGACAGGACGATAGTGCAAACAGATCTGGGACCAGGCTAGTGGGTCAAATTTAACAATTAGGCTACTTTTTTAATACCTGAAAACCAAAATGTAAACAATAGGATGGCATACAGGAACAAAGACAAAAATGTTGGTTTGTTTTTTGTTTATGTAAATTGCTTGAGAAAAAAAAGAAAAATCATGTTTCAACCATTCAAGAAGACACACATATTGGACATCCACTCTGGGTTTTCTTCAACACAGTTCAGAATTCATACAAAATTGCACATTTATTAAATCCACAGTTTTCCAAGCTATGTGAACGGGCATACGGTGTTTTTGTTTTCTGAGAGTGGGAACTTATCAAAAAAAATCAGTCGTAGATCAGAATATCACCCAACGACTTGTCAAAATACTGTATAGAATATATTACATCATATTTGGAATATTTTAGCAAAATGTCCCACACGAGCATTCATTCACATACCCTATACATATCAGCTCAAATTAAAACTAAGAAATTAAAAAAGAAACTTCTCAAACAAAATCTAATTTTCAAGTACAATAATTTACAATTTTGAAAAACAAAACCAAACCAAAATAACCAGAAAAATGAACAGTCTCTCATTTACATATTGGCATGATATTGATGTGTTTCATCAAAAGAATTTCTTTGCTGCTGCTTCTTGTTGACTTCTGTAGAGGGAGAAGAAAGAGATGAGAGAGGAGAGAGTAGAAATTGAGAAGAGAGGAGAGAGTTGAAATTGAGAAGAGGGGAGAGAGTTGAAATTGAGAAGAGAGGGGAGAGTTGAAATTGAGAGGAGAGAGAAAGAGATGAGTTATGACAAACATAAGATTTTTTTACATGTATTAGTTATACCATTTATGTTATTATTGCTCTTACTTGTACATAATGTAGCTGAAGAACAGGACTGATTGGATGACCACAAAGACCAGGAAGTGTGTGGTACCCAAACAGGAAGGCATTGGAGGGGGATCAGGGCAGTTCATCACCTGCTTTTCACTGGGGTTCTACATGCAGCATTAGACACAAAAATATACAGTAAAAATCTAGATTCCTCATGTCTTCGTTCTTTCCCGTCTTCTCAAAACACATTGGAGGAGAAGGTCTGAGGGGGAAGGACCATGGATCTTCTCTTCCAATGTGGTTGGCGAAGGAGGCGACGTTCAAGGAATCAGGACTTGAGAAAGACGTGTGGATAACGCCTGAGATTTTACAGTCAAATAAGTTATTGACAAACCCCAGTGCGTGTGATGAGGTGTTCGATGTTCTTCTTGACCACGTGTAGATGTTCCTTGATGTCGTTGAAGTGTTGGACCGTCTCATACGTTCCCATGGCAACTGCGTTGCCCTGGTGCTGGCTGGCACCAATCTGCTTCAGAGACTCATAGAACGAGTTTCTGAGGAGAAACAAAAAACAAAACCAGAAGAGTCACTGTTGAACACAGCCCAAGCTGCAGTAGAAACATGTCAGATCCCTCTCACTGTTGAACACAGCCCAAGCTGCAGTAGAAACATGTCAGATCCCTCTCACTGTTGAACACAGCCCAAGCTGCAGTAGAAACATGTCAGATCCCTCTCACTGTTGAACACAGCCCAAGCTGCAGTAGAAACATGTCAGATCCCTCTCACTGTTGAACACAGCCCAAGCTGCAGTAGAAACATGTCAGATCCCTCTCACTGTTGAACACAGCCCAAGCTGCAGTAGAAACATGTCAGATCCCTCTCACTGTTGAACACAGCCCAAGCTGCAGTAGAAACATGTCAGATCCCTCTCACTGTTGAACACAGCCCAAGCTGCAGTAGAAACATGTCAGATCCCTCTCACTGTTGAACACAGCCCAAGCTGCAGTAGAAACATGTCAGATCCCTCTCACTGTTGAACACAGCCCAAGCTGCAGTAGAAACATGTCAGATCCCTCTCACTGTTGAACACAGCCCAAGCTGCAGTAGAAACATGTCAGATCCCTCTCACTGTTGAACACAGCCCAAGCTGCAGTAGAAAAATACATACGATAGGAAAAAATTCAGACATTTTCTACATCAGCACACCAGAAAGGTTAGCGAAGAAAAACCTCAGCCCATGGTAAACAACATCTGAAGTAGGCGACAACATTAAACCAGGAATGAATTCCAGCTAATACAGAATGAAGTGGATTAATTGAATATGTGTTCCTATACCTAAATAAGGTATGTGAACTTGAAGTCTAGGTATTTGGAAGATGATTGAATTAAGGTTGAAGGACATGTTTTCCCTATGCTAGTATGTCAAATCAAAGTTTATCGATTGCGTACACAGATGTTAAATCGCTTCTAGCTCTAACAGTGCAGTAATGCCTAGCAATAAAAACAGGGCAGGGTAGGGTACAGGGCAGGGTACAGGCTAGTAACAGTGACTGAGGTTCAGGGCAGGGTACTGGGTAGTAGCAGGCTAGTAACAGTGACTGAGGTTCAGGGCAGGGTACTGGGTGAGGCTAGTAACAGTGACTGAGGTTCAGGGCAGGGTACTGGGTAGTAACCGTGACTGAGGTTCAGGGCAGGGTACTGGGTAGTAGCCGGCTAGTAACAGTGACTGAGGTTCAGGGCAGGGTACTGGGTAGTAACAGTGACTGAGGTTCAGGGCAGGGTACTGGGTAGTAGCCGGCTAGTAACAGTGACTGAGGTTCAGGGCAGGGTACTGGGTAGTAGCAGGCTAGTAACAGTGACTAAGGTTCAGGGCAGGGTACTGGGTAGTAGCCGGCTAGTAACAGTGACTGAGGTTCAGGGCAGGGTACTGGGTAGTAACAGTGACTGAGGTTCAGGGCAGGGTACTGGGTAGTAGCCGGCTAGTAACAGTGACTGAGGTTCAGGGCAGGGTACTGGGTAGTAACAGTGACTGAAGTTCAGGGCAGGGTACTGGGTAGTAGCAGGCTAGTAACAGTGACTGAGGTTCAGGGCAGGGTACTGGGTAGTAGCAGGCTAGTAACAGTGACTGAAGTTCAGGGCAGGGTACTGGGTAGTAACAGTGACTGAGGTTCAGGGCAGGGTACTGGGTAGTAGCCGGCTAGTAACAGTGACTGAGGTTCAGGGCAGGGTACTGGGTAGTAGCAGGCTAGTAACAGTGACTGAGGTTCAGGGCAGGGTACTGGGTAGTAACAGTGACTGAGGTTCAGGGCAGGGTACTGGGTAGTAACAGTGACTGAAGTTCAGGGCAGGGTACTGGGTAGTAGCAGGCTAGTAACAGTGACTGAGGTTCAGGGCAGGGTACTGGGTAGTAGCAGGCTAGTAACCGTGACTGAAGTTCAGGGCAGGGTACTGGGTAGTAACAGTGACTGAGGTTCAGGGCAGGGTACTGGGTAGTAACCGTGACTGAGGTTCAGGGCAGGGTACTGGGTAGTAGCAGGCTAGTAACAGTGACTGAGGTTCAGGGCAGGGTACTGGGTAGTAGCAGGCTAGTAACCGTGACTGAAGTTCAGGGCAGGGTACTGGGTAGTAACAGTGACTGAGGTTCAGGGCAGGGTACTGGGTAGTAGCAGGCTAGTAACAGTGACTGACGTTCAGGGCAGGGTACTGGGTAGTAGCAGGCTAGTAACAGTGACTGAAGTTCAGGGCAGGGTACAGGGTAGTAACAGTGACTGAGGTTCAGCGCAGGGTACTGGGTAGTAGCAGGCAAGTAACAGTGACTGACGTTCAGGGCAGGGTACTGGCTAGTAGCAGGCAAGTAACAGTGACTGACGTTCAGGGCAGGGTACTGGCTAGTAGCAGGCAAGTAACAGTGACTGACGTTCAGGGCAGGGTACAGGGTAGTAGCAGGCTAGTAACAGTGACTGAAGTTCAGGGCAGGGTACCGGCTAGTAGCCGGCAAGTAACAGTGACTGAGGTTCAGGGCAGGGTACAGGGTAGTAGCAGGCTAGTAACAGTGACTGACGTTCAGGGCAGGGTACCGGCTAGTAGTGACTGTTTAACAGTCTGAAAGGCTTGGAGATTGAAAAACAGCTTTGATCTCTCGGTCCCAGCTTTGATGCACCTGTACTGTCCTACTCCCGCTTGATGAAGTGAGGGTGTGAATGTGAGACTCAGACTGACAGACAGGTTTATCCATGTGGTAAAGCTATTGGACAGTTCTCTGGGAACATCATCCAGACCACTAATCCTGATTGAAAAGAAGGAGATGAAGCAGAGAAAGTGGGCCAGCACAGGTGATCACAACACACAGACCGATACACTACACACACACAGCGTCCTTTAAATGGTGCATACGTTATATATATTTTATGTTATACAAATCGTATCCTTTTTTATTTTTTATTATCCAAAATCATTAATAAAAAATAAAAAAAATTATATATATATATATACACATACAAGTCAAAAGTTTGGACACCTAAACATTCAAGGGTTTTTCTTTATTTTTATTATTTTCTACACTGTAGGATAAAACTATGAAATAACACATATGGAATCATGTAGTAAACAACAACAAAAAGTGTTAAATCAAAATATATTTTATATTATTTCAGATTCTTCAAAGTAGCCAAGCTAAGCCTTGGCAGCTTTTCACACTCTTGGTATTCTCTCAACCAGATTAATGAGGTAGTCACCTGGAATGCATGTCAATTAAAAGAAATTGTTAAAAGTTAATTTGTGGAATTTCTTTCTTTCTTAATGCATTTGAGCCAATCAGTTGTGTTGTGACAAGGTAGTGGTGGAATACAGAAGATATCCCTGTTTTGTAAAAGACCAAGTCCATATTATGGCGAGAACAGTTCAACTAAGCAAATAGAAACGGCATACATAACTTTAAGATATGAAGATCAGTCAATCTGGAAAATTTCAAGAACTTTGAACGTTTCTTCAAGTGCAGTAGCAAAAACCCATCGAGGGTTATGATGAAACAGGCTCTCATGAGGACCGCCACAGGAATGTAAGACCCAGAGGTACCTATGCTGCAGAGGAGTTCATCAGAGTTACCAGCCTCAGAAATTGCAGCCCAAAGAAATGCTTCAGAGTTCAAGTAACAGAT
This sequence comes from Oncorhynchus masou masou, assembly GCF_036934945.1. Taxonomy (NCBI): domain Eukaryota; kingdom Metazoa; phylum Chordata; class Actinopteri; order Salmoniformes; family Salmonidae; genus Oncorhynchus; species Oncorhynchus masou. The sequence goes on along the minus strand of NC_088222.1, from coordinate 10,298,788 downwards.
GCATCTCAACATCAATTATTCAGAGTAGACTGCATGAATCAGGCCTTCATGGTTGAATTGCTGCAACAACAAAAAAAACACTGCTAAAGGACACCAATAAGAAGAAGAGACTTGCTTGGGCCAAGAAACACAAGCAATAAACATTAGACAGGTGGAAATCTGTCCTTAAATCTGATGAGAGATTTTTGGTTCTAACCGCTGTCTTTGTGAGATGCAGAGTAGGTGAACGGATGATCTCCGCATGTGTGGTTCCCACTGTGAAGCATGGAGGAGGTGTGATGGTGCGTCGCTGGTGACACTAAGTGATTTATTTAGAATTCAAGGCACACTTAACCAGCATGGTTACCACAGCATTCTGCAGCGATACGCCATCCCATCTGGTTTGAGCTTAGTGCGACTATCAATTGTTTTTCAACAGGACAATGACCCAACACACCTCCAGGCTGTGTAAGGGCTATTTGACCGAGAAGGAGAGTGAAGGAGTGCCGCATCAGATGACCTGGCCTCCACAATCACCCAACCTCTACCCAATTGAGATGGTTGGGATGAGTTGGACCGCAGAGTGAAGGAAAAGCAGCCAACAAGTGCTCAGCATATGTGGGAACTCCATCAAGACTGTTGGAAAAGCATTCCAGGTGAAGCTGGTTGAGAGAATGCCAAGAGTGTGCAAAGCTGTTATCAAGGCAAAGGGTGGCTACTTTGAAGAATCTCAAATATAATTTGATGAACACTTTTTTTGGATACTACATGATTCCATATGTTTTATTTCATATATGATGTATTTTCTATTATTCTACCATGTAGAAAAAAGTTTAAATAAAAATGAGTAGGTGTGTCCAAATGTTTGACTGGTACTGTGTGATATATCCCTCTATAGCGCTCTCTCAAATATACATACACACACACACACACATACATCCATACCTATGCATTGCTCTATCTACAGTTGAAGTCAGATGTTTACATACACTTAGGTTGGAGTCAATAAAACTCATTTTTCAACCACTCCACAAATTTCTTGCTAACAAACTATAGTTTTGGCAAGTCGGTTAGGACATCTACTTTGTGCATGACAAGTAATTCTTCCAACAATTGTTTACAGACAGATTATTTCACTTATAAGTCACTGTATCGGCATTCCAGTGGGTCAGAAGTTTACAACCACTAAGTTGACTGTGCCTTTAAACAGCTTGGAAAATTCCAGAAAATGATGTCATGGCTTTAGAAACTTCTGATATGCTAATTGACATAATTGGAGTTAATTGGAGGTGTACCTGTGGATGTGTCTTAGATTGTAGACCTCCACAAGTTTGGTTCATCCTTGGGAGCAATTTCCAAACACCTGAAGGTACCACATTCATCTGTACAAACAATAGTACGCAAGTATAAACTCCATGGGACCTCGCAGCAGTCATACCGCTCAGGAAAGAGACATGTTCTGTCTCCTAGAGATGAACGTACTTTGGTGCGAAAACACCAGCTATGTCAGGAGGAATGGGCCAAAATTTACCCAACTTATTGTGGGAAGCTTGTGGAAGGCTACCAGAAATATTTGACCCAAGTTAAACAATTTAAAGGCAATGCTACCAAATACTAATTGAGTGTATATAAACTTCTGACCCACTGGGAGTGTGATGAAAAAAAAAAGCTGAAATAATTCTCTACTATTATTCTGACATTTCACATTCTTAATTAAGAGGTGATCCTAACTGACCTAAAACAGGGAATTTTTACTAGGATTAAATGTCAGGAATTGTGAAAAACTGAGTTTAAATGTATTTGGCTAAGGTGTATGTAAACTTCTGACTTCAACTGTATGTACCTATGTATATACATCCATACATCCATGGATGTAAATATCTGAATTTCTATATCCAGTATCTATTTCTATATCCAGTATCTATTTCTATATCCAGTATCTATTTCTATATCCAGTATCTATTTCTATATCCAGTATCTATTTCTATATCCAGTATCTATTTCTATATCCAGTATCTATTTCTATATCCAGTATCTATTTCTATATCCAGTATCTATTTCTATATCCAGTATCTATTTCTATATCCAGTATCTATTTCTATATCCAGTATCTATTTCTATATCCAGTATCTATTTCCATCTATTTTGTACCACCTATCAACCTCTAGACAATGTTGTGCATAGCAAAACAAAATAGAGAATGGCTGGATCACAGCTCCTCCACTCCAAACGTTTGAAGAGAAATGACTAAACACATACTGTAATTAACAATTTAGCTTAATATGAATGAATCTTAATATTAGTGAATAGTCCAAATTCATCCTTAATTCTCCTTTGCTTTCAAAAGACCATTCATCCTACAACCCACCCAAAAAGATCATGAATAAAGATTACTTTAGCAATCTCCTCTAAAAACCACACTGTTAACCCAGATATACCATATCATAATATAATGTATTCGCAATCGAGCAAAGTTACATTATAGACGTAATGCACTGACTCTACTCATAACTAAGACCATAAGTATTCGTTTTAGCCAAAGGCAAATTTAGGATATGTAATCTCTTAAATGGGTAGTGATGCATTTGTCAGTTTAATGGGGCGGCAGTGTAGCCTAGTGGTTAGAGCATTGGACTAGTAACCGAAAGGTTGCATGTTCAAATCCCCGAGCTGACAAGGTACAAAATCTGTCGTTCTGCCCCTGAACAGGCAGCTAACCCACTGTTCCTAGGCCGTCATTGAAAATAAGAATTTGTTCTTAACTGACTTGCCTGGTTAAATAAAAGTAAAATTAAAATAAAAAAATGAGTTCACAATATTCCTGAAATATATATAATTGTTAACAGTAGTGTTGAGCGATTAACCAAAATGTCTTTTTTTAAACAACTAATTAACCTATTAAAAAAAAAAAAAAAAAAAAAAAAAATTGGTTAAATGGTTTGAATTACATTTCGTTCTGGGTTTTTTTCTTCCTCAACGAGCACATTACCACAGTTTCTCTAGAGATCAGATCCAGCCTGAACTGTGTAATGTAGTAGGGAGTTGTTTAAAACACCACTTTAAAATGTGTACATGACACTGCAACAAAATTTCCCCATGGGGACAATAAAGTCAGTAAAGTAGTTATAGTTTCCAACAGGCAAATATTCTACATAATGTAGCGCACAAAACATGGTAATTAACTATAATCCATTGCGCATCTACTTGTCCAGTCAGAGTTTTACCACTGCCACAGAAGAGGCAGAAGAATCCAATCGTGAGGGGATAGAGAGAGCAGCTGTTGCTTCGCAAGGTCTCTCTACCTGAAAATACACGATCAGGTATTCCCAAACTGGGGGGGGGGGGGTACGCGCAATAACGTCGTCGGGGGGTACACCTGCACATGTCGAAGACACAAGTTGCTCTGCTTCCACGAGCACGTCCATTGCTAGCATCAGTAATTCTACATGTTGTTAGCCCAGCTAGCATGGATACTGACAGTTGTGAGTCTGATGCAGCCGAAGAGCTACTGCCCCCTTACCTGGAAAAGCACCGAACAGACAGGGACGTTGGACCATCGAAGAGGCGCAAATATGATAACTACATTGATTTGGGGTTCACTTATATTGGGAATAGCACATTTCCTCAGCCACAGTGTGTTATATGTGCAAAAATACTTATTTTCCACCATAATTTGCAAATAAATTCATAAAAAAATCCTACAATGTGATTTTCAGGATTTTTTTTCTTCTCATTTTGTCTGTCATAGTTGAAGTGGACCTATGATGAAAATTACAGGCCTCCCATCTTTTTAAGTGGGAGAACTTGCACAATTGGTGGCTGACTAAATACTGTTTTGCCCCACTGTATGTATGTGTGTATGTATGTGCTGCTTCTTGGGCCCCCACGGACCTGGCGAATTCAACCCCAGGAAGCCCCTGCATTAATCCAGCCCTGCTCCTGGACAGAGAGTGAGAGGGTGACAGGAAAGCTGGTAGGAGAGAGAGAGAGAATGACTGAATGGTCTGGATTCTAACCCACGCCAACACAGGCATAGGTGCTCTGAAGGCATTGGCACAAATCGGTAGAACACCCAAGGCAACCCAGAAACAATTTGAATGATAGTGCGAGTTTCCTGCAGTTTGGGGTTTTGTTTCCTACAGTTTGGGGTTTGTTAAGTCCAGCCAAAATTCCACTCCAGAGCTAAGAAAAGACAACAAACATACTGTAATGAACAATATATAATCTTAATGTCACAGTGAACGGTCCAAAGTCAATCTCTAAATCCTCTTTAGGATCTTCCCAAAAGGCCATTTATCCTTAACATCAGAAACAAAATCTACCATTAACCATAAAAAGGGCATGATTGCTGAATTAATCCCATGTTCTTAACCCAGATGCACAGTATCTTAATAAAAACAACTTAGTGAAATATTATAGATCATATTCAATTTACCAAGGTTTAAAACAGAAAAAAAATGTATTCACACTATTTATAAATAATACCAAAATTATTGACCTTAGCGGAGGGCAAATTTCGGATTGTGTGTAAACCACAGCCTCCAGCACACGTCTATGGTGTAGGCATGGGTCTGATTCCTGCCTTACTGCCCTTTGACACAAAGTTCTCTTTCCCCACTGTCATCTCTGTTCAATAAAAGTCAGGATTTTTTTTATTTTTATAAAAAACATCTACACAGTGTAGTCGTAAAGTATTCAGAACCCTAGACTTTTTCCACTTTGTTACGTTACAGCCCTATTCTAAAATTGATTCATTCATCTTCCAACAGGACAACGACACTAAGCACACAGCCAAGACAATGCAGGAGTGGCTTCGGGACAAGTCTCTGAATGTCCTTGAGTGGCCCAGCCAGAGCCCGGACTTGAACCCAATCAAACATCTCTGGAGAGACCTGAAAATAGCGACACTCCCCATCCAACCTGACAGAGCTTGAGAGGATCTGCAGAGAAGAAATGGGAGAAACTCCCCAAATACAGGTGTGGCAAGCTTGTAGCATCACACCCAAGAAGACTTGAGGCTGTAATCACTACCAAAAGGTGCTTCAACAAAGTATTGAGTAAAGGGGCTGAATACTTATGTAAAATGTAATATTTAAAGTTTTCAATTTGTAATAAATCTGCAAGAAACATTTTAACTTTTTAACTGTTTTTGCTTTGTCATTATGGGGTATTGGATTTGAATAACGCTGTAACGTAATAAAATTAGGAAAAAGTCCAGGGGTCTTGAAACATTCCGAATGCACTGTACATGGGTTGTGGATGTCAGTTTACAATACTACTTTCTCTGAAATTATTTGCTGGTTAGGGGTTAACCTTAATGGGTATAACACATGATATTGTCTATTGAAACCATAATATATATATTTTTTAATTACATTGTGGCTTCTGTTAAAATGTGCAAATCAAAAGTGCCCATGTTAAGGATAAGTTATAGTGGCGTGTATCAAAAGAGCAGAATTAGACTCCGTTGACATTTTAATAAAAGTGAACAAGATCACGTTTCTGATTAAATTACATTTTCTTATAATGTATCATTACTAACAGGAGGGGTACGTCTTTTCCCATTAGTATCGTCTTAAGATTTAAGATGATTACATGCCAAAAACACTTGACAAATAAAAGCAATTGGAAGGTTGTAAGTATATAGGTCTAGGAGGGGGAGGGGGGGCACAGCGACATGAAGAAAGCAATCAGAAGGATCCCATGTTTTGTATCTGTGTTTGAAGGATGTATTTAAAAGACTTGAGGTCAAATCCTCCAAGGACAAATGGTGCCCGAGATGCATCCTTTTCTTTCAGCCAGCCCAGGGCCACATGGCACAGAGCACACAGCTGAGGGACGGTCAGACAGTAGAAGACATTTGTATAAACAAAATCCAATTTGTTTCTCAAAATTAAGAAGCAGGCAAATCTCCCTCGAGAAAGTAAGTGAACATTTATTAAAACTGAGTCTAATCTTTATCTTGTCCAAGTGACCCATTTATGAGAAAGCCCTTCTCAGATCAGAGAACATAATTTACCAGAGACTAACAGTAAGACGAGGTCAATCACATAATCATAATTCACATCTCTATAGACGGGGTCAAGACCTTAACGAGGGCATAATAATCTACTAGATTATAATCCCATACAGACCAATCACGTTACTGCGTTAGAGTCCGATGTACAGTATGTCTGTACTGTGTTTGTATAGTCTCAATGTTGTGCCGGTCGGCTCGACTATAGTATGTGCATTCTTTGAAGTTCAATGTTAACTTCAAAATCTCCCTACCATCATATCTAAGCCAATGTCAATGAAAATGTGCAAATTAACTTGGGAAGTGCACAACACACTCCCCGCATCTCGTCATGGTCCGTGTAGCCATTCCAGAGAATCAGTACATCGGATTTTTGATGGGTCGTTAGCATTAGGGTCATCAGACAATTATATTGCCCAATACCTAGCTCAAATTCTAGACGTCAGATTAAAACAAATCTACAGCGTCCATAAGGTGACCAATAGACTCAGATCCATTTGGACTGATTAAGTTTGTAGGCGCAACAGTTTTTTTTTTTATTTATTTTTTTTTTAAATCCAAATTTACCACTCTCACATGCACAAATCTGCCCAATGAAAACCAACGATGTGCTACTTTTTGGTAGCATTTCTGACAATGCTAACATCTTTTGAGTCGAATCTCGGAGTTCTAAAACAGTGGAGCAACTCGGGTTGCTGCACAACAGTAGCAGCTTGCTAGTAGAAGGCAGGCAGCTGTAGCTAGCACCAGTTGGATGAGAAGCAAAAAGGAAGGTAGCTAGCTAGCTCGCTCTGTATATTTTGCTACGGAAGGTTTTTCTTATGGCTGAAGACAGTCATCTGGGTAAAACGCTGACCTGGACACTTGCGTGTAAATCGGAGCACAGATATGCTAGCGGACCTCTTTGGCTGCTATTATAGCCTGTTAGAACTTTGGGAAACCTACCACGCTGCTCATTAATATATAAACACATGCACACACCAGACAGACACATTGCTGTTAGTAGATCCAGAGTATATTCTATCCCTTACCATATGTATTCATTCAGTACGCACCCTCCTCTGTCAATTACATTTTCTTCACATCGTTATCATCTAAATTTGCGCTGACTGACCAACACAGTGTCAAGTTACTTTTCAATGTGTTCCTGAAAACCTGAAGTCGCCATCCACAAGTAAAGAAGAAGAGGAGGTGCGTGTTGAACACAAAGCATCATCATAATCTTTTCTTGCGCCGACCTGTGACCAGTCAAAAGACAAAAAACACCATGCTTTGCTAACTTGGTCAGCTATGTGATAAAATGAAACTGTTTACTACAACTTTGACTTTTTATCTGAGAAATAAAGTTTCATCTGTACTGAGTGAATGCCGTTCTGCATATGACTGTTGTACCGCGCCGTTACTAGTCTGGCAAGAATCATGCAAGCTAACAAGCATTCTCCTTCGACCTCTCGCTCATCAACAAGCAGTTTTTTTCTCAAATAGAACTGCCGCTGACTGGATGTTTTTTTGTTTGGTCACACCATTCTCGGTAAACCCTAGACACTGTTGTGCGTGTAAAGCTCAGGAGGGTGGACATTTCTGATACACTGGATCTGGCGTGCCTGGTAACTGACGATCACACCACGCTCAAAGTCGCTGACGTCACTCGTTTTGCCCATTCTAACATTCAATAGAAAAGTAACGGAATGCCTCGATGCCTGTAGAAGCGATCAATTTTCATGAACGGGGTGGTGTACCGAATAAACTGGCCACATTTGCCATTGGACTTTAGTGCAACAGGATACATGTTTTGGAATATTTGTATTCTGTACAGGCTTCCTTTTCACTCTGTCAATTAGGTTAGTATAGTGGAGTAACTACAATGTTGTTGATCCATCCTCAGTTGTCATATCATAACCATTAAACTCTGTAACTGTTTTAAAGTGCCCATTGGCCTCATGGTAAAATCCCTGAGCGGTTTCCTTCCTCTCTGGCAACTGAATTAGAAAGGATGCCTGTATCTTTGTAGTGACTGGGAGTATTGATACACCATCCAAAGTGTAATTATTAACTTCATGCTCAAAGTCTGTTTGATAAAAAAATGAGAAACATGTTTCAAACCTCTTTGGGCAAGGGGGCAGTACTTTGACGTCTGGATGACGTGCCCAAAGTAAACTGTCGGTTACTCAGGCCCAGAAGCTAGGAAATGCATACAATGGGTAGATTTGGATAGAAAACATGAAAGTTTCTAAAACTGTTAAAATAATGTCTGTGAGTGAACAGTGAACAGAACTGATATGGCAGGCAAAAACCCGAGGACAAACCATTGAGAAAAAAATAAATAAATAAATAAATTCAGCCCACCACTGATTCCAATTGCTGTCATTTTTAAAATTGAGGGAAAAATCTCCTCGATTGCTGTTCCTAGGGTTCCCACTAGTTCCCACAACAGTCTTTAGAAAGAGTTTTTTGGAAAAATGAGCTAGAATTAGTAGTTTTTCTAAGTGGCTCCCATTTGGCTGTAGTGTTTTCACGTGCGTGGATGAGAGTGGGTACTTTGTTGTTTATCTCCGGTAATAATAACGATTCTCCATCTTAAATTTGATTGTTTATTTACATATTAGGGTAGCTGAGGTTTGAGTTTAAACATTGTTTGACTTGTTTGGAGAGGTTTATTGGTAACGTTTGGGATTCATTTTGTATGCAGTTTGAAGAAGGAAACCGGTGGATTATTGAATGAAGCGCGCCAGCTAAACAGAGTTTTGGGGGATATAAAGAAGAACTTCATCGAACAAAGGGACAATTTGTGATGTAGCTGGGACCTTTTGGAGTGCCAACAGAAGAAGATAATCAAAGGCATTTATTTTCTCGCTATTTCTGACTTTATTGGCGCACCTGCCTGGTTGGAAAATATTTGTAATGCTTGTGTGCTGGGCGCTGTCAGATAATCGCATGGTGCGCTTTCACAGTAAAGCCTTTTTGAAATCTGACACAGCGGCTGGATTAACAAGAAGTTATGCTTTGTATGACACTTGTATTTTCATAAATGTTAAATATTACCATTTCTGTAATTTCGAATTTCACGTTCTGCAATTTCACCGGGTATTGTCGAGGTGGGTCGCTAGTGCCACGTCTAGCCCAAAGAGGTTTTAAACCCTTTACAATGAAGATCTGTGAAGTTGTTTGGATTTTTACAAATTATCTTTGAAAGACAGGGTCCTGTATATATAAACTCAGCAAAAAAAAAGAAACGTTCCCTTTTCAGGACCCTGTCTTTCAAAGATAAGTTATTTTGATTTTACAAATTCACAGATCTTCATTGTAAAAGGTTTAAACAGGGTTTCCTATGCTTGTTCAATGAACTGTAAAACAATGAATGAACATGCACCTGCGGAACGGTCATTAATACACTAACAGCTTACAGAAAACATGAAAACTTACGACACTAGACTAGAGGCATTTCTACTGACTCTGAAAAACATCAAAAGAAAGATGCCCAGGATCCCTGCTCATGTGTGAACATGCCTTAGGCATGCTGCAAGGAGGCATGAGGACTGCAGATGTGGCCAGGGCAATAAATTGCAATGTCCATACTGTGAGACGCCTAAGACGGCGCTACAGGGAGACAGGACGTACAGCTGATCGTCCTCGCAGTGACAGACCACATGTAACAACAACTGCCCAGGATCAGTACATCTCAACATCACAGCTGCAGGACAGGATGACAACAACTGCCCGAGTAACACCAGGAACGCACAATCCCACAGGTCCTCACCAGACATCACCGGCAACAACGTCACCTATGGGCACAAACCCACGGCGCTGGACCAGACAGGACTGGCAAAAAGTGCTCTTCACTGACGAGTCGCGGTTTTGTCTCACCAGGGTGATGGTTGGTTTCTTTTTTTGCTGAGATATAGATATTGATAGATATAGACAAAAATAGGTCCCACTTCTTTGTGAGGCATTGGAAACCCTCCCTGGTCTTTGTGGTTGAATCTGTGTTTAAAATTCACTGTCCCACCTTACAGATAATCGTATGTGTGGGGTACAGAGATGAGGCAGTCATTAAAAAAATAATGTTCAACACTTACTGCACACAGAGTGAGTCTGTGCTTCTTATTATGTGACTTGTTACTACTGAACATATTTAGGTTTGCCATTACAAAAGGGGTTGAACATTTATGGCTTCTCATTTTTTTATTCATTTGTTAAAATGTCTAAAACCATAATTCCACTTTGACATTATGGGGTACGGTGTAGTAGGCCAGTGAAACAAAAATCAGGCTTTAACTAGGGTTGTTACGTGACCACATTACCGACACAACGGTGGTCACAAGTCATTACGGCAGTCAAATTCCATGTGACCGTTTAGTCACAGTAATTAGGCTTCTCCAAGCTCAGATGCTGCTGATGGTCATTAGTAGTCTACCAAACTTACTGCCTGGTACTCAGCACTCTATTGTCCCTCTAATCACTCTGACATCAATGCAAATGTAATCAGAAATCTAAATCAAACACTTCACGAGATCCCATGAGCTCATGTTGCTCAACATTTCTATAGGCTAAAAAGAGGATCCCATCAGCTTTCTGTAGGCTTGGCCTACTATATTTATTTCTCAACTTTCCTAAGCACATTGCTTCTCTTTACAACAGGAGTATAGCCTACCTGGCTGGCATGAAAATGAACCACGGGAAGTGTCCTTCATCCGCTATTTAAGTGCAGAGATGACATGTTTTTCCCCCCTGTCCGGAGACAGGCACCTGATAAATGGTCCATTCTAAATCCAAACTAATTTGACAGATATATTATTTAATATATTGTAAAGAGTAATAGTTCATCAACATTTTAAGCTAAACGTTCTGATCGGTTGTGTCAGCCTCATTGCTTTTAGAAAAAAGTTTTTTTGGGGAATGCTAGTGGTTGGGATTTGGGATCTATCACATCCCACAACTGTCCCAGACTACGTAATATTCTCCTCGCACAGAATAGGTCAACTTTTGTACTGCGGGGGAAAGTAGACTGCCATAGGCTAGTGCTTTTGCTCGTGTCGCCTGCGCATTAAACAAAGCATTAAACAAAGCATTAAACAAAGCATTAAACAAAGCATTAAACAAAGCATTAAACAAAGCATTAAACAAAGCAGAGCTCATGACTTCTTTCAAAACCATAAGTCGCATCACGCAGCGTTAGAATGTATTAAAAAAAATCTAAACATATATCACCACATTTGTATCACAACTAAAGTTGCATAAATAACTCTAAATGAGGCAAACAGAAAGACCCGTTTCTTTGTTAACCGCTAACACAATAGCATGTGCGCACTCTCTCAATTTGAAGAAAATATCCCACTTTCTATTTTATTCAGCTATGTTCATTTTGTATTCTTCATTCATACTACTAACATAAATAATGCCACGGACTTCTAAGCAAAGCTTGTCTGCTAAATGAACTGGTGTAGCCCACAGCCATATGGCATAGCCAGATCAGGGCCTAACATGAGGACAACTCAGCGTATGCCATTCTGTTCTTCTGAAACATATGAAGAAAATGTCATCTGTTTCTTTCGACGTATAAAAAAATAATAAATAAAAATGTAGATGTTTCTAAGGTTTTGTGTGGAAGCCAGGAGATGTTAAATGTGTTCATGTTAATTAACCGTCAATTGCGATAAAAAAAAAAAATGTATTTTACCTTTATTTAACGAGGCAAGTCAGTTAAGAACAAATTCTTATTTTCAATGACGGCCTAGGAACAGTGGGTTAACTGCCTGTTCAGGGGCAGAACGACAGATTTGTACCTTGTCAGCTCGGGGATTTGAACTTGCAACCTTACGGCACAACATGTTCTACACGACTGACAAAGCCCTGTAACACAACATGTTCTATACGACTGACAGAGCCCTGTAGCACAACATGTTCTATACGACTGACAGAGCCCTGTAGCACAACATGTTCTATATGACTGACAGAGCCCTGTAGCACAACATGTTCTATACGACTGACAAAGCCCTGTAGCACAACATGTTATATGACTGACAGAGCCCTGTAACACAACATGTTCTATATGACTGACAAAGCCCTGTAGCACAACATGTTCTACACGACTGACAAAGCCCTGTAACACAACATGTTCTATACGACTGACAGAGCCCTGTAGCACAACATGTTCTATACGACTGACAGAGCCCTGTAGCACAACATGTTCTATACGACTGACAGAGCCCTGTAGCACAACATGTTCTATACGACTGACAGAGCCCTGTAGCACAACATGTTCTATACGACTGACAGAGCCCTGTAGCACAACGTTCTATACGACTGACAAAGCCCTGTAGCACAACATGTTCTATATGACTGACAGAGCCCTGTAACACAACATGTTCTATATGACTGACAGAGCCCTGTAGCACAACATGTTCTATATGACTGACAGAGCCCTGTAGCACAACGTTCTATACGACTGACAAAGCCCTGTAACACAACTAGTTCTATATGACTGACAGAGCCCTGTAGCACAACATGTTCTATACGACTGACAGAGCCCTGTAGCACAACATGTTCTATACGACTGACAGAGCCCTGTAGCACAACATGTTCTATATGACTGACAGAGCCCTGTAGCACAACATGTTCTATATGACTGACAGAGCCCTGTAGCACAACATGTTCTATACGACTGACAGAGCCCTGTAGCACAACGTTCTATACGACTGACAGAGCCCTGTAGCACAACATGTTCTATACACGACTGACAGAGCCCTGTAGCACAACATGTTCTATACACGACTGACAGAGCCCTGTAGCACAACGTTCTATACGACTGACAAAGCCCTGTAGCACAACATGTTCTATACGACTGACAGAGCCCTGTAACACAATCAAATGTGGAAAAGGGGTGTGAATACTCTGAAGGGTTTGTATATACTTTAACCGCATAATGCTACAGTTATGAAAAACTAGTCAAATAATAAATGAACACTAGTTTGTCAATATTGATGAATGTCATCACTAAGGCTATGTCAATGTCAAATTATCATCTTGGTAAGACTATTTGGATAGTCTGAGCTCAATTTTTAGTTTCATCGAAAAGGATCTGAAAACTTACATAAAATGTGATTTTTTTTTAAATATAAATGAGCAACATTTTCAAAACGTGTTATAACTAAAGATGGACTATCAGTAACCGTAACCTTAGCAAGCAGTTGCTTATCAACAGACAGTCAATACTATAAACAAACTATCTGTAGAGCATTTACTGATGGAAAATCTGAACTATCCAAAGTAAAGCGTCATCATTATTTTCAAATACCAAGAGACTTGGAATATGGCTCTCACCATTATCGTTGAATATTTTGTTTGTGTGATCTGATCTGTCTGTCTACACCTTCGATATCATAATACTTAACAAAATATGTGTTATTGTCATTCGTCAATGGAAAAGAAAAACAATTGATGCAACTGATGTTTTTGAAGAAAAGAACGGAGATTCTCATCTTTCATCAGGATTACGTTACACCATCAAACCTTTATTTGAATTGACAGCCTCTAACAAAAGACTAACACAAGAGTCTTAATCTGCATTATCCTAAGATCACATGACAAGCCTGGGAGGCTGACAGAAGTATCTAAAGAATAGGGACATTTACATGTACAGAGCATTGGGAAAGTATTCAGACCCCCTTTCGACTTTTTCCACATTTTGTTACATTAAAGCCTTATTCTAAAATAGATGAATTAGCTTTTTTTCCCTGCTCATCATTCTACACAAAATCCCCAATAACGACAAAGTGATAACAGGTTTAGAAAATGTTGCACATTTATTAAAAATATCACATTTTACTTAAGTATTCAGACCCTTTGCTATGAAACTAAAAAAAATTGAGCTCAGGTGCATCCTGTTTCCATTGATCATCCTTGAGATGTTTCTAGAACATGATTGGTGTCCACCTGTGGTAAATTCAATTGATTGAACATGATTTGGAAAGGCACACACCTGTCTATATAAAAAGGTCCCACAGTTGACAGTGCATGTCAGAGCAAAAACCAGGCCATGATGTCAAAGGAATTGTCCGTAGAGCACCGAACCAGGTTTGTGTTGAAGCACAGATCTGAGGAAGGGTACCAAAACATTTCTGCAGCATTGAAGGTCCTCAATAACATCATTCTTAAATGGAAGTTTGGAACAACCAAGACTCTTCCTAGAGTTGGCCACCTGTCCAAACTGAGCAATCGGGGGAGAAGGGCCTTGGTCAGGGAGGTGACCAAGAACCCGATGGTCACTCTGATAGAGCTCCATATTTCCTCTGTGGAGATGGGAGAACCATCCAGATTACAACAATCTCTGCAGTACTCCACCAATCAGGCCTTTCTGGTAGTGACCAGACGGAAAGGCACATGACAGCCCACTTGGAGTTTTCCAAAAGGCACCTAAAGGACTCTCAGACCATGAGAAACTAGATTCTCTGGTCTGATGAAACCAAGATTGAACTCTTTGGCCTGAATGTCAAGGGTCACGTCTTTAGGAAACCTGGTACCATCCCTACGGTGAAGCATGGTGGTGGCAGCATCATGCTGTGGAGATGTTTTTCAGAGGCAGGGACTTTGGAGACTAGTCAGGATCGAGGGAAAGATGAACGGAGCCAAGTACAGAGAAATCCTTGATGAAATCCTGATCACTCTGGAGCAGGTTCTCAGACTGGGGTGAAGGTTCACCTTCCAACAGGACAACGACCCTAAGCACACAGCCAAGACAACGCAGGAGTGGCTTCAGGACAAGTCTCTGGATGTCCTTGAGTGGCCCCGCCAGAGCCCGGACTTGAATCCGATCAAACGTCTCTGGAGAGAAGAATGGGAGAAACTCCACAAATACAGGTGTGCCAAGCTGGTAGCGTCAAGAAGACCCAAGGCTGTAACCGCTGCCAAAGGTGCTTCAACAAAGTACTGAGTAAAGGGGGTTATTGATTTTATATATTTGCGAAACATTTTTTTTTTGCTTTGTCATTTTGGGGCATTGCGTGTAGATTGACGGGGGGGAATGAATCAATTTTAGAATAAGGCTTTAATGTGACAACAAATGTGAAAAGGTCAATGTGTTTGAATACTTTCCGAACACACTTATTTCTAGTCTATGGACTAGGAATGACAGCAATATATGATTTGGTTTGATTACCTGCAATTTATTATAATTTTTCCTGCTTCATTTCCAAGTGATCTATAAGTAAAAAGTAAGCATTTGGAAACAGTAGCCAGGTAATCAAACCAAAGAATGGAATGCTGTCAAACCTCGTCAATTGACTGCTTAAAAGGATAAGGAAACCAATATGCAATTGTTAATTTGGGTGAACTATTGCTTTAATCTATGAGAACCTGAAAATATCGACATATTTAGGAAACAACGGTTACGTCAAGTAACGGATAGGTTATATGTTATATCGTCTCAAAGCCCTGACATGGTCCATGTTAGAAAACAGTCATGATGTCATCAGGAATAATATATATACTTTATGTATTTATTTGTCCTCTAGTCTAGAATGCAGTTTGGATGCTCTATAAAGTAAAGAAGCGCCCACCAGACTCCCCAGCTCATATCCTCATGCACAAAACACAGTGAAAGTCAGAGCAAACAAAAGCTGAAGGTAAATATGGCTTAGGGACGAGCTCCTGGGGTGACAAGGTGTCTATCCCACTGTGGGGGGGGGGGGGGGTGTAGTGGAGGAGGTTTAAGGTATCATAGTCTTGGGGGCTTGTAGTTAAGGTATCATAGTAAATCCTACAGACAAGCGCTGGGGGGGGGTTTCCAGACTGGGAAGCAAGAGACAGACAAAATGTGCAGATTATTGGGTCTAGGCTGAGACACCTGCAGCAGCGGAGTATTGTGTTGTGAGATTAAATATGAGATTTAAAAAGGATTAATTTATGGCCAGGATTGAAAAACAATAGCTTGTTTGTCTGGAATATCAGATCTTACGTACAGTACTGTGTGTGATAAATACGGTTAAGGAATAATAACAAAACAATTGCTGTTACAGTACCCACCTCAACTCATTCAGGTTCCTCAGTACTTCCTGTTGTGTTGCAACCACTGCACCCATCTCTTGACTCGGAGCCTGAAGAATTCAATAAACATAAAAACGATTGAAACACATGTCATGATCCTTTTTAGTAAAATTATAAAACTTCAGTATGTGTGTGTGGCTCTATCGATATGAACAATATACTTACTGTACGTGTGTGCGCTCTTTTACGAGTGTGTTTGTATGTATGTGCGCTCGTGGTCTTCCTTGACTTCCTACCTGTCCCACCTGTCCTCCAGACTCCCCTTGGCGCTTGGAGATCTCGTCGGTAGCCACGGATACGTAGCGCCGCTGCTCGTCCAGGATCACGGCCAGCTGATGGTGAAGCTGCTTGATCTCCAGATGGATCCGGTTCTGGCCCTCAAACACTTGGCGGATCTCTCTGTCGTTCACACTCTCATACATGTCCTCAACTACACAGATCAGACAGAAGAACGTCTTAATGGCATCTGTTATTAGCATCTGTGATTAGCATCTGGACATATCCAACCCCCCCCCCCACACACTAATTTTCTGTAATTCGACAAACTTTTCTAAAGGAGGGAGGTAAATGTTTGCAGTTTTTAATACAACTGATTATCAAAAACAGGTCCTACCCCAGTCGGTAATTCGACCATGATTACTTCGAGTTCAAATAGCTGTCCGCTAGACTAACTTAACAAATCTAAAAACAGCTGACATTAAATGATTGAGTGACTGTTGATGCACGACTAATTTCCAAACCGTACCTTGTGTATTCTATTACTCTAACAGTAAGCTGAAACCTCAAATGATCTCTTACTGTTGAGAGTTTTATAGAGGGCATTATTCAAAGTAACCCTTTGCCTTGATGACAGCTTTGCACACTCTTGGCATTCTCTCAACCAGCTTCACCTGGAATGCTTTTCCAACAGTCTTTACAGAGTTCCAACATATGCTGAGCACTTGTTGGCTGCTTTTTCTTCACTCTGCGATCCAACTCATCCCAAACCATCTCAATTGGGTTGAGGTTGGGTGATTGTGGAGGCCAGGTAATCTGATGCAGCACTCCACCACTCTCCTTCTTGGTCAAATAGCTCTTATACATCCTGGAGGTGTCTAGGGTCATTGTCCTGTTGACAAATACAAACAATAGTCCCACTAAGCCAAACCAGATGGAATGGAGTAGTGCTGCAGAATGCTGTGGTTGCCATGCTGGTTAAGTGTGCCTTGAATTCTAAATAAAATTACTGACAGTGTCACCAGCACTGTCCTCCTCCATGCTTCACGGTGGGACCCACACATGCAGAGATAATCCTTTCACCTATTCTGCGTCTCACAAAGACACAGCTGTTGGAACCAAAAATCTCACATTTGGACTCATCAGAACGAGGGACCAATTTCCACCGGTCTAATGTCTGCGGCTCCTATTTCTTGGCCCAAGCAAACCTCTTCTTCTTATTGGTGTCCTTTAGTAGTGGTTTCTTTGCAGTAATTTGACCATAGTCCATCTGTAAATAGCCCACCCAATCTACCTACCACATCCCCATAATGTTTTTATTTACTTTTCTGCTCTTTTGCACACCAGTATCTCTACTTGCACATCATCATCTGCTCATTTATCACTCCAGTGTTAATCTGGTAAATTGTAATTCTTCGCTACTATGGCCCATTATTGCCTACCTCATGCCTTTTGCACACACTGTATATAGACTCTTTTTTCTACTGTGTCATTGACTTGTTTATTGTGTTATTGGCTTGTTTATTGTTTATCCCATGTTATTCTATGTGTCATACTGCTTTGCTTTATCTTGGCCAGGTCGCAGTTGTAAATGAGAACTTGTTCTCAACTAGCCTACCTGGTTAAATAAAAGTTGAAGTAAAAATAATTTTAAATGAAGGCCTGATTCACCGAGTCTCCAGTGAATAGATGAGGTTGAGATGGGTCAGTTACTTGAACTCTGAAGCATTTATTTTGGCTGCAATTTTCTAAGGCTGGTAACTCGAATGAACTTATCCTCTGCAGCAGAGGTAACTCTGGGTCTTCCTTTCCTGTGGCGGTCCTCATGAGAGCCAGTTTCATAACAGAGCTTGATGGTTTTGCGACTGCACTTGAAGAAACGTTCAAAGTCCTTGAAATGTTCCACATTGACTGACCTTCATGTCTTAATGATAGACTGTCGTTTCTCTTTGCTTATTTGAGCTGTTCTTGACAAAATATGGACTTGGTATTTTACCAAATAGGGGTGGTATACAGAATATAGCCCTACCTTGTCAAAACACAACTGACTGACTCAAACGCATTAAGGAAATAAATTCCACAAATTAACAAGGCACACCTGCTAATTGAAATGCATTCTAGGGTACTACCTCAAAGCTGGTTGAGAAAATGCCAAGATTGTGCAAAGCTGTCATCAAGGCAAAGGGTGGCTACTTTGAAGAATCTCAAATAGAAAATATATTTGGATTTGTTTAACCCTTTTTTTTGCTTATTCTACAATGTATAAAAATAGTTAAAAATACAGGAAAAACCCTTGAATGAGTAGGTGTCAACTTTTGACTGGTACAGTATGTCATTTTTTAATGGGCCCGCAGCCTATTAAACAAAATGCCCATCCCTGATCTAGAATGTAAAAAAAGTAGCATATAACATGTATAGCAAAGACAGGATGAAGTCTGGGGAATACTATGGAGTGAAACTAACTGGGTTGTCCCTGAACGTCCGGATGCTCCTTCTGGTAGTCCTCTTTCTTTTTGTCCAGATCCTGCTGAAAGTTCTCAAATTCCTCCTGGTACTTGTCCTTGTCCTGCTTGGGCATCTCTGCTTCAGGTGGGGGCTTCAAATGGGACAAAACAACCCCTGTGAACCAACGCTGAAGAGACTGATGCCCTGTACTCCCCTTGCTTACTTTCTCATACCTCTTTTGAAGAATTTGTAAGTCGCTCTGGATAAGAGCGTCTGCTAAATGACTTAAATGTAAATGTAAATGTAAGAAATAGGGCACACAATTCACTCTGATGTTCTTCCATTTAAAATTGTACTGAGTGGTACTGTAAGTGGTTTAACTTGTGTTACGTGGAAACTGTACCAGTATCAGTTATGACTATGAGTAGTATAACTAAGAAAATCTAGTTACCAGTTCTTGGCCAGGCTCTGATAGTCTGAACGTCAAGAAGGACAGGACATCATGATCGTCTGGAAGGCAAAAGTTACATTCAAACGAAACACATTAAATATGATTAAACAAAATTATTTGTTTCATGATTGACCATTATATCCTAACAATATCCACATGTTACATTTCAAGCAGTTTAATCTAAGTAAATTAGGAATAGTAAACATTTAATTTGAAAGAGATTACATGTAAAAAAAAGGGGGGGTTTTTACATGCTTATGGCAAGTTTAATAATGCATTACAACCAAATCATAATGCATTATACCTGCAGGCCTCAATTAAACTGTTACCAAGATAACCACCTGCTAGACCCCCAGTGGCAGCTGAGATGCCGAAGTAGCCCTCCTGTGGAATGACCATGTTGTCCACTTTTGTACAGAACTCATAGTCATCCTTATCTGGCGTGAAACCATTGTTGATCAGCACCTGACAGGACAGACAATGTTATTAGCACATTAACCATGTGCAATCAATTAAAATGCATTATAATTGTGTAGTGGTTAACCCCTTTTCCTCCCCAATTTCTTAATATCCAAATTGGGAGTTAGAGTTTTGGCCCATCGCTGTGGCTCACGTACGGACGCGGGTGAGGCATGCGTCCTCCGAAACACAACCATGCCAAGCCGCACGGCTTCTTGACACACCACTCGCTTAACCCGGAAGCCAGCCACACCAATGCGCTGGAGGAAACACCGTACAACTGGCGACCGTGTCAGCGTGCACCCGGTCCACCACAGGAGTCGCTAGAGCGCGATGGGACAAGGACATCCCAGCCGGCCAACCCCCCCCCCCTAACCCGGACGACGCTGTGCCAATTGTGCGCCGCCTCACGGGTCTCTACAAATCCAAGATCGAACCCGGATCTGTAGTGATGTAGTGCTTTAGAACGCGGCGCCACTCGGGAGGCACGGCATATTTCTGTGTTTGATGCATTCGGGTGTTGCTCATTTGAATCGTGTTCTCAACAAAATGGCCAATATAAAAACACCAGTCAAATTTGTCTCTGGTTTTTGATTGGAGGGGATTGATAATTCACTTACTGTTAGTGTTCTTTTATAGTATGTTATTTTGGCTCTGACAGGATAGGGTTTGTTACGGAAGTCTCTTAAGCATGTCCCCAGGGCCTGAGTCGTGCCATCACTGAAAAGAAAACACAATTTTTTAAAAGACACGTTACATAGTAGTATTAGAAGTAGTACTACTACTTTATATATCACAAGGGAAATTCATTCATCCTCACAAGCATCGAAAATACAAAGTACAAAAGACCTGGATTTATAACAAGTTTAAAGGAGACGCACACCACAGCAGCAGGAGAAACAAGTACAGAGAATATAGTGCAACATAGATGGCCATACAAACAGAAAATACATGGGTTTGGAGATCTCAGAAATTAAGGAAAACAGTTCCAATTAATATGTAAACAACACAGAGTAGTGACGACACAGAAGACAGTGGTGTAAACTCCAACACATAGATGGCACAGAAAAGTGATTTCCAGCTTTCACTGCCCAGGGAGATTAGGATGAGAGAGAGGATTATAATCTCCAACCACAAATAAATAATTATATTTTCTAATCTTCTTTTAAGTTGTAAAATGTTCAGTTGGTGATGTCAGTAAGGCGAAGGAAATGTTGACTTACTTTGGGTGATCATAAACAAGTTTGCCATTGTTTCCCACTACCAGCACAGCAGGGTTATTTTTCTAAAACAAACAGTAAAAACAAACAACAATCTGTAATCTACCTAATCTAGGTTTTAAAGGTTATTGTTTCTTTCACTACATCCAATACATGCTATCAGACCTAGGCTACAACTTGAAAATATGAAGAAAAAAATGTATATCAAGATAAGAAAGTGTGTACAGTTTTAACCCACATTTCCTATTATTCGCATCGTAGTATTTGAATTTTAAAATATTAATGACATTATGAAAAAAAACTGTTAATTGACATTTTACCTGAATTAATTTGCGATATCCTTTTGACTTTTTTTTGTTGCTTTAACCCATAATTAAATAAATAAACACATTTATTTTTAAATTGATTAGAATGAATGTAATAAAGTCATAAAATCTGACCACCAACCTTCCCATCGTTGTCGAAGGAATCAAAGAAGATGCCGATACCGTTCCAGTTGTCAGCGGCTCCATAGACAGGACCATCCAGGCCTTGTGCAGTAGTGAACCATATCGCCTGTGAGAGGGATGAGGACATGGAGACTGAATGTCCAAAAATACTTATTTTAACTGTCTGAATAACTAGAGGTAACAGTAGAGCAGCAGAGGGACACAGAGATGAATATAGGGACAGTAGATACAGTAAAATGTACAGCACAGTGAACGCATAATGTAGGACTTGAACCCACGACCTTGGCGTTACTAGTGCCGCGCTTTTACCCATCTGAGCCACACATGGACAGGACAGACATGGAGAGATAAATAAGGGGATTAACCTGTAGTCTGAGCCGAAAGGTCAGCACAACTCCACACTCACTACCTGCAGACGAGCTGCAGGGATATAGGCGTAGGTAACTCAATGGACATTAATAGGCACACCTATCACACTATTAAGCTGACACAAAACATACTGTACTGGCTCTAATATTTCATTTTCACATATTTTCCAGCACGGCTACAGCAACTATGGTGGATGTGTGTGTGTGACCAGGCCAGTACAGCTTGGCTCAGCTCAGTAGGCTGACGAGGGCTTGAGCATAGAGAATGATAGAGGACTCTAGTGCTCAAAATTGAAAAATAAAAATCACCTTGTCCAAAAGAAATTGCCATGGTTATCAAAAAGTCATGCCAGGGTAAGCCTACACGAAACACAGCCCTTATTTTAAGTAATCCTAAAATCACCTATGGGAAAAATGAATGATGGAGAAACAACTGGAACCATTTCCTTGTTTGACCACTAGATTTTATGGGTATTATGACTCATACTGTGGTACTCTATTCTGAAGTAGTCAACTGGGTGGGACTTCCTTCCTATGGTTAAGGAAGGTTCACATAATTCTATGTAGGTCATCAGGAGGGATCCGCCAATAAATTATACTTGTGCGCAAACACAGTAGCAGAAGATGATAACTGACTACTTCAAAATGGAGATGGCCTCAACGGAGCTGCCTGTGGGCTCACAGACGCCATAATGGGACAGATACACAGACGAATCCTCCATCATTCTCTATGGGCTAGAGTCAGAGTATATGGAAGCCATAGGAAGGAAAGTATTACTTCTCTCTTGGCTAGCTTCACAATAACAAGACGCATACATATGCTGTAGCCAGTGTTTCTAAAGCACACTGCAGTTAGCCCAGGGTTAAGTAATGCTTGTGTGAAAGGAGGGTAGGATAGCCCTGGACTAAATTTAACCCATGTTTAAGGATAGCCCTGTGCTAAGAAAACGCTGTGTGAAAAGGCCTAGTGTGAAGCTAGACATGAGTGAATTTCCCAATCTTTATATAATAAAGGAAAATTGACTTGGCACGGTGGTGTTCCTCTTACCAGGCCGTCCGCTCCCATCCTCCCTCGTCCAGACACACGGAATGTCACCTCTGCTTCCCAGTTGTCAAAGTTGACCGTGGACTTGGTCCAGACCGAGCCCTTCTGACTCCTGAGAGAGGGGGTGATACGGACCTGATCGGCACTGGGGATGGCATCTGGAATAGACACAAGACGTTTGGGGTAAAGTCATACTGTGCAAACCCTTACTGACAGAAGGCTAAGACAGCTCAGTTACCAGAAGCACTAGTGGTCCATTCCGTTACGACGGTAACAGACTGTACGGTACAGAAGCTTTGTGACTGACTGAATGTCAAGAAATACTTGTTTAACTGTTTGCATAGCGTAACTAAGTAAAGTAAGTGAGCCTTGCCCAAGCAATAATGGCCCATAGTGCAACTATGTATTGGTCCGGGGTAAACAATTGGCCAGAAGTTATTTTCTTTACAAGCCTTGGGGTTAGTAACATCATTGTGTCTTATGCCTATGTACACATGTACATGTGTTACTGAGATTGTTATTATTTCAAGGTTCTTTGTGGACAACGTTTACATGGATTAATTACATTCTGAAACCTTAAGTAAAGACAATAGGTAGGCCCAATATTGTTAGCATTGCAGTCAAGGGTTTGGCAGACACCCAAAGTCCACAATAGTTTGTATATTTTGAGCCCAAATTAAAAATGTCACAGTAGTTCAATCGTGTGTGTAAAACATGCCATGTTCTGTACCCTGATAAGAAATGGACAACATGATCAAATTGACTCTTAAATCAGGGTGAGTTGACATCAGTCCGGGACCTTTGCACTGCTTCTAAAGATACTGATTTGTTAACCCTTTACATTACACAAAACCATGCTAGTGGAAGGACTGATCAATTCAATAGGAAAGAGATAGAAACCCATACAATGCTCACTAACCTTTAAACGGCAACGCGTTTTCTCTGATAATATTATGAAAACCCAATGCTGCGGTAATGTTTTCCAAGGAGATTTACAAAACCTGGAATGATCTGTATGTCCATATTTAGTTTCTATAGGCTGCAACGTTGTTAACAAGAACCCCCTCAACTATTATACCGTGTCAGTTCAAACGAAATGTAAGCTTGGCAACACCAGATGGTATACTTTAAGGTAGGGTGATTTAGGCAGCTGGCAGGCATTAACGTGACAAGGTAGTACTCAATGTAGCTAACGTTAGCTAGCTACTTGGTAACTTTACTGAGTCTGCATATTGTGTATTTCTCCTCTTCTCCTGCTTCTCTCCCCGTCTGATGCTGCTGCTCATTTCACAGCCATGACATGTTGAAACGACTTTGATATCAGGCCCACTGCCCCTCAGTGGGCTCCAGGCAGTAGCCGACTGGCTACAACAAACGTGTCATAAATGTTCCCCCACATGCAACATGGCGAAGTTACAATCACTGGCTAGAATGGCAAGATATCCATCGCAGCGGATTCACCTTATTATAATGATTTATAACGGTCAGCAATTAGCCTAGCCACCGGCACCAGTCACAAACAGAAACTTACTTCCACTGTGTACCCAAAAGGGAATACTCCCGTCGGCTTGAGACAGGTGCGGTCCCTTGAAACTGTACTTGTATTCAAACCTGCGGTTTGGGGCTTCTGCAGTCGAAGCAGCGGCGGCGATATTATTGGCATTACTGTGTTGGAATATTAAAGTAAATATTAACAAACACGCTTCAGCAGCCAGGCGGTTTACTATGGACACTGCCATCTTTTGGTACCACTGCTGACGTAGCATTGAATCAGAGAGGATGATGGGAATGCCTGTAGGGCCAACAGGGCGCTTTCTTATTGGTCGAATCCCTAGACGTTGTAAACTGAAATTACACGTTGTAGGCTGACACATGCCTGCTTTTCTTTCACAACGTAAACAACGACCGCAACCTTTTGTTTTCACAATGTAGCCCAACCAGTTTTACTTTGTTGTATTTTCCTAAATCTTTGCCATATTTAAGCAACATATTTTATCGAGTCCTGTGACGTGGCCACATCTTTCACCTCAAGTGACCTATAGGCTGCGTGACCACATCATACAGACATGATTCATGATTTATAATGATTTGCTAGTTGGTGGAGGTATATACCTACTCCGTTGTTATGAAGGATATATACATGTTTCTTTACCATAACAGCCATAACATAATGATCCTGAATATCAACAACAATAAAAAGTAGTGATGATAAGAAGGGCGCTGGAGGGGATGGCTGCCATTTTAACGGCTCTTTACCAACTGTGCTATTTTGTGTTTATTTTTTTAGATTGTTTGTAACTTATTTTGTACATACTGTTGATTCTAGCGTCTCTTGTGACCTAAAATAACTTATAGATATCAGAACAGAGATTACTCACCTCGAACTGGACAAAGATTTTTTCTTTAATGAGACTGAAGTGAAAGATATACTGCTGCTCCCAGACAAGGCCCAAATCCCCATCACTCGCATGAAGAAACAAAGGAAATACATGGGGCGGAGATCAGGGTGCCTTGTGAGTATTTGTCGGCGAGTGTGTAACCAACCTCCAGCATCCATTCCATTGGCCAACATGCGATCACTGGAGAATAAACTGGATGAGCTCCATTCGAGACTATCCTACCAACGGGACATTATAAACAGTAATATCTTATGTTTCACTGAGTTGTGGTTGAACTACAACACAGATAATATACAGTTGGCAGGGTTTTCTGTGCATCGGCAGGACAGAACAGCTACGTCCGGTAAGACGAGGCGGTGGTGGTGTGTCTCTATTTGTCAATAACAGCTGGTGCATGATATCTAATATTAAGGTAGTCTCAAGGTATAGCTCGCCTGAGGTAGAGTGATAAGCTTTAGACCAACCCGGACGCTTATAAGAAATCCTGCTATGCCCACAGATGAACCATCAAACAGGCAAAGCGTCAATACAGGACTAAGATTGAATCCTACTACATTGGCTCTGACCTTCGTAGTATGTGTCATGGCTTGCAAACTATTACGGACAACAAAGGGAAACCCGGCCGCGAGCTGCCCAGTGATGCGAGCCTACCAGACGGGCTAAATGCCTTTACGCACCAGCTGTTCCAGACAACTGTGTGATCACGCTCTCCGTAGCCGATGAGAGTAAGACCTTTAAACATGTCAACATTCACAAGGCCGCGGGGCCAGATGGATTACCGGGATGCGTACTCAGGGGCATGTGTCGGACCAACTGGCAAGTATCTTTCATTTACATTTTCAAACTTTCCCTGACATAGTCTGTAATACCTACATGTTTCAAGCAGACCACCATTGTTCCTGTGCCCAAGAATGCGAAGGTAACCTGCCTAAATGACTACCGCCTTGTAGCACACACGTTGGTAGCCATGAAGTGCTTTGAAAGGCTGGTCATGGCTCACATCAACATCCTCATCCCGGAAACCCTAGACCCACTATAATTTGCATACCGCCCCAACAGATGCACAGATGACGCAATCTCAATTACACTCTACACTGCCCTTTCACACCTGTACAAAATGAACTCGTATGTGAGAAAACTGTTCATTGATTACAGCTCAGTGTTCAACACCATAGTGCCCACAAAGCTAAGAACCCTGGGACTAAACAACTCCCTCTGCAACTGGACCCTGAACTTCTTGACTGGCCGACCCAAGGTGGTAAGGGTAGGCAGCAACACATCTACCACGCTGATCCTCAACACAGGGCCCCTCAGGGGTGCATGCTTAGTCCCCTCCTGTACTCCCTGTTCACCCACAACTGCGTGGCCAACCACAAATCCAACACCATCATTAAGTTTGCTGACGACACAACAGAGGTAGACCTGACCACCGACAGTGATGAGACAGCCTATAGGATGGAGATCAGAGACACAGGACAACAACCTCTCCCTCAACTTGAGCGAGACAAAGGAGATGATCGTGGACTACAGGAAAAGACGCCCCCTGCAAACACGCCCCCATTCACATTGACGTGGCTGTAGTGGAGTGGGTCAAGAGTTTCAAGTTCCTTGGTGTTCACAGCACCAACAAACTATCATGATCCAAACACACCAAGACAGTTGTGAAGAGGGCATTACAACTCCCTTTCCCCCTCAGGAGAGTGAAAAGATTTGGCATGGGTCCCCAGATCCTCAAAAGACTCTACAGCTACACCATCGAGGGCATCCTGACTGTTTACATCACTGCCTGGTATGGCAACTACTCGGCATCTAACCATAAGGCACTACAGAGTGTAGTGTACATACTACCTCAATAAGCCTGACTAACAGGCTTATTTAGCCTGGCTACTCTTTTTTCAAATGTCTTTTTACTGTTGTTTTATTTCTTTACTTACCTACACACACACCATTGGTTAGCATTTCACTGTAAGGTCTACACCTGTTGTGTTCTTAACTGACTTGCCTAGTTAAATAAAGGTATTCAAGGAATACCTAGGATAGGATAAAGCAATCCTTCTCACCCCCCCCCCCCCCTTAAATGATTTAGATGCACTATTGTAAAGTGGCTGTTCCACTGATGTCAGAAGGTGAATTCACCAATTTGTAAGTCGCTCTGGATAAGAGCGTCTGCTAAATGACTTAAATGTAATGTAAATGTAATGTAAATGTAATGTAATGTAAAAAAAACTGACACTCTAGGATTCCTCTTAACCTCATTGAGTGTTCTACGCTGTGCACTTGCAGTCATCCTTGCAGGATGGTCAGTCCTAGAGAGATTAGCAACAGTGCTGAACTCTCTCCATTTATAGACTGTTTGTTTTACAGTGGACTGATGAACATCAAGGCTTTTAGAGATACTTTTGTAACCTGTTGTATTTGGTGCATGTGACAAATAAAATTTAATTTGATACATGTTTTTACAGCTGTGAGTCTTTCTGGGTAATCTCTAAGAGCTTTCCACGCCTGGATTGTACAACATTTGCCAATTATTATTTTCAGATTTCTTCAAGCTCTGTCAAATTGGTTGTTGATGATTGCTAGACAACCATGTGTTGTCGTGTGTTGTTGCCATGCTATGTTGTTGTCTTAGGTCTCTCTTTATGTTGTCGTGATGTGTGTTTTGTCCTATATTTTTTAATCCCAGCCCCCGTCCCTGCATGAAGCCTTTTGCCTTTTGGTAGGCCGTCATTGTAAATAAGAATTTGTTCTTGACTGACTTGCCTAGTTAAATAGAGGTTAAATAAAAATAAAAATATTCAGGTTTTGCCATAGATTTTCAAGCAGATTTAAGTCAAAACTGTATCTCGGCCACTCAGCAACATTCAATGTCTTTTTTGGTAAACAACTCCAGTGTAGATTGGCCTTTAGACGTTTTTAGGTTGTCCTGTTGAAAGGTGAATTCATCTCCCAGTGCCTGGTGGAAAGCAGACTGAAGCAGGTTTCCCCCTAGAATTTTGCCTGTGTTTTTCTCCATTCCATTTATTTGTTAATTCTGAAAAACTCCCCAGTCCTTAACGATTACAAGCATACCCATAACATGATGCGGCCACCACCGTGCTTGGAAAAAAAATGGAGAGTGGTACTCAGAAATATGTTGTGTTGGTTTTTCCCCAAACATAACACTTTATTTGTATATGACGAATAACATTTGATTTGAAGAAGGTAATTACTTTGCCACATGTTCTGCAGTATTTCTTTAGTGCCTTGTTGTAAACAGGATGCATGTTTTGGAATATTGTTATTCTGTACAAGCTTCCTTCTTTTCACTGTCATTTAGTATTGTATTGTGGAGTAACTACAACGTTGTTGATCCATCCTCAGCTTTCTCCTACAGACATTAAACTCTGTAACTGTTGTAAAGTGCCCATTGGCCTCATGGTGAAATCCCTGAGTGGTTTCCTTCCTCTCTGGCAACTGAATTAGGAAGGACTCCTGTATCTTTGTAGTGACTGGGAGTATTGATACACCATCCAAAGTGTAATTAATAACTTCACCATGCTCAAAGTCTGCTTTTGTTAATTTAATTTTTTATCCATCTACCAATAGGTTCCCTTCTTCGCGAGGCATTGTAAACCCTCCCTGGTTGAATCTGTGTTTGAAATTCACTGCTCGACTGAGGGACCTTACAGATAATTGTTTGTCGGGTATAGAGATGAGGTAGACATTAACAAATATAATGTTAAAAAAATTATTATGAGGCCATGCAAAGGCAGGATAGCCTAATGGTTAGAGTGTTGGACTAGTAGCCGGAAGGTTGCGAGTTCAAACCCCCGAGTTGACAAGGTATAAATCTGTCATTCTGCCCCTGAACTGGCAGTTATCCCACTGCTCCTAGGCCGTCATTGAAAATAGGAATTTGTTCTTAACTGACTTGCCTGGTAAAATAAATAAAAAATCTATTATGTGAGTTATTAAGTAAATGTTTCCTCATGTACTTATTTGGGCATGCCATTACAAAGGGGTTGAATACCTATTGACTGAATACATTTCAGCTTTTCCTTTTTTATTAATTAGTCAACATTTCCAAACATCTAATTCCACTTTGACCTTATGGGGTATTGTGTGTAGGCCAGTAACACATCTCAATATTATCCATTCTAAATTCAAGCTGTAACAACCAAATGTGCAATAATTCAAGATGTGTGTATACAAACTGAAGGCATAGCTGGGCTTGTTTATGCTGTCGTTAAGTTGTGCACTAATACTACATGTATCTGTAGCAAGTGAACAAGAAATCATTTGACACAGCTCTGTAATTGGGAGGAGAACACAACACTTGATGTGCCCTTCTCCAACCCCCTGTATGCATCCATTATGAAGGTTAAACGAAGCAGTCAAGCGGATATGCTCTTGGAAAAGTGTTAAAAATGCACACTTGGTTCTGTATTACAACACTGCTTACTGACGTTTTAATTTTCACCAGGACTTGGCCTAAGACCAGAGTCATTAAAAAAGCTCAAGCAACGCTAAGTAATTGATGGATAGTCAGACAGGATGTTTAGTGTCCACTTTGCTTTTCTCTCTATCAACGTCTGGGAAACTTGGCTGCTTTCGCAGAAATCCATGGAGAGATTCTGGCTTAGCTTCTGTACTGTGTAGGCAACCAGAAAAATCACTCCAACAAATTCACATACAAAAGCCCAACACCTTCCCAAGCTCTTACGCTTCTCTTTTAAAAGTGATTCTGAATGATTACTTAATCCAGCCAACTCAAAGATTGTGAATCCAGCCCAAAAAATAATCAAGATTGTCCACGTAACAGGACAATATGTAACAACAATAATCAAGGGCGCAGTGGATGCATTTGTAATGTAAATTAAAGTCAGTAAGTAACATATTGTACAATGCAAAATAATTATCAACAACAATGACATAGAATACATGCTGGTTGGTCAGACACTGTCCCTCGTCTTGCAAACCCACAGCTCTGCACCTTTCTGATGAGTAGCTTTCCTCAACAGGATGGGTAGCTTTTTCTCATCGGAGAGGTCTTAAAAACCATTTATGCAGATTTTATATTTGGGGACATAAAACTCTCTAATTGCTTTATATTGTTTTGACATTGGCAACTCGGTCCAAGGTTCTGTGGTGGTACAGTGACAACACAGCCTTTCCTCTACAGGGAGCCAGGTTTTCCTGTTTCTACCCTTCTCAATGGCAAGGCTGTGCTTACTGAGTCTGTACTTTGTCAAGGTTTTTCTAAGGTTTTGATCAGTAACCACGGTCAAATAGTTTACTGTGGTGTACTGGTGATTTAGAGCCAGATAGCACTGCATTTTGCTTTGTGCTTCTTGTTTCCCAATAGGTGATGTAGTTCTGTTTTGACTGTGTTGTCATTTGGTTTATTCTGATTGATTTGATGTTCTGGTCCTGAGGCTTCAGTGTGTTAGTAGAACAGGTTTGTGAACTCAGCCCCAGGACCAGCTGGATGAGGGCACCCTTTTCTTTGCTCAGCTCTTGGCATTGTAGGGCTTAGTAATGATATGAGTGGGGGTCACTGCATTATATTGTTGGGGGTATTTTCTATTAGTGGCTATGGCCTAATGTTGCCCTGCATGCATTGTTTGCAGTTTTCATCTGCATGCATTGTTTGTAGTTTTCATCTGCATGCATTGTTTGTAGTTTTCATCTGCATGCATTGTTTATAGTTTTCATCTGCATGCATTGTTTGTAGTTTTCATCTGCATGCATTGTTTGTAGTTTTCATCTGCATGCATTGTTTGTAGTTTTCATCTGCATGCATTGTTTGTAGTTTTCATCTGCATGCATTGTTTGTAGTTTTCATCTGCATGCATTGTTTGTAGTTTTCATCTGCATGCATTGTTTGTAGTTTTCATCTGCATGCATTGTTTGTAGTTTTCATCTGCATGCATTGTTTGTAGTTTTCATCTGCATGCATTGTTTGTAGTTTTCATCTGCATGCATTGTTTGTATTTTTTCTGCATGCATTGTTTGTAGTTTTCATCTGCATGCATTGTTTGTAGTTTTCATCTGCATGCATTGTTTGTAGTTTTCATCTGCATGCATTGTTTGTAGTTTTCATCTGCATGCATTGTTTGTAGTTTTCATCTGCATGCATTGTTTGTAGTTTTCATCTGCATGCATTGTTTTGTTTAGTTTTCATCTGCATGCATTGTTTGTAGTTTTCATCTGCATGCATTGTTTGCAGTTTTCATCTGCATGCATTGTTTGTAGTTTTCATCTGCATGCATTGTTTGTAGTTTTCATCTGCATGCATTGTTTGTAGTTTTCATCAGCATGCATTGTTTGTAGTTTTCATCTGCATGCATTGTTTGTAGTTTTCATCTGCATGCATTGTTTGTAGTTTTCATCTGCATGCATTGTTTGTAGTTTTCATCTGCATGCATTGTTTGTAGTTTTCATCTGCATGCATTGTTTGTAGTTTTCATCTGCATGCATTGTTTGTAGTTTTCATCTGCATGCATTGTTTGTAGTTTTCATCTGCATGCATTGTGCATTGTTCTGCATGCATTGTTTGTAGTTTTCATCTGCATGCATTGTTTGTAGTTTTCATCTGCATGCATTGTTTGTAGTTTTCATCTGCATGCATTGTTTGTAGTTTTCATCTGCATGCATTGTTTGTAGTTTTCATCTGCATGCATTGTTTGTAGTTTTCATCTGCATGCATTGTTTGTAGTTTTCATCTGCATGCATTGTTTGTAGTTTTCATCTGCATGCATTGTTTGTAGTTTTCATCTGCATGCATTGTTTGTAGTTTTCATCTGCATGCATTGTTTGTAGTTTTCATCTGCATGCATTGTTTGTAGTTTTCATCTGCATGCATTGTTTGCAGTTTTCATCTGCATGCATTGTTTGTAGTTTTCATCTGCATGCATTGTTTGTAGTTTTCATCTGCATGCATTGTTTGTAGTTTTCATCTGCATGCATTGTTTGTAGTTTGTTTGTAGTTTTCATCTGCATGCATTGTTTGTAGTTTTCATCTGCATGCATTGTTTGTAGTTTTCATCTGCATGCATTGTTTGTAGTTTTCATCTGCATGCATTGTTTGTAGTTTTCATCTGCATGCATTGTTTGCAGTTTTCATCTGCATGCAGTGCAGTGTTTCAGTGGGGTGTTTGTGCCATTGAGTGAAATCTTGCTTTTACAAGTGGACCCCACACCTCGCCGCCATAAAGTGCAATTGGTATAATGACATATTCAATTCATTTTTAATAGGTATTTCATGGTGTAGAATGCCCTGCTTGCTTTCTTTCACAGTTCATTCACTGTCTCATTTACGTGTCCAGTTGAGCTTATTTTAAACCTAAATCACTTTAGTGTGTATCGTACTCTATATGTTTTGGACTCTTTCCCTCAACATGGGTCAAAGTTATTATTTTCCTTCAGAGAACAAATAAGCTATGTCCCAAATGATAAGGATTCAGCCCATTCCCAAGGTACCTACCATTTCTAAGTCAGCATCAGCATCCGTGCTTTCGCCAGGTATTTCCCATACACCCTTGCGACAAAACTTATGGGAAATTGCACATTTGAAGTCTCCGCTTCAAATGATGTTTTTTTCTCTCCAGAAGAATGAAGATTAACTTATTGTAATGTGAGTATTACGTTTGTTTATTTATCTATTTACGTTCAAATGGTAATCCAATTTCTGTCATACAGTATATATATATATATATATAGTCATATATACAGTATTTTAAATTTAATCATTTGTACATTTAAAAAAAACGTTTTAACCTTTATTTAACTAAGCAAGTCAGTTAAAGCACAAATGCTTATTTTCAATGACGGCCTAGGAACAGTGGGTTAACTGCATGATCAGGGGCAGAACGACAAACTTGTACCTTGTCAAGTCGGGGGTTTGAACTTGAAACCTTCCGGTTACTAGTCCAACAGTCTAACCACTAGGCTACCCTGCCACCTCTACACTCTAACCACTAGGCTACCCTGCCGCCTCTACACTCTAACCACTAGGCTACCCTGCCACATATACGGTGCCTTCAGAAAGTATTCAGACCCCTTCACTTTTTCCACATTTTGTGACGTTACAGCCTTGTACTAAAATGGATTAAATAAATGTTTTTCCTCAATCTACACACAATACCCCATAATCAAATATCAAAAAACTTTTTTATAAATCTTTGTAAATGTATTAAAAATATTAAACAGAAATAGCTTATTTACATAAGTATTCAGACCCTTTGCTATGAGACTCAAAATTGTGCTCAGATGCATCCTGTGTCCATTGATCATCCTTGAGATGTTTCAACAACTTGACTGAACTTCACCTGTGGTAAATTCAATTGATTGGACATGATTTGGAAAGGGCCTTGGCCAGGGAGATGTCCAAGAACCCGATGGTCACTCTGACAGAGCTCCAGAGTTCCTCTGTGGAGATGGGAGAACCTTCCAGAAGGACAACCATCTCTGCAGCACTCCACCAATCAGGCCTTTACGGTAGAGTGGCCAGACGGAAGCCACTCCTCAGTAAAAGGCACATGACAGCCCACTTGGAGTTTGCCAAAATACACCTAAAGGACTCTCAGACCATGAGAAACAAGATTCTCTGGTCTGATGAAACCAAAATTGAACCAATTGGCCAGAATGCAATGGGTCACGTCTGGAGGAAAGCTGTTACAATCCCTGCGGTGAAGCTTGGTGGTGGCAGCATCATGCTGCTGTGGGGATGTTTTTCCAGCAGCAGGGACTGGGAGACTAATCAGGATTGAGGGGAAGATGAATGGAGCAAATTACAGATCCTTGATGAAAACCTGCTCCAGAGCTCTCAGGACCTCATAGTGGAGCAACGTTTACCATCCAACAGGACAACGACCCTAAGCTCACAGCCAAGACAACGCAGGAGTGGCTTCAGGACAAGTCTCTGAATGTCCTTCAGCGGCTCATCCAAAGTCCGGACTTGAACCCAATCAAACATCTCTGGAGAGACCTGAAAATAGCTGTGCAGCGACTCTGCCCATCCAACCTGACAGAGCTTGAGAGGATCTGCCAAGCCTGTCTAGCTTGCTCACTATTGACTTGATCTAGCTAGCTAGTTGGCAAACGATCTCGTCCGATTTTGCTGTTTAGACAAACAACGAAACGAACAAATTCAGTAATGTGTGCATTATGAAGAAAGTGACAGTTTTTAAATCCTGAAATGGCAATCTTGCTTGCAAGCTAATGACAAAAGTTACAAATAATTATTTCCCAAACTGTTTTCAAGGACTAAAGAATGCAGGGGCTGATTATTCATAAAACACTATTACATTGTTTACATGTTGTTCATTTGTTCCACAATGAGGCCATGCTCAGAGAGAGAACAGTCAGTAGCATAATTTGCATTTGATTAAAGGGAGACCGAAATTAAAGGGCCTGAGCACATCCTTTTAACAAGCTTAGATGAAGAGGAGGGGAGGGGGGGGGGGTCGAAAATCTGGCAGGAATATTTCTACCAAATCCCATCTGGAAGTAATTAATCGAACAGTGTACGAGGGCCAGCCTTAAAAAGAAGTGCCCCTTGTTCCTAATTATATCTTTCCAATCATTATTTAGAACTTCCCACTAACAAAAATCTGAAAGTGAATGAACACCCCTCTCCCTCCTACCCTCCTCTTCTCCCCCTTCATCATACTGCATTCAATTAATTCCCAATGGCAGAGAATGAATCAGTTACTGTGCTGGAATAAAGACATTAATGAGGTAATTTTATTAGCACAGCGGTCCGGCCGGTCCAATCTGGTTCCAAACAGCGGGAGCAGAGAGGTGGAGCCACGGAGGAAATTAGGGTTACCCTGCGTAGACACTAATTATGTGTTTAAGATATTTAGTGGAGAACAGCGAGCTACAAATGAACTGCCACAAAAAAAAACGCTGCATTGATGATGAAACAAGAAAAAAAAGACATTGTTGCCCTCCCATATAATTACAGGACAGTGCAAATTTGTTTCTAATGAGGCGAAAGCCATGCACCCCCCTTTAAACATAAAACTAGTCTCCCTAGAAACTGGTGAAAGCTGGCTCTTGGGGCTTGTTGGGACCTAAGTTTAAGGAAGCATTGAGGCAGGGGGACAATGAGGGATTGTATTGTCAGGGTCCTGAGTGCTTTGTGTGTTGTAAACAGGTAAGTGGTGAATAGCTCCCCTTCTGAGACTCCTGGGGGGCCCGTCTTCCCAGCACAGCAAAATTTGGCCCTGAAAAAGAGGTCCAAAGGGGTCCGGTAAAGAGCAGGAGGGCTAGTGAATGGACCCGCAGCAACGAGCTGCTCTGAATGGGTCTAGTGCTTCTTAAGTGATTACACTGTGTTGTGCCGACTCCCTCTCATCGAGTTATCTTTACACAGGCTTTGTCTCCTCTGATTGGACCTGATGAGGGACTAATTGGTAGCTTTTTTACACAACGGCATACTTAAGCCAATGGCAATCTGTGGAACGTGGTACTTAAACCAATGGCAAGCTGGGGAAGACAGCATGAGCAGAGTTAATGAGAGGCTTTGCACAAATAAAGGCTTCAAAATGGGCCTGTTTTCACACAATGGAGAAAAAGGAAAGTTGAGGATATGCTTTGTTTTTCCTCCACAGCTTTCACTATTTTACTTGCGGGTATCTGAAAAGAGAAAGAGGGGTGACGGGGGGGGAACACGGTACACATAGAAAGTTTGAGGTACTTGAGGTCTGCATAAAGGAATCTATTCTATATTGTTTGGGGGCCCTTGGTTCAGTGTGTCTATAAATAATGAGAGGACTACTCCTCATAATGAATGTGCTTTAGTCCACAGACAATGACATGGCCGCTCTTCATTGAGGCACACTGGACTGTGTGGAACCACTTTGGGGTAAATGTTTTAGTCCCCCTAGCCTAAGGAATAATAACACCTTATGGGCCCACACACTACTTGGGTAATAGGGAGGGAATATGTGCAGACCAGCAGACTTTGTCCAACTAATATATTGCACTGAAGATAGCATGGGATATGTGGAGCCAACCGTTGAATCATCAAACAGTTTATATTTAAGTGATAATGCCTGAGAAGCCGGTGTTTGGAGGATATATTGGCACCGGTGTTGTTAGGCCCGAGACGAAGTCGTATATTAGTATATTATATCAAAATATACAATATGTATTGTGTACCTGATAAGCATTTTAAGCACATACTTACACATCCAACCATAAGGCAAAATAAATGGTTATTTCAGATAATTATTAATAGGGATTTACAGCAATCATGTCAATGTGAACAATTGTTCTAGTGATGGAATCTTTTATGCAGGTTCTGGGACATTACGCTTTGGGAATGTAAAGATATTTGCAGCAGTCATTGAAAATTAAGCCAGTTTGAGTTAATATAGCCAGTGGTTATAGGCAGTGGTTATAGCCAGTGGTTATAGCCAGTGTGAGCAGTGGTGTAAAGTACTTAAGTAAAAATACTTTTAAGTCCTATTTAAGTTTTTTTGGGCATCTGTACTTTACTTTACTATTTATATTTTTACAACTTTTATTCCACTCCATTCCTAAAGAAAATAACGTACTTTTTACTCCTTACATTTTCCCTGACACCCAAAAGTACTTGGTCTAATTCACACACTTATCAAGAGAGCATCCCTGTTCATCTCTAGTGCCTCTGATCTGGCAGACTCACTAAACACAAATGCTTCGCTTGTAAATTGTGTCTGAGTGATGAACTGTGCCCCTGGCTATCTGTAAATTTAAAAAACAAGAACATCGTCGTCTGGTTTGCTTAATATAAGACATTTTAAATGATTTATACTTTTACTTTTGATGCTTAAGTACATTTAAATCGAAATACTTTTAGACTTTTACTCAAGTAGTGTTGTACTGGGTGACTTTCACTTTTCTTTTAAGGTATCTCTACTTTTACCCATGTATGAAAATTGGGTACTTTTTCTACCACTGAGTTGTTATAGCCAGTTGTTGTAGCCAGTGTGAGTTGTTATAGCCAGTTGTTATAGCCAGTTGTTGTAGCCAGTGTGAGTTGTTATAGCCAGTTGTTATAGCCAGTGTGAGTTGTTATAGCCAGTTGTTATAGCCAGTGTGAATTGTTATAGCCAGTTGTTGTAGCTAGTGTGAGTTGTTATAGCCAGTTGTTATAGCCAGTGTGAGTTGTTATAGCCAGTTGCTGTAGCTAGTGTGAGTTGTTATAGCCAGTTGTTATGAGTTGTTATAGCCAGTTGTTATAGCCAGTTGTTGTAGCTAGTTTGAGTTGTTATAGCCAGTTGTTATAGCTAGTGTGAGTTGTTATAGCCAGTTGTTATAGCCAGTTGTTATGAGTTGTTATAGCCAGTTGTTATAGCCAGTTGTTATAGCCAGTGTGAGTTGTTATAGCCAGTTGTTATAGCCAGTGTGACTTGTTATAGCCAGTTGTTATAACCAGTTGTTATAGCCAGTGTGAGTTGTTATAGCCAGTTGTTATAGCCAGTTGTTATGAGTTGTTATAGCCAGTTGTTATAGCCAGTGTGAGTTGTTATAGCCAGTGTGAGTTGTTATAGCCAGTTGTTATAGCCAGTATGAGTTGTTATAGCCAGTTGTTATAGCCAGTTGTTATAGCCAGTTGTTATAGCCAGTGTGAGTTGTTATAGCCAGTTGTTATAGCTAGTGTGAGTTGTTATAGCCAGTTGTTATAGCCAGTGTGACTTGTTATAGCCAGTTGTTATAGCTAGTGTGAGTTGTTATAGCCAGTTGTTATAGCCAGTGTGACTTGTTATAGCCAGTTGTTATAGCTAGTGTGAGTTGTTATAGCCAGTTGTTATAGCCAGTGTGACTTGTTATAGCCAGTTGTTATAACCAGTGTGAGTTGTTCTAGCTGCTGTTGAGTTGTTAAATGTTCACTGCAGGCTATTGAAAATGACATTTCCTATTTTACTTTCCTATAGCCTGTTGTTATAGCCAGTTGTTATAGCCAGTGTGAGTTGTTATAGCCAGTTGTTATAGCCAGTTGTTATGAGTTGTTATAGCCAGTTGTTATAGCCAGTTGTTATAGCCAGTTGTTATAGCCAGTGTGAGTTGTTATAGCCAGTTGTTATGAGTTGTTATAGCCAGTTGTTATAGCCAGTTGTTAGAGCCAGTTGTTATAGCCAGTGTGAGTTGTTATAGCCAGTTGTTATAGCCAGTTGTTATAGCCAGTTGTTATAGCCAGTGTGAGTTGTTATAGCCAGTTGTTATAGCCAGTGTGAGTTGTTATAGCCAGTTGTTATAGCCAGTTGTTATAGCCAGTGTGAGTTGTTATAGCCAGTTGTTATAGCCAGTGTGACTTGTTATAGCCAGTTGTTATAACCAGTTGTTATAGCCAGTGTGAGTTGTTATAGCCAGTTGTTATAGCTAGTGTGAGTTGTTATAGCCAGTTGTTATAGCCAGTTGTTATAACCAGTTGTTATAGCCAGTGTGAGTTGTTATAGCCAGTTGTTATAGCTAGTGTGAGTTGTTATAGCCAGTTGTTATAGCCAGTTGTTATAGCCAGTTGTTATAGCCAGTGTGAGTTGTTATAGCCAGTTGTTATAGCTAGTGTGAGTTGTTATAGCCAGTTGTTATAGCCAGTGTGACTTGTTATAGCCAGTTGTTATAGCTAGTGTGAGTTGTTATAGCCAGTTGTTATAGCCAGTGTGACTTGTTATAGCCAGTTGTTATAGCTAGTGTGAGTTGTTATAGCCAGTTGTTATAGCCAGTGTGACTTGTTATAGCCAGTTGTTATAACCAGTGTGAGTTGTTCTAGCTGCTGATGAGTTGTTAAATGTTCACTGCAGGCTATTGAAAATGACATTTCCTATTTTACTTTCCTATAGCCAGTTGTTATAGCCAGTTGTTATAGCCAGTGTGAGTTGTTATAGCCAGTTGTTATAGCAAGTTGTTATGAGTTGTTATAGCCAGTTGTTATAGCCAGTTGTTATAGCCAGTGTGAGATGTTATAGCCAGTTGTTATAGCCAGTGTGACTTGTTATAGCCAGTTGTTATAACCAGTGTGAGTTGTTCTTGCTGCTGTTGAGTTGTTAAATGTTCACTGCAGGCTATTGGAAATGACATTTCCTATTTTACTTTCCTATAGCCTGTTGACCTCTAAGCTGCTACTAGCTGCTGCTGTTTGTCCTCCTGTTGTTGTGGTAATGGCTGCTTGGACTTGTGCTGCTGAGGCATGAATAAACGCTATGTAGCAGCCTCATCGAGCTAAGCTTTGGACTCACACTGAGAGGTGAGAAGCCACTCTCACTCTCTCTCTCTCTCTCTCTCTCTCTCTCTCTCTCACTGTCCCTCTTGGTCCCTCTCTCTCTCTCTCTCCCTCTCTCTCTCTCGCTGTCCCTCTATCTCTCTCTCGCTCTCACTGTCCCTCTCGGTCCATGTCTCTCTCTCTCTCCCTCTCTCTAGCTGTCCCTCTCTCTAGCTGTCCCTCTCTCTCTCTCTCTGTCCCTCCCTCTCTCTCTGTCCCTCTCGGTCCCTGTCTCTCTGTCTCTGTCTCTGTCTCTGTCTCTGTCTCTGTCTCTCTCTCTCTCTCTCTCTCACTGTCCCTCTTGGTCCCTCTCTCTCTCTCTCTCTCCCTCTCTCTCGCTGTCCCTCTTTCTCTCTCTCGCTCTCACTGTCCCTCTCGGTCCCTGTCTCTCTCTCTCTCCCTCTCTCTAGCTGTCCCTCTCTCTAGCTGTCCCTCTCTCTCTCTCTCTCTCTCTGTCCCTCCCTCTCTCTCTGTCTCTCTGTCCCTCTCGGTCCCTGTCTCTCTGTCTCTCTCTAGTGCTCTCTCTCTCTCTGTCCCTCTCTCGCTGTCCCTCTCTCGCTGTCCCCCTCCCTCTCTCTCTCTCTCTCTCTCTCTCGCTGTCCCCCCCTCTCTCTCTCTCTCTTTCCCTCTTTAAATCTCAGCCTCAATCTCAATATGCAGACCCAATCTCCATCTAACTTATTAGTATAGATAGTGTCAATGCACTAGTGATCCATCTATCTGTCTTTCTCTGATATACTGAGCATACTGATCAACTGAGACTCTACTGGTTTACTAGATCTACAGCTATCCTTCACTGAGGCATGCTCAATGTCCCCTTTTCCTTTTCCCCTGGTGTAAGCCTTGGTGTAATTGGCTGGCCAAATATTTGTGCTGACTAATTAGTAACGGTATTCAGAGTCTAAGTGATCCATTAGCTTACTACAGGTCTCTATTGTCTAACATCCAAAGAGACTATTTGCATGTCTATTGTTATGGAAATGTTACGTTTCCTCCCGAGAGAGAGAATTAACGTCCTAATGAAGTGAACCCTGGGCAAATGAGAGGGACCTCAATTACTAACTCTCTCTCTTTACCACCCCCTGGGTCAATGACATGGATAAACTAAGACTCTCAGGTCATTCAGGAGAACCTCATGAATATACACAAGGAGAGTACCAATGGATTACAGGTTAGGTTGAATTAGGCAGTAGCGTTATGGTATTGATTTCAAGCGTAACATAGTTGGTTATGTTTTCCACTTGCCACTGCAGAAATAATGCATGTATTCAATATTGATGTATTTCTATTGGTTGGTAATATGTTATTGATTACGCTTGCAGATAGGTGAAGATCGCCAACGTCATTTCTCCCCAGTCCGATATTGACCTGCAAGCGGCAGGTGACGTTCTGAAGCAGTGCATTCTATTTACGTAGCTTGCTAGCTCTTTACAATGTGTACGACTTCATATATGTGTGTGTGTGTGTGTGTGTGTGTGTGTGTGTACGGTACCTGTTAGATATTGCAGGGGTTCCTGGGATGTGCTTTTGTATGTGATTGCTGTAAGAGTGAGTTAGCTAGCAGGCTCTATTTGTAATGGTGGCATTAGCTCGCATTCACGGTTATTTCAATTCTAACAGACATCACGAATCTACAGCCATCAACTTACTGTTGTCCTGCACATCTAACGTGTTTCCTTGTGTCTATCGTCAGGTACTTACAAAAGCACTGTCTAACTGATTGTCTCGAGTATAATAATTACATTGCTGTGTAGTGAGGTTCGGTCAAGATGTCCACTGTTAAGAAGTGATACAGCAAGTAGTTGTAAGCCATACAGGGAAAATACCTAGAACCATTTTGTGAGAGTCACCTGTGATCAGAGAAACAGAATAGGCTTTACTACCTCAGTAAAGCATTCAATGGAGGATTTAAAGCTCTGTGTCA
Source organism: Oncorhynchus masou masou (assembly GCF_036934945.1). Taxonomy (NCBI): domain Eukaryota; kingdom Metazoa; phylum Chordata; class Actinopteri; order Salmoniformes; family Salmonidae; genus Oncorhynchus; species Oncorhynchus masou. Next base: position 10,257,543 of record NC_088222.1, on the reverse strand, counting down.
TTTTACTACCTCAGTAAAGCAGCCAAAGTAATTTGTAAGAAAGATACCACTTCCTAAATTCCTATAGATGGAACACACAGCATTCCCTAAATGTTCCTAATAGCCATGGAGAGAGGAACACACAGCATTCCCTAAATGTTCCTAATAGCCATAGAGAGAGAGGAACACACAGCATTCCCTAAATGTTCCTAATAGCCATGGAGAGAGGAACACACAGCATTCCTTAAATGTTCCTAATAGCCATGGAGAGAGGAACACACAGCATTCCTTAAATGTTCCTAATAGCCATGGAGAGAGGAACACACAGCATTCCCTAAATGTTCCTAATAGCCATAGAGACAGGAACACACAGCATTCCCTAAATGTTCCTAATAGCCATAGAGACAGGAACACACAGCATTCCCTAAATGTTCCTAACAGCCACGGAGAGTGGAACCCACAGCATTCCCTAAATGTTCCTAATAGCCATAGAGAGAGAGGAACACACAGCATTCCCTAAATGTTCCTAATAGCCATGGAGAGAGGAACACACAGCATTCCCTAAATGTTCCTAATAGCCATGGAGAGAGGAACACACAGCATTCCCTAAATGTTTCTAACAGCCATGGAGAGAGGAACACACAGCATTCCCTAAATGTTCCTAATAGCCATGGAGAGAGGAACACAGCATTCCCTAAATGTTCCGAATAGCCAGCTGACAGACCCATGGAGAGAGGAACACACATCGTTCACAGATTAGCAACACATTGACCCGCTCTCCAGCGAGGGGACCGTGCAGTAGAGCGTCCTCATTATCCCGACCTCCAGGAGCACAGAGAGTGAATAGCGGAGGTATGGTGTCAGTCCTTAATAGAACCCCCCTACCGGGCTTTGGGTTCTTCAGGGATCATGTTATCTGAACCCTTCATTAAATGGAGGATTTAAAGCTCTGTGTCATTTTAGCTTGACCACCTCCACAGCAGTCCAGCAGGTTAGTTAACCCCAGATAATGGTTTCATAGATAGATAGTAGATAGTCATTATCAGATCACATGCAGGATGATAAAGCAGCTAATCAGAAAGAGGCCTGAAGATAAATCACCTGCTAATTTTAGTTATATAACCTTTATGTAACTAGGCAAGTCAGTTAAGAACAAATTCTTATTTTCAACGATAGCCTAGGAACAGTGAGTCCTGCCTGTTCAGGGGTAGAACGACAGATTTGTACCTTGTCAGCTCGGGGATTTGAACTTGCAGCCGTCCGGTTACTAGTCCAACGCTCTAGCCACTAGGCTACCCTGCCGCCCCATGTAGGTATTTATTTTGTTACTGCAAAATATTCACCTTGATATGATGATATTCAGACTTATGGCAGACTTATGTTTCAAAGTTTACAGAGGAAACAGCATCAGCAGGAGCCTGAGACCAGAGGGTATGGATAATCACTGCCATCTAGTGGATTTAACGGGAAGCACACGATTCAGCCAAGACTCGGATCACTAACGACATCTCGTGGCTAGTAAGTGTTACTACAGCAGAAAGACGTATCTATCTGGCCTATTTTATACAGTGGAGGCATCCACATTTTTTTAATTTTTTTTATTTTACCTTTATTTAACCAGGCAAGTCAGTTAAGAACACGTTCTTATTTTAATTGATGGCCTGGGAACAGTGGGTTAACTGCCTGTTCAGGGGCAGAACAACAGATTTGTACCTTGTCAGCTCGGGGGTTTGAACTTGCAACCTTGCGGGTACTAGTCCAACGCTCTAACCACTAGGCTACCCTGCCGCCCCGACGAGGAGTCTGTACCTAAAAGACTGTGGTCAGGGTACATATCTACAAAGTGTCTCAGAGTAGGAGTGCTGATCTAGGATCAGGACCCCACCAGTTCATATAATCGTATCAATTAGGATCTGAAAGACCCAAACTGATCCTATGTAGATCAGCACTCTGCTCTGTGCAGATAAGACATCAGGCACACGGTAATCTCCATCTCCACAAATTCAGTAGACCGAGGTGACCAGGTATAGCAATACCACCAAATATGATGTAGTGGCAACAGCAATGGTCTCGTAAAACAAAAGGTGTTGTATTTCAAATCTAGTTCAAATAGTTCAAGTGTTATTTGTTGTTTGTACAGAACCAAATACTTGCAGGTTCCTTCTGGACAATGCAACAACAATAAGAAATCATTAAAGATAAGAATAGGAACATAAAGTAAATTACATAATAGAATTAACATTTTAGCATAAGTATAATACAGGATGACACCATTTATAGTCCAATATTTATATGTGAATTGGGGAACGGGGGTTGGGGGGGGGGGGGGGGGGCAAGTGCTTTTAAATTATACAGTATTTATCAATCGTAATAAGAGTCTGGTAGCAGCTGTTGTGGTGTGTGTGTGTGTAGCATGAGTTCAGAAAGTATTCACACCCCTTGACTTTTTAAACATTTTTGTTATGTTACAAAGTGGAATTAACTTTGATTTAATTGTCATTTTGTTGTCAACAATCCTTACACAATACTCAGTAATGACGAAGTGGAAGAAAAATGATAAGATCTGTAAAAAAAGAAAAGAAAGAAAGAACAATAAAACCCATATATAATTTGATTAGATAAATATTCAACCCCCTGAGTCAATACATGTTAGAATCACCTTTGGCAGTGATTACAGCTGTGAGCCTTTCTGGGTAAGTCTTTAAGAGCTTTGCACACCTGGATTGTACAATATTTGCCACCTATTATTTTGAAAATTCTTCAAGCTCTGTCAAGTTGGTTGGCGGTCATTGCCAGAAAGCCATTGCCATATATTTAAGCCAGTTTAAGTCAAAACTGTAACTAGGTCACTCAGGTACATTCCATGTCATCTTGCTAAGCAACTCCAGTGTGGCTTTGGCCTTGTGTTTTAGGTTATTGTCCTGCTGAAAGGGGAATTCGTCTCCCAGTGTCTGTTGGAAAGCAGACTGAACCAGGTGTTCCTCTATGACTTTGCCTGTGCTCAGCTCTTTTATTTTAAACTCCCTTGTCCTTACCGATGACAAGCATACCCATAACCCGATGCAGCCAGTTAGCTCTCTTAGTACATCTAAGGGTCAGCTGTGTTGCCCTGTTCTGAGCCAATTGCAATTTTCCTCAGTCATTTTTTGTGGCACCTGACCACACGACTGAACAGTAGTACAGGTGCGACAAAACTAGGGCCTGTAGGACCTGCCTTGTTGATAGTGTTGTTTAGAAGGTAGAGCAGCGCTTTATTATGGACAGACTTCTGTATGGACAGCTATTGCTGTATGAATATGTTTTGATTATGACAGTTTACAATCCTGGATTACTCCAAGCAGCTTAGTCACCTCAACTGGTTCAATTTCCACATTAATCATTACAATATTTATTTGAGGTTTAGGGTTTAGTGAATGATTTGTCCAAAATACAATGCTTTTAGTTAAAAAAAAATATGTAGGACAACTTATTCCTTGCCACCCATTCTGAAACTAACTGCAGCTCTTTGTTAAGTGTTGCAGTCATTTCAGTCGCTGTAGTAGCTGACGTGTATAGTGTTGAGTCATCCGCATACATAGACACTCTGGCCTTACTTAAAGTCAGTGGCTAGTTGTTAGTAAAGATTGAAGAAATTAAGGGACCTAGACAGCTGCCCTGGGGAATTTCTGATTCTACCTGGATTATGTTGGAGAGGCTTCCATTAAAGAACACCCTCTGTGTTCTGTTAGACAGGTAACTCTCAATCCACAATATAGCAGGGGGTGTAAAGCCATAACACATACGTTTTTCCAGCAGCAGATTATGATCAATAATGTCAAAAGCTGCACTGAAATCTAACAATCTTTTTTACCATCAATTTCACTCAGCCAATGATCAGTCAGTTGTGTAAGTGCTGTGCTTGTTGCATGTCCTTCCCTATAAGTATGCTGAAAGTTTGTTGTAAATTTTACTGTAAAATATCATTGTATCTGGTCAAACACAATTTTTTTTCAAAAAGTTTACGGACAGGCTGATTGGTTGGCTACTTGAGCCAGTAAAGGTGTCTTTACTATTCTTAGATAGGGGAATTTCTTTTGCACACACTTTCTACTTGGTTTAAATAGAAGATGTGGCAAGTTAGGAGTGGCAAGATCATCTGCTATTATCTTCAGTCATTTTCCATCCAAGTCAGAACGAAGTGGCTTGTCATCGTTGATAGACAACAATAATAATGTGTTGTGTGAGATTTGCCTCAAACATAACATGTTCTATTCCGGACAAAACGTCAAATGCTATGTCACATTTTTTGCAGTATTATTTTAGTGACTTATTGCAAATAGGAAGGATGTTTTGGAATGTTTGTATTCTGTACAGGCTTCCTTCTTTTCACTCTGTTAATTAGGCTAGTATGGTGGAGTAAATACAGGGCTCAGTTTTCTCATATCACAGCCATTAAACCCAGTAACTGTTTTAAAGTCACCATTGACCTCATTGTGAAATCCCTGAGCGGTTTCCTTCCACTCCGGCAACTGAGTTAGGAAGGACAACTGCATCTTTGTAGTGACTGGGTGTATTGATACTCCATCCAAATAATGTAATTAATAACTTCACCATGCTCAAAAGGATATTCAGTGTCTGCTTTTAAAAATGTTCACCCATCTACCAATAGGTCCCACTTCTTTGTGAGGCATTGGAAACCCTCCCTGGTCTTTTTGGTAGAATCTGTGTTTAAAATTCACTGTCTGACTGAGGGACCTTACAATTATCTGTATGTGTGGGGTACAGAGATGAGGTAGTTATTCATAAATCATGTTAACCACTCTTGTTGCACCCAGAGTGAGTTCATGCAACTTATTATGTGACTTGTTAAGCACATTTACTCCTGAACTTATTTAGCCAAAACAAAGGTGTTGAATACTTATTGACTCAAGACATTTGAGCTTATATTTTTAATTCACTTGTAAAAAGTTCAACAACAAAAATTTCCACTGAGACATTAGGGGGTATTGTTTGAGGATCAGTGACACAAAATCTCAATTTAATAAATGTTAAATTCAGACTGTAACTCAATGGGTAAAAAGTCAAGGGGTGTGAATATCTTCTGAAGGCACTGTATATCTCGGTGTGTGTGGAGAGTCAGTGCATGTGGTCAGTCCTGTTCAAGAGTTCAGCAGTCTGACGGCTTGTAGATAGAAACGGTCTCTAAGCATGTTAGTATCAGACCTAATGCTCCAATACCGTCTGCCAGACGGTAAGGGAGAGAACAGCTCGTGGCCGGGGTGTGTGGCGTCCTTGATGATGCTGCGGGTCTTCCTCAGACAGCGTTTTTAGTAGATGTTCTGGATGCATGGGAGTACGGTCCCAGTGATGTACTGAGCCGTCTTCACCACCTGCTGGAGGACCACGGTCCCAGTGATGTACTGGTCCGTCTTCACCACCTGCTGGAGGGCCACGGTCCCAGTGATGTACTGAGCCTGCTGGAGGGCCACGGTCCCAGTGATGTACTGAGCCGTCTTCACCACCCGCTGGAGGGCCACGGTCCCAGTGATGTACTGGTCCGTCTTCACCACCTGCTGGAGGACCACGGTCCCAGTGATGTACTGAGCCGTCTTCACCACCTGCCGGAGGACCACGGTCCCAGTGATGTACTGGTCCGTCTTCACCACCTGCTGGAGGACCATGGTCCCAGTGATGTACTGGTCCGTCTTCACCACCTGCTGGAGGGCCACGGTCCCAGTGATGTACTGAGCCGTCTTCACCACCTGCTGGAGGGCCACGGTCCCAGTGATGTACTGAGCCGTCTTCACCACCTGCTGGAGGACCCCGGTCCTAGTGATGTACTGAGCCGTCTTCACCACCTGCTGGAGGACACCGGTCCTAGTGATGTACTGAGCCGTCTTCACCACCTGCTGGAGGACCACGGTCCCAGTGATGTACTGGTCCGTCTTCACCACCTGCTGGAGGACCACGGTCCCAGTGATGTACTGGTCCGTCTTCACCACCTGCTGGAGGACCCCGGTCCTAGTGATGTACTGAGCCGTCTTCACCACCTGCTGGAGGACACCGGTCCTAGTGATGTACTGAGCCGTCTTCACCACCTGCTGGAGGACACCGGTCCTAGTGATGTACTGAGCCGTCTTCACCACCCGCTGGAGGACCACGGTCCCAGTGATGTACTGGGCCGTCTTCACCACCCACTTGAGGGTCTTGCGGTCGTGGATGGAGCAATTCCCGTACCAGGCCATGATGCAGCCGGTCAGGACACCCCCCCTATGGTGCAGCCCGTCAGGACACCCCAGGGCCACGGTCCCAGGACACCCCCCTCTGGTGCAGTGGAAGTATTTGGAGAGGACCCGGGTTGGCATGCTGAATATCTTCATTCCCCGAGGAACATAAAACTGCCTCCTCTCTCTACTGCAGTCCCGTTTATATGGATCGGGGCATGTTCCCTCCTCTGCTTTCTGAAGTCAACAATCAACTCCTTTGTTTTTCTGACATTGCCTGTCAGGAAGTCCAGGATCCAGTTGCATAGGGTGGTGTCCAGTCTCAGGGCTCTGAGCTTGGTGATGACCTTGGAGGGAACAATAGTGTTGAGTGCTGAACTGTAGTCAATGAACAGCATTCTCACATCGTTGTCCCTGTTGTCCAGATTTGTTACCGTTGTGTGAAAAGCGATGGAAATGGCATCTTCTGTGGATCTGTTGGAGCGGTAGGGGAATTGGAGTGGGTCCAGTGTGCTGGCATGGTGGCCTTAATGTGGGCCATGACCAGCCTCTCAAAGCGCTTTATGATGACCGAGGTGAGCGTGACGGTGCAATAATAACTTGGGAATTATGTGAGAACACATGAAAACAACCTTAATGTGACTTATTTTCAAACGTAAAACGTATACGCCATTGGGTCTTGACAAAAAAAAAATATGTGTGGATATGCCATCTTGATATATAGCCCTGAAATGTAGCACATATTTCATACCACAGTGGAATTCATGAGATAACAAACTTACATTCAATTTTGACAGAACAAGATATTCTGTTTGAGATAATATTTATGTAGTTTTTCCATAGTGTTTGGGGTTAACAGCGAGTCATTGTTGGCAGCTCTAGAAGGTTTTGAACAAACCATTGTTTAATCCCTCAGGACTAATTATAACCTCAGCGTGAAATTAAAAAAATATGCCGAAACAGGCAAAAATAAAAAATGTAATGTAAGATTAAAGCTGCAATCTGGGATTAGGTTACATTTTCCGAGCCCAATCCCCCAAATAGCAGAGGTGATGTTTCATTACGAATCCCAGAATGTAGCTTTAACCATTGTTCCAACTCCATCTGTTAGAAGATTTGTTCTTTCCTCAGTCTACTGGAGGTGAGGAATTGGGCCATTGGAGTTACTGTAGTTGATTTATGATCTTCAGATGGTGAAATTAGACTGCATTCTTCCACTAATGGACACACACTTAGCCCGGCAGTCGCCTACTCACTCAGTAGGTCTATGTTCTGCCAGTGATGGAATATTACATGTTTGGAGTCTATGATCTATGAAGTGCTCGGGAGCCTCACCTGGTGTGACGGGTTTAGAATAAAGTGTTAAAATTGGTATAAATGCCAGTGTTTATAGTAAAAGAGCAATTTGTGTGATGTATTGGATCACTGTCATTCCTCAGAAATGTATGACAATTGTATGAGTTAGAGGTGTGTCCCAAATGACACCTCATTTACTGTAATCAACCCATAGGACTCTAGGCAAAAGTAGTGCACTATGTAGGGAACGAGGTGTCATTAGGGATACAGTGTTGGCCTCCACCTGGTAGGTCTAATCATAGGAACACACTGTCTATCTGCACTTCTAATGTAGGAACATTGTGTTTAAGAGAATCTACCAACTCTGAACTTGTCTTTGATGTAAAATACTGTGCTCTCCTTGTGGCCTGAGGACATGCCATTACTATGGATATATATATATATATATTGTACTATAGTATACTGCGGTCTAAATACTAGTATATTAATACTACAGTATGTACTGTATTGTGTTTATGCAGACATGACTAGTATACTATGACTGTAGTATACTGTTTTTTCAGACCTTACTGGTTGTATTCACTAGTGGTTTGCGGATATGACTAATATATATAAATAACAACTGCCGACCAGGGTTAGCTAAAATGGCACAACTACCAGACTACACCAGTTACTGTTTAATGAGGGGAACACCTCAACCAAGACAAGTTGTGACAGTCCACCTATTGAGTTGGATCAACAGTTCTGAGCAATACAACAGGCCAAACACCTTAGATTTTTTTTTTTAAATATCACAAGTCTAAAACATCTAAACATTATACAAGTTCTAGACCCATTAAAGGGAAACGTTATGAGGCAGATAAAGAACAAGCAAAGTTTATTAAAAGCTTAAAGGATTAGATTTGCTTGTTTAACAAACATTAACAAGACTACACCAAAATGACTACAATGTTACTGTCACAAGAACGCTTTCTGAAATAGTGCTTTCACAGAAACTCAGGGCTTTCACAGAGACTCAGGGCTTTCACAGAGACTCAGGGCTTTCACAGAGACTCAGGGCTTTCACAGAGACTCAGGGCTTTCACAGAAACTCAGGGCTTTCACAGAAACTCAGGGCTTTCACAGAGAATCAGGGCTTTCACAGAGACTCAGGGCTTTCGCAGAGACTCAGGGCTTTCACAGAGACTCAGCTGCCCAAGCGAACATGATGACTAAAAACAGTGACAAACAATACCGTACTACTCATAGTAGAAAGTAACAGTTGACCAATGCATTTACATATACTTTAAAAAACTAAATTACTTTAAAAAGACAGTCACCTTATTGGGAGTGCTGCCAATAAATGGCCTGGACCTCAAACCAGCAAAGTCTCTCCAAACAAACCAACTGAAAACAAAAGATGGTGGAATTAGACTGCAATGTAAAGCCATTGTAGTTGCTTTACATAATTAACATCCTGAACGTTGTCACATGAATAAACTCACCGCTGGTCAAACACAATCAAAATGCATTTATAAAGCTCCTTTTACATCAGCTGTTGTCACAAAGTGCTTTACAGAAACCCAGCCTAAAACCCCAGAGAACAAGCAAGGCAGATGTAGAAGCTGTGACTAGAACTCCCTAGAAAGGCTGGAACGTAGGAAGAAATCTATATCAGGCTCTGAGGGGTTGCCAGTCCTCTTCCGGCTAAACACATAGCATTCAGAACAATCAACCACACCCCAAACATTTATTCAAGACACCATGTGTCCAAATGGTTCCTTGCAAAGAAAACCAACAACAACAACAACAACAACAACAACAACAACAACGACAACGACAACAACAACAACAACAACAACAACAACAACAACACTGTACAGTCTATACCCACAAAGGACCTTCCAGGTACAAATATCACATCTGAACATGACTAAGGGGTGCTTTAATACATTTCCTGCATCTCCTCCTCTAATAAGGGTGCCCAGGGAAACAATGAGCCAAAACTTTGGTTCCTAGCCTGTCTCACAATATTCTTCAGTTTCAAGACAAACTGAGGTTTAGGTGAGGGTTATGGTGAGGTGAGGGTTATGTCCTCTATGGTGATGTCATCTACTGTGGGACACCAGTTAAAGAGTAGGCGGAGGCAGAGATGCAGTTCAGTTTAACAGTCTATATAGATGCAGTTCAGTTTAACAGTCTATATAGATGCAGTTCAGTTTAACAGTCTATATAGATACAGTCCAGTTTAACAGTCTATATAGATACAGTCCAGTTTAAGAGTCTTTATAGATTCAGTTCAGTTTAAGAGACTTTATAGATTCAGTCCAGTTTAACAGTCTACATAGATGCAGTTAAGTTTAACAGTCTATATAGATACAGTCCAGTTTAAGAGTCTTTATAGATTCAGTCCAGTTTAAGAGACTTTATAGATTCAGTTCAGTTTAACAGTCTACATAGATGCAGTTCAGTTTAACAGTCTTTATAGATTCAGTTCAGTTTAAGAGACTTTATAGATTCAGTTCAGTTTAAGAGACTTTATAGATTCAGTCCAGTTTAACAGTCTATATAGATACAGTCCAGTTTAAGAGTATTTATAGATTCAGTTCAGTTTAAGAGACTTTATAGATTCAGTTCAGTTTAACAGTCTACATAGATGCAGTTCAGTTTAACAGTCTTTATAGATTCAGTTCAGTTTAAGAGACTTTATAGATTCAGTTCAGTTTAACAGTCTACATAGATGCAGTTCAGTTTAACAGCCTACATAGATTCAGTTCAGTTTAAGAGACTTTATAGATTCAGTTCAGTTTAACAGTCTACATAGATGCAGTTCAGTTTAACAGTCTTTATAGATTCAGTTCAGTTTAAGAGACTTTATAGATTCAGTTCAGTTTAACAGTCTACATAGATGCAGTTCAGTTTAACAGTCTTTATAGATTCTGTTCAGTTTAAGAGACTTTATAGATTCAGTTCAGTTTAAGAGACTTTATAGATTCAGTCCAGTTTAACAGTCTACATAGATGCAGTCCAGTTTAAGAGTCTTTATAGATTCAGTTCAGTTTAAGAGACTTTATAGTTTGTTTAAAAATACATCTTGTTCAGGCTAGGGTCCTTTATTCAGAATTTCCGCCTGACTGATGTGTCAAAAGTAAACGACCTGTTACTCAGGCCCAGAAGCCAGGATATGGATATAATTGGTAGAATTGGAAACACTTTGAAGTTTCTAAAAAATGTTAAAATAATGTCTGAGACTATAAGAGAATTGATATGGCAGGCGAATATCCAAAGAAAAAACAACCGTAATCTTTTTTTGTTTGTTGAGGTCCCAGGCTCTTAACATAGAAAGCTATGGGTCCTATGTAATTACAGCTCCCAGATTACAATTCCTATGGCTTCTGCTAGATGTCAGTCTTTAATCAAGGTTTCAGGCTTGTTTCTTCAAAAACGAGCAAGAATTTGTAGTTTTGGTGAAGAGACCACCGGAACAATAGCATTTTGGTGTGCGAGGAAGAGGGCGCGCGCTTATAATTTTACTTTCCTATTGAACATACTTTCCGTATGAAATATTATAGTTTATTTACATTTAAAAATACCTGAAGATTAAATAGAAATGTCGTTTGATTGGTTTGGATGACGTTTAGCGGTAGCGTTTTGTCTTTTTTTGTCTGCATGTTGAATGAGTGGATTACTGAAATCGATGGCGCCAACTAAACTTTTCTAGACTTTTTTTGGATATAAAGAAGGTTTTTATCTAACAAATGACCATTCTTGTTGTAGCTGGGACCCTTGGGATTGCTAACAGAGGAAGATTTTCAAAAGTAAGTGATTCATTTAATCTCTATTTGTGATTTTAGGAAGCCTGTACTGGGGGAGCCGTCCTCAGACAATCACATGGTATGCTTTTGCTGTAAAGCATATTGTACATCAGAAAACAAAGTTAGATTAACAAGAATGTAAGCTTTTAAATTATATAAGATACTTATATGTTCATGCATGTTTAATATTACGATTATTTACTTGAATTGTGCACCCTCCAATTTCACCGGATGTTGTCGACAGGTGTCCCGCTAGCTAGCCTATCCCTATTAAGTCTTTATAGGTTCAGTTTAAGAGTCTTTATAGGTTCAGGTAATGGAGATGATACATGGCAGGGAATGACAGATGTTGAGACTCATCTGATAACGACCGTTGGTGGAAGAAGGTGAGGACCAAGATGCGGCGTGGTAAATGTTCATCATTATTTTAATAAACTGAACACTAAATACAACAAGGAACAAAAGAAACAACCGAAACAGCTCCGTCAGATGCAAAACACACTAAACAGAAAATAACTACCCACAACCCATAGCGGGAAAACAGGCTGCCTAAGTATGGTTCTCAATCAGAGACAACGATTGACAGCTCCCTCTGATTGGGAACCATACCAGGCCAAAACCAGAAATACAAAACATAGAACAAAAACACCCTAGTCACACCCTGGCCTAACCAAAATAGAGAATAAAAAGCCTCTCTATGGCCAGGGCACGACACATCTTGAATTGAGACTTGGCTTTGTATGCAGTATGGTTGATCTAAAAGGAGACAAAGATGCAAATAAAAACAGCAATGAACATACATAATTAATTGTGGTTAAAGGCAATCAATGACAATATCAGCCCTTTATGGTAGAGTGGCCAGACAGAAGTCACTCCTCAGTAAAAGTCATGAAACCTCGCTTGGACTCTCAGTCCACAAGAAACAGGATTCTCTGGTCTGATGAAACCAAGATTGAACTCTTTGGCCTGAATGCCAAGCGTCACATCTGGAGGAAACCTGTCACCTTCCCTACAGTGAAGCTTGGTGGTGGCAGCATCATCCTGTGAGGATGTTTTTCAGCAGCAGGGACTGGGAGACTAGTCAGGATAGAGGGAAAGATCAACGGAGAAAAGTACAGAGAGAGATCCTTGATGAAAACCTGCTCCAGAACACTCAGGACCGCAGCCTGGGGCGAAGGTTCACTTTCCAACAGGACAACAACCCTAAGCACACAGCCAAGACAAACGTAGGAGTGGCTTCGGGACAAGTCTCTGAATGTCCTTGAGTGGCTCAGTAAGCCAGGTCGGGGCTATAATTGCTGAAAAAGGTGCTTCAACAAAGTACTGACTAAAAGATCTGAATACTTAGGTAAATGTGATACTTCAGTTGTTTTTTGTCTTTATACCATTTGCAAAAATGTCTAAAACCTGTTTTTGCTTTGACATTATGGGGTATTGTGTGTAGATTGATAAGAAGAAGAAAACAACAACAATTTCATCCATTTTAGAATGAGACTGTAACGTATCAACACGTGGACACGGTGTGAATACTCTCTGAATGGATACTAGTGAATCCAAGATGAACTGCCAGGTGGTGGCCGGTCTGAATACTTTCTGAATGGATACTAGTGAATCCAAGATGAACTGCCAGGTGGTGGCAGGTGTGAGTACTCTCTGAATGGATACTAGTGAATCCAAGATGAACTGCCAGGTGGTGGCAGGTGTGAGTACTCTCTGAATGGATACTAGTGAATCCAAGATGAACTGCCAGGTGGTGGCAGGTGTGAATACATTCTGAATGGATACTAGTGAATCTAAGATGAACTGCCAGGTTGTGGCAGGTGTGCCCTCTATATACAGTTGAAGTCGGAAGTTTACATACACCTTAGACAAATACATTAAAACTCAGTTTTTTCACAATTCCTGACATTTAATCCTATTAAAAATTAGGTCAGTTTAGGATCACCACTTTATTTTAAAAATGTGAAATGTCAGAATAATAGTAGAGAGAATGATTTATTTCAGCTTTTATTTCTTTCATCACATTCCCAGTGGGTCAGAAGTTGACATACACTCAATTAATATTTGTAAGCATTGCCTTTAAATGGTTTAACTTGGGTCAAACATTTTGGGTAGCCTTCCACAAGCTTCCCACAATAAGTTGGGTGAATTTTGGCCCATTCCTCCTGACAGAGCTGGTGTAACTGAGTCAGATTTTTAGGTCTCCTTGCTCGCACATGCTTTTTCAGTTTTGCCCACAAATTGTCTATAGGATTGAGGTCAGGGCTTTGTGATGGCCACTCCAATACCTTGACTTTGTTGTCCTTAAGCCATTTTGCAACAACTTTGGAAGCATGCTTGGGGTCATTGTCCATTTGGAAGACCCATTTGAGACCAAGCTTAACTTCCTGTCTGATGTCTTGAGATGTTGCTTCAATATGCTCACAGATCACTGCACCTGTACATAGCCCATCTGTAAACAGCCCATCTATCTACCTACCTCATCCCCATACTGTATTTATTTATTTATCTTGCTCCTTTGCACCCCAGTATCTCTACTTGCACATTCATCTTCTGCACATCTACCATTCCCATGTTTAATTGCTATATTGTAATTACTTCACCACCATGGCCTATTTATTGCCTTAACTCCCTTATCTTACCTCATTTGCACACTTTTTGTTTTCTTTTGTTCTACTGTACTGTTTGTTTATTCCATGTGTAACTCTGTGTTGTTGTATGTGTCGTCGAATTGCTACGCTTTATCTTGGCCAGGTCGCAGTTGCAAATGAGAACTTGTTCTCAACCTGCCTACCTGGTTAAATAAAGGTGAAATAAAAAAACATATATATATCCACATAATTTCCCTGCCTCATGACGCCATCTATTTTGTGAAGTGCACCAGTCCCTCCTGCAGCAAAGCACCCCCACAACATGATGCTGCCACCCCGTGCTTCACGGTTGGGATGGTGTTCTTCGGCTTGCAAGCCTCCCCCTTTTTCCTCCTAGCATAACGATGGTCATTATGGCCGAACAGTTCTATTTTTGTTTCATTAGATCAGAGGACATTTTTCCAAAAACTATGATCTTTGTCCCCGTGTGCAGTTGCAAACCGTAGTCTGGCTTTTTTATGGCGGTTTTGAAGCAGTGGCTTTTTCCTTGTTTTCCTTGCTGAGTGGCCTTTCAGGTTATGTCGATATAGGACTTGTTTTTACTGTGGATATAGATACTTTTGTACCTGTTTCCTCCAGCATCTTCACAAGGTCCTTTGCTGTTCTGGGATTGATTTGCAATTTTCGCACCAAAGTACGTTCATCTCTAGCAGACAGAACGCATCTCCTTCCAGAGTGGTATTTTTTTTTTTTTTACCTTTATTTAACCAGGCAAGTGAGTTAAGAACACATTCTTATTTTCAATGACGGCCTGGGAACAGTGGGTTAACTGCCTGTTCAGTGGCAGAACGACAGATTTGTACCTTGTCAGCTCGGGGGTTTGAACTCACAACCTTCCGGTTACTAGTCCAACGCTCTAACCACTAGGCTACCCTGCCGCCCCGTATGATGGCTGCTTGGTCCCATGGTGTTTATACTGCGTACTATTGTTTGTACAGATGAACGTGGTACCATCAGACGTTTGGAAATTGCTCCCAAGGAAGAACCAGACTTGTGGAGGTCTGTTCTATTCTCCTAGTAAACCTCTGCTCTATCCTCCTACAGTAGAAAACCTCTGTTCTATCCTCCTAGTAAACATCTGCTCTATCCTCCTACAGTAGTAAACCTCTGTTCTATCCTCCTAGTAAACCTCTGTTCTATCCTCCTACAGTAGTAAACCTCTGTTCTATCCTCCTACAGTAGTAAACCTCTGTTCTATCCTCCTACAGTAGTAAACCTCTGTTCTATCCTCCTACAGTAGTAAACCTCTGTTCTATCCTCCTACAGTAGTAAACCTTTGTTCTGTCCTCCTACAGTAGTAAACCTTTGTTCTGTCCTTCTAGTAAACCTCTGCTCTATCCTCCTACAGTAGTAAACCTCTGTTCTATCCTCCTACAGTAGTAAACCTCTGTTCTATCCTCCTAGTAAATCTCTGTTCTATCCTCCTAGTAAACCTCTGTTCTATCCTCCTACAGTAGTAAACCTCTGTTCTATCCTCCTACAGTAGTAAACCTCTTCTATCCTCCTAGTAAACCTCTGCTCTATCCTCCTACAGTAGTAGACCTCTGCTCTATCCTCCAACAGTAGTAAACCTCTGTTCTATCCTCCTACAGTAGTAAACCTCTGTTCTATCCTCCTACAGTAGTAAACCTCTGTTCTATCCTCCTACAGTAGTAAACCTCTGTTCTATCCTCCTAGTAAACCTCTGTTCTATCCTCCTACAGTAGTAAACCTCTGTTCTATCCTCCTAGTAAACCTCTGTTCTATCCTCCTACAGTAGTAAACCTCTGTTCTATCCTCCTACAGTAGTAAACCTCTGTTCTATCCTCCTACAGTAGTAAACCTCTGTTCTATCCTCCTAGTAAACCTCTGTTCTATCCTCCTACAGTAGTAAACCTCTGTTCTATCCTCCTACAGTAGTAAACCTCTGTTCTATCCTCCTACAGTAGTAAACCTCTGCTCTATCCTCCTACAGTAGTAAACCTCTGCTCTATCCTCCTACAGTAGTAAACCTCTGCTCTATCCTCCTACAGTAGTAAACATCTGTTCTATCCTCCTACAGTAGTAAACCTCTGTTCTATCCTCCTACAGTAGTAAACATCTGTTCTATCCTCCTACAGTAGTAAACCTCTGTTCTATCCTCCTAGTAAACCTCTGTTCTATCCTCCTACAGTAGTAAACATCTGTTCTATCCTCCTACAGTAGTAAACCTCTGTTCTATCCTCCTAGTAAACCTCTGTTATATCCTCCTACAGTAGTAAACCTCTGCTCTATCCTCCTACAGTAGTAAACCTCTGCTCTATCCTCCTACAGTAGTAAACCTCTGCTCTATCCTCCTACAGTAGTAAACCTCTGCTCTATCCTCCTACAGTAGTAAACCTCTGCTCTATCCTCCTACAGTAGTAAACATCTGTTCTATCCTCCTACAGTAGTAAACCTCTGTTCTATCCTCCTACAGTAGTAAACATCTGTTCTATCCTCCTACAGTAGTAAACCTCTGTTCTATCCTCCTAGTAAACCTCTGTTCTATCCTCCTACAGTAGTAAACATCTGTTCTATCCTCCTACAGTAGTAAACCTCTGTTCTATCCTCCTAGTAAACCTCTGTTATATCCTCCTACAGTAGTAAACCTCTGCTCTATCCTCCTACAGTAGTAAACCTCTGTTCTATCCTCCTAGTAAACCTCTGTTCTATCCTCCTACAGTAGTAAACATCTGTTCTATCCTCCTACAGTAGTAAACCTCTGTTCTATCCTCCTAGTAAACCTCTGTTATATCCTCCTACAGTAGTAAACATCTGTTCTATCCTCCTACAGTAGTAAACCTCTGTTCTATCCTCCTAGTAAACCTCTGCTCTATCCTCCTACAGTAGTAAACCTCTGTTCTATCCTCCTACAGTAGTAAACCTCTGTTCTATCCTCCTACAGTAGTAAACATCTGTTCTATCCTCCTACAGTAGTAAACCTCTGTTCTATCCTCCTAGTAAACCTCTGCTCTATCCTCCTACAGTAGTAAACCTCTGTTCTATCCTCCTACAGTAGTAAACCTCTGTTCTATCCTCCTACAGTAGTAAACATCTGTTCTATCCTCCTACAGTAGTAAACCTCTGTTCTATCCTCCTAGTAAACCTCTGTTCTATCCTCCTACAGTAGTAAACATCTGTTCTATCCTCCTACAGTAGTAAACCTCTGTTCTATCCTCCTAGTAAACCTCTGTTCTATCCTCCGAGTAAACCTCTGTTCTGTCTACCTCCAGAAGAGAAGTCTGAAGAGAGAGGGAGAGAGACGAGGAAGAGTGGAACAGGGATTCGAAGGTTATCCTCATCACACCCCATCTCTCCCCCTCCCCTTTTCTCCATCTCCCCCTCCTCTCTTTCTCTCTGTTCTATCCTCCTACAGTAGTAAACATCTGTTCTATCCTCCTACAGTAGTAAACCTCTGTTCTATCCTCCTAGTAAACCTCTGTTCTATCCTCCTACAGTAGTAAACCTCTGTTCTATCCTCCTACAGTAGTAAACCTCTGTTCTATCCTCCTAGTAAACCTCTGTTCTATCCTCCGAGTAAACCTCTGTTCTGTCTACCTCCAGAAGAGAAGTCTGAAGAGAGAGGGAGAGAGACGAGGAAGAGTGGAACAGGGATTCGAAGGTTATCCTCATCACACCCCATCTCTCCCCCTCCCCTTTTCTCCATCTCCCCCTCCTCTCTTTCTCTCTCTCCCTCCTTTCTCAGTCTCTCCACCCTCTCGCTCTGTCTCTCTCTCTCTCCACCCCCTCTCTCTCCACCCTCCCTCTCTCTCTCCACCCCCTCTCTCTCTCTCTACCCCCCTCCCTCTCCACCCCCTCTCCCTCTCCACCCCTCTCTCTCTCCACCCTCTCTCTCTCCACCCCCCTCTCTCTCTCCATCTCCTCTCGCTCTCTACCCCCCTCTCTCTCCACCCCCTCTATCTCTCCAACCCCCCCTCTTTCTCTCCACCCCCTCTCTCTCCACCCCTCTCTCTCCACCCCTCTCCACCCCCTCTCCCTCTCCACCCCCTCTCTCTCCACCCCCTCTATCTCCCAACCCCCTCTCTCTCTCCACCCCCTCTCCACCCCTCTCCCCCTTTCTCTCAACCCCCTCTACCTCTCCACCCCTCTCCTCTCCACTCCATCTCCCTCTCCACCCCCTCTCTCTCCACCCCTCTCCCCTCCTCTCTCTCTCTCCCACCCCTCTCTCCCACCCCTCTCTCCACCCCCCTCTCTCTCTCTCTCCACCCCTCTCCCTCTCCCCCTCTCTCCACCCCCTCTCCCTCTCCACCCCTCTCCCTCTCCACCCCTCTCCCTCTCCACCCCCCCTCTCTCCACCCCTCTCTCTCCACCCTCCCTCTCTCTCTCCACCCCCTCTCTCTCTCTCTCTACCCCCCTCCCTCTCCACCCCTCTCCCTCTCCACCCCTCTCTCTCTCCACCCTCTCTCTCTCCACCCCCCTCTCTCCATCTCCTCTCGCTCTCTACCCCCCTCTCCACCACCCCCTCTATCTCTCCAACCCCCCTCTTTCTCTCCACCCCTCTCTCTCTCCACCCCTCTCTCTCCCACCCCCTCTCTCCACCCCCCTCTCCACCCCCTCTCCCTCTCCACCCCCCTCTCTCTCCACCCCCTCTATCTCTCCAACCCCTCTCTCTCTCTCCACCCCCTCTCCACCCCTCTCCCCCTTTCTCTCAACCCCCTCTACCTCTCCACCCCTCTCTCTCTCTCTCCACTCCATCTCCCTCTCCACCCCCCTCTCTCTCCACCCCTCTCCCCCTCTCCTCTCTCTCTCCACCCCTCTCTCTCCACCCCTCTCTCCACCCCCTCTCTCTCTCTCCACCCCTCTCCCTCTCCCCTCTCTCCACCCCTCTCCTCTCCACCCTCTCCCTCTCCACCCCTCTCCCTCTCCACCCCCTCTCTCTCCACCCCCCTCTCTCTCCACCCTCTCTCTCTACCCCCCCTCTCCACCCCCCCTCTCCCTCCACCCCCTCTCCACCCCCCTCTCTCTACCTCAAGCCGAGCCAGTCTTATCTCTTACTGCTCCAGCCATGACATAAGTAAAAACAGATGGAATACATGTTTCTGTTATTACTGCATTTATTTTCCATTTTCTTTACATGTGCGATTTATGTTTGAATTGTAAAATGCCCCCTTTTGACCACATAAGCCGAGACTTGGATCTGCTCAAATATAATATGGTGCCACTTAAAAACACTGGAATATTCCATTTCTTGAAAAGTTGCTCAATCCCTCTCCAGTGGTACTCTCCATGACCTTTCTTCTTCTTTCTGTCAAGGACCATTCTCCTGGAGGCTCGGCAGCCATAGCAACCACTTGGCTTTGGAGGAGTGTTACACACTTACTTAGCAGCCATAGCAACCAGAAACAATCCTTGGCTCCTGTTGCTGAGGCACCGAACAAACAAAGCTGTGGTGATTAGGAGCAAAGAAATCGAATGACATATTCTATCTATGATTTAGGGGTAGGACGAATTGGATGTGTCTATAACAGGGTGGAAACTACGTTTAAGTAAAAATTAGACCATTTGAGACATTCAAATTTAAATAAAATGTATCAGGAGTGAAATGCTGTTGAGCTAAGAAGACATTCAAGACCATAACTCTAATACAAAAAAATGTACTAAAATATACATTTACAATCCTATTTATAATATAAAAATAGAGATTCTATGAAAGAAAAAAAATACATTTTGACTTTTGAGTGACTAAGCAGTTCAATAAAAAATACTTTGATATTAATATTTACAAACAAACACTGAAAATCTGTCTCATTCAAAGCGTCCAATCCAAGTCTGAGTCTGTTGTTGAGGCTCGCATGGGCTTCCTCTTCCTGTTCCTGTCCTCTTCCTTCCTGCGTGGTTTGTAGTCTTCTCCAGAGTTGCCCCTGGCAACGTTTTGTGTTTTGTAATCCTTTGGTTTGTCTTCTCCAGAGCCCATGTCCAACAGGATATCTTGGTTCTCCCTCCAGTTGTCAGGCGATTGGCTGTCCCTCCAGCTCTCTGGGCCAACCATGGGGACCTCCCTCCCAGGTGACTGGTTGTCCCTCCATGTATCTGGGACCCCCATAGGGAACTCCTCTCCAGGAGACTGCATGAGTCTGCCGAACACCTTGCTCTGTAGCTCAACGATATCGTTACGGATGTCAGCCATCAACAGCAGCAGGAAGTCAAAGGATCCGGGAGGGCCCTAGGTTGAGTAATCAAAAGAGGATATTGATAACATATCACTGTCATTCACAGCTGTGGTCAATTCCATTTCAGTCGAGTAAGTTCCCGGAAGCAAACTATGCATTCCAATTGTCCATGTGGAATTGAAATGTCTGTTTACTTCCCGAATCGACTGAAATGAATTGGAACTGCTGTTAGTGTGTTCTATAGGATCACACCTCATCTCAAAGGTTTTTACTTATTTCTTGTCAAGGCGGGGTGGATGACTGTTGTCATTAATCTGGTGCTTTGATTTCACTCTGATGAGATAAGAGACTGGGCGTTTGTTCCTTGACCTCTGAACCTTCTGGGTTCACCGTGGCAAAACTGTACCTCTCGCCAACCCTCCCTCCATGCCCTCCTCCCCACCTCCACCTCTCTATTCTCTCTCCATCCCCTCATCCCTACCTCCACCTCTCTATACTCCCTCCACCTCTCTATTCTCCCTCCATCCCCTCCTCCCTACCTCCACCTCTATTCTCCCTCCATCACCTTCTCACTACCTCCACCACTCTATTCTCCCGCCATCCCCTCCTCACTACCTCCACCTCTCTATTCTCCCTCCATCACCTTCTCACTACCTCCACCTCTCTATTCTCCCGCCATCCACTCCTCACTACCTCCACCTCTCTATGCTCCCTCCATCCCCTCCTCCCTCCCTCCATCCCCACCTCACACCCTCCACCTCTCTATTCTCCCTCCATTACCTCCTCACTACCTCAACTTCTCTATTCTCCCTCCCTCCCTCCTTCCATCACCTTCTCACTACCTCCACCTCTCTTCCCCCACCATCACCTCCTCCCACCCTCATCCCCTCACTACCTCCACCTCTCTATTCTCCCTCCATCCCCTCCTCCCTCCCTCCATCCATCCCCTCCTCACTACCTCCACCTCTCTATTCTCCCTCCATCCCCTCCTCCCTCCCTCCATCCCCTCCTCCCTACCTCCACCTCTCTATTCTCCCTCCATCCCCTCCTCCCTCCTCCCCCATCCCCTCCTCACTACCTCCACCTCTCTTCTCCCTCCATCCCCTCCTCCCTACCTCCACCTCTCTATTCTCCCTCCATCCCCTCCTCACTACCTCCACCTCTCTTCTCCCGCCATCACCACCTCACTACCTCCACCTCTATTCTCCCTCCATCCCCTCCTCCCTCCATCCCCTCCTCACTACCTCCACCTCTCTATTCTCCCTCCTCCCTCCCTCCATCCCCTCCTCACTACCTCCACCTCTCTATTCTCCCTCCATCCCCTCCTCCCTCCCTCCCTCCCTCCATCCCCTCCTCACTACCTCCACCTCTCTATTCTCCCTCCATCCCCTCCTCCCTCCATCCCCTCCTCCCTACCTCCACCTCTCTATTCTCCCGCCATCCCCTCCTCCCTCCCTCCATCCCCTCCTCACTACCTCCACCTCTCTTCTCCCGCCATCACCACCTCACTACCTCCACCTCTCTATTCTCCCTCCATCACCTCCTCACTACCTCCACCTCTCTCTTCTCCCTCCATCACCTCCTCACTACCTCCACCTCTCTTCTCCCGCCATCACCACCTCACTACCTCCACCTCTCTATGCTCCCTCCATCCCCTCCTCCCTCCCTCCATCCCCACCTCACACCCTCCACCTCTCTATTCTCCCTCCATTACCTCCTCACTACCTCAACTTCTCTATTCTCCCTCCCTCCCTCCTTCCATCACCTTCTCACTACCTCCACCTCTCTTCCCCCACCATCACCTCCTCACACCCTCCATCCCCTCCTCCCACCCTCATCCCCTCACTACCTCCACCTCTCTATTCTCCCTCCATCCCCTCCTCCCTCCCTCCATCCCCTCCTCCACCTCTCTATTCTCCCTCCATCCCCTCCTCCCTCCCTCCATCCCCTCCTCACTACCTCCACCTCTCTATTCTCCCGCCATCCCCTCCTCCCTCCCTCCATCCCCTCCTCACTACCTCCACCTCTATTCTCCCTCCATCCCCTCCTCCCTCCCTCCATCACCTCCTCACTACCTCCACCTCTCTTCTCCCTCCATCCCCTCCTCCCTACCTCCACCTCTCTATTCTCCCTCCATCCCCTCCTCACTACCTCCACCTCTCTTCTCCCGCCATCACCACCTCACTACCTCCACCTCTCTATTCTCCCTCCATCCCCTCCTCCCTCCATCCCCTCCTCACTACCTCCACCTCTCTATTCTCCCTCCTCCCTCCCTCCATCCCCTCCTCACTACCTCCACCTCTCTATTCTCCCTCCATCCCCTCCTCCCTCCCTCCCTCCATCCCCTCCTCACTACCTCCACCTCTCTATTCTCCCTCCATCCCCTCCTCCCTCCATCCCCTCCTCCCTACCTCCACCTCTCTATTCTCCCGCCATCCCCTCCTCCCTCCCTCCATCCCCTCCTCACTACCTCCACCTCTCTTCTCCCGCCATCACCACCTCACTACCTCCACCTCTCTATTCTCCCTCCATCACCTCCTCACTACCTCCACCTCTCTCTTCTCCCTCCATCACCTCCTCACTACCTCCACCTCTCTTCTCCCGCCATCACCACCTCCACCTCTCTATTCTCCCTCCATCCCCTCCTCCCTCCTTCCATCCCCTCCTCACTACCTCCACCTCTCTTCTCCCTCCATCCCCTCCTCCCTCCCTCCATCCCCTCCTCACTACCTCCACCTCTATTCTCCCTCCATCACCTCCTCACTACCTCCACCTCTCTCTTCTCCCTCCATCACCTCCTCACTACTTCCACCTCTCTATTCTCCCTCCATCCCCTCCTCCCTCCTTCCATCCCCTCCTCACTACCTCCACCTCTCTTCTCCCTCCATCCCCTCCTCCATCCCCTCCATCCCCTCCTCACTATCTCCACCTCTATTCTCCCTCCATCACCTCCTCACTACCTCCACCTCTCTATTCTCCCTCCATCACCTCCTCACTACCTCCATCCCCTCCTCACTACCTCCATCCCCTCCTCACTACCTCCACCTCTCTATTCTCCCTCCATCACCTCCTCCCTCCCTCCCTCCATCACCTCCTCACTACCTCCACCTCTCTATTCTCCCTCCATCACCTCCTCACTACCTCCACCTCTCTATTCTCCCTCCATCACCTCCTCACTACCTTCACATCTCTATTCTCCCTCCATCACCTCCTCACTACCTTCACATCTCTATTCTCCCTCCATCACCCCCCCCCCCCCTCCTCCCTCCATCCCCTCTCCATCCCCTCTCCATCCCCTCCTCCCTCCCTCCCTCCATCCCCTCTCCATCCCCTCCTCCCTCCCTCCCTCACTACCTCCACCTCTATTCTCCCGCCATCACCTCCTCACTACCTCCACCTCTCTATTCTCCCTCCATCACCTCCTCGCTCCATGATCTGACCTCTGATGTGTGTCTTGGAATCCAGCATTCAAAATCCAAAACATCCTGGAAAAGTTCATGTGAAAGACGTGTAGGGATGGCCTCTACCCTCTCTCTTCTCGCTACCTCTCTGACATCATTGATGATCGTCTACACGCACCACCTCTGAAATATGGATCTCAACACTGACAGAGAACAGCCTGGAGAGCTTTGGTCACGCAGCAGGGAATCTGTAACATCACAACTCCGTTGGAGACTGAGTGTACAAAACATTAGGAACACCGCCCTAATATTGAGTTGCACTCCATTTTGCCCTCAGAACAGCTTCAAGTCGTCTGGGCGTGGACTCTACAAGGTGTCCAAAGCCTTCCACAGGGATGTTGGCCCATGTTGAATCCAGTGATTCCCACAGTTGTGTCAAGTTGGTTAGATGTCCTTTGGTTGGTGGACCATTCTTGATGCACACAGGAAAGGGTTGACCACCAGCATCTCGGAGTGCTATCAAACTTGTATGGCTCACTTAAGGATCAGACCCTTTTTTAAAAATGTTCTCCTAAAACAACATACCTAAATCTAACTGCCTGTAGCTCAGACCCTGAAGCAATGATATGCGTATTCTTGATACCATTTGAAAGGAAACACTTTGAAGTTTGTGGAAATGTGAAATTAATGTTGGAGAATGTAACAGAACAGAGGGCGGACACCCTCTCACAACCCGATGGAGCTGGGTGGACGGTGGCCAGGTAGAGGTCTAATTGTAACAGGAACCCCTGGCAGTTTGCAGCCCTCCCGTCGTACTCCTGGGGCAAGGAGAGACGAATCCCACTGGGTTCAGACGGGAAAGGGGCGCTCAGGGGAGACCCCGGTTGTGCTGTTGGAGGCGCCGGAAGAACTCCCCATCTCTCTCAGCGGTCCATTGTCTGGACAACGTAGTCCATGGTGGTGCCAAGCTCCTGGACGCGCTCCTCCACTCCTATGGCCGTTTCCTGCTGACTCCATAGTTCGGGTCGGTGATGCTGTAAAGGTGTTTAACTGGTGGCAGAGAAGTCAGACGCAGGAGAGAAATAACTGTGTTTCCAACGGAGCAGTTTTCTTTTACAAAAAACCCACCGGAAAACATAAAAATAATAATCCATGGGTAACAACCCGACGCACACCAGTACAGACATACACTCACAATAAACAATCACCTATGTAATGGTTTTCCTCCTCTTCGTCTGAAGAGGAGAGGCGAGAAGGATCGGAGGACCAATATGCGGCGTGGTAAGTGTCCATGGTTTTTTATTAAAACACAAACTGAACACTCCATACAAAACAATGAACGTAACGTGAATAACGAAAACAGTACCGTGTGGTGTAAAACACAGACACAATCACCCACAAAACAACAGTGAAACCCAGGCTACCTAAGTATGATTCTCAATCAGAGACAACTAACGACACCTGCCTCTGATTGAGAACCATATTAGGCCGAACACAGAAAAGCAACCGAGACACACAAAACATAGAATGCCCACCCAACTCACGTCCTGACCAACTAAAACAAACAATAAACACAATAACTAGGGTCAGAACGTGACAGTATCCCCCCCTCCCAAGGTGCAGACTCCGACCGCAAAACCTGAACCTATAGGGGAGGGTCTGGGTGGGCATCTGTCCGCGGTGGCGGCTCTGGCTCTGGACGTGGACCCCACTCCACCATAGTCTTAGTCCGCCTCTGTGGTCTCCTAGGAACGGCGACCCATTCCGCCGACCCTGACCTGGGAACCCTAAACAACAGGCCCACCGGACTGAGGGACACCTCTGGACTTAAGGAGTAGCTCAGGACTGAGAGATAGCTCAGGCTGGTTGACGGCTCTGGCAGTTCCCGGCTGACTGACGGCTCTGGCAGATTCTGGCTGACTGGCGGCTCTGGCGGCTCCACGCTGACTGGCGGCTCTGGCGGCTCCACGCTGACTGGCGGCTCTGGCGGCTCCACGCTGACTGGCGGCTCTGGCGGCTCCACGCTGACTGGCGGCTCTGGCGGCTCCACGCTGACTGGCGGCTCTGGCGGCTCCACGCTGACAGACGGGAGACTCTAGCAGCTCTGGACAGACGGGAGACTCTAGCAGCTCTGGACAGACGGGAGACTCTAGCAGCTCTGGACAGACGGGAGACTCTAGCAGCTCTGGACAGACGGGAGACTCTAGCAGCTCTGGACAGACGGGAGACTCTAGCAGCTCTGGACAGACGGGAGACTCTAGCAGCTCTGGACAGACGGGAGACTCTAGCAGCTCTGGACAGACGGGAGACTCTAGCAGCTCTGGACAGACGGGAGACTCTAGCAGCTCTGGACAGACGGGAGACTCTAGCAGCTCTGGACAGACGGGAGACTCTAGCAGCTCTGGACAGACGGG
Source organism: Oncorhynchus masou masou (assembly GCF_036934945.1). Classification (NCBI taxonomy): domain Eukaryota; kingdom Metazoa; phylum Chordata; class Actinopteri; order Salmoniformes; family Salmonidae; genus Oncorhynchus; species Oncorhynchus masou. The sequence continues at coordinate 10,231,674 of NC_088222.1, read as the reverse complement.
AGACTCTAGCAGCTCTGGACAGACGGGAGACTCTAGCAGCTCTGGACAGACGGGAGACTCTAGCAGCTCTGGACAGACGGGAGACTCTAGCAGCTCTGGACAGACGGGAGACTCTATCTACCTGTATTGATGGGACGGAGAGACAGCCTGGTGCGGGGTGCCGGCACTGGTGGTTCCGGGCTGGGGACACACACCTCAGGACAAATGCCTTGCATACTACGCCAAATCAACAGCTCTCTCTCTCTTCACTCTCCTCCAATTCTATTAACAACTCCCCGAGTGTCTCCTCATCTCCCATCCATTCACTCTCCTCCAATCTGTCCAATATCTCCTTGACCCTCTCAGACTCAGCCCTCAGCTTCGCCGACAGCTCCAAGTCCCCCCCTCCCAATACATTTTTGGGGCTGCCTCTCGGTCTTCCTTGCCAGTCGCGTTCCCTCGTATCGGTGGCTCCTCTCTCCGGCTGCCTCTGCTCTCCTCAATGCCTCCACCTGTTCCCATGGTAGGCAATCCCTACCAGCCTGGATCTCCTCCCATGTGTAGCAACCCTTGCCATCCAAAACATCATCCAATGTCCAGGAATCCTGACATTTCTGCTGCTGCTGCTTCTTCTGCTGCTTTTGCTACTGCTGCTGCTTCTTCTGCTGCTTCTCCTACTGCTGCTGCTGTTGCTGCTCCTGCTGCTCCTTGGGACGGCGACACTCCCCTGGCTTTGCCCAGGGTCCTCTCCCGTCGAGGATTTCCTCCCACATCCAGGAGTCTTGTGTCTTTGCCCGCTGTTGCTGCTCATTACCACGCCGCTTGGTCCTTGTTTGGTGGGTGATTCTGTAATGGTTTTCCTCCTCTTCGTCCGAGGAGGAGAGGCGAGAAGGATCAGAGGACCAATATGCGGCGTGGTAAGTGTCCATGGTTTTTTATTAAAACACAAACTGAACACTCCATACAAAACAATAAACGTAATGTGAATAACAAAAACCGAAAACAGTACCGTGTGGTGTAAAACACAGCACGGCAACAATCACCCACAAAACAACAGTGAAACCCAGGCTACCTAAGTATGATTCTCAATCAGAGACAACTAACGACACCTGCCTCTGATTGAGAACCATACTAGGCCGAACACAGATAAACAACCTAGACACACAAAACATAGAATGCCCACCCAACTCACGTCCTGACCAACTAAAACAAACAATAAACACAATAACTAGGGTCAGAATGTGACAACCGACAAGGACATGGGGGGGGGACAGAGGGTTAAATACACAACATGTAATTGACAAAACCAATGGAAAATGAAAAGTGGATCAGCGATGGCTAGAAGGTCGGTGACCTCGACCGCCGAACACCGTCCGAACAAGGAGAGGGAAAACTTTCGGCGAAAGTGGTGACAGTACACAGTGACATGACTTCCTGAAACAGGAGGTAAAAAAATGTATAACATTGTTTCCCAATATTAACATTCAAATGTATCAAAATATAAGATCATACACAGAGAATGTGATCAATATTTATAGTAATATACATACAATCAATTTTTTGAGCACTGCAGCAATATACAGACAGGTGAGAGAAAAAATCTGGCTGCTGCTCATTTTGTACAAGCTGGATTTCCTATTAGTTCTCTGTGATACATTGGAATAGAAATGGTCAAGATGTCACGCAGGGGAAGGGACATTGAGAGGAAACTTCTTCAAAGGGAATCTTTCTGGATCCACAGGCTCAACACACTTGGCCTTAACGAGGAGTTTGACTTGAAACCATTTTTATAGTTTCAATACGTCTAAATTATTTAAAAAAAAACCCTCCTAATTGAATATTGTATGTGTGTATATTTGTAACGACTTTCTTCCTGGGAAGGAGAGGCGGACCAAAACGCAGCGTGGTTGAAGTTCATGGTTCTTTAATAAGAGACACTTAACATGAACAAACTACAAAACAATAAACGTGGCAAAACCGAAACAGCCCTATCTGGTGCAGAAAACACAAAGACAGGAAACTACCACCCACAAATCCCAACACAAAACAGGCTACCTAAATATGGTTCCCAATCAGAGACAATGACTAACACATGCCTCTGATTGAGAACCATATCAGGCCAAACATAGAAATAGACAAACTAGACACACAACATAGAATGCCCACCCAGCTCACATCCTGACCAATACTAAAACAAGGAAAACACAAAAGAACTATGGTCAGAGCGTGACAATATTACTATAAATATTGATCACATTCTCTGTGAATGATCATATATTTTGATACATTGAATGTTAATATTGTGAAATTATGTTACACATATTTTACCTCCTGTTTTAGGAAGTGATGTCACTGAATACTGCCCCTAAAAATATATATATCGCACCTTCCACCCGCACCTGGGATATGGATACCTGATGAAGACCTAAGGGTCAAAAACGTTGTAAATAAATATCACCTGGGAGCATGAGAGGCAGTGTGCAGCTTTTTCCTTTCTGTTATTCACTTAAAAGTTTACCTCAGCATCTCGGAGTGCTATCAAACTTGTATGGCTCGATCGTGCTTCGACCCCTGGTATCATATAAAACGTACATAAGATGTGTAGAAATGCAGGAAATTAGCTTTGAAATGGCTAAATGTTCTCTCCGCCAACAAGCGGGGTGTGAACAGTTTGGGGTTGCAATGGATTGCTAGGTGGAGGTTTGTTACTTCACTGATAAATGCCAATAATCCATCCGGAACTTTGCCACCTGGGAATTTTGTGTGACCAGTCCGTCTCATATAGTACACCATGCAGGGTGGTTGAAGGGAGACAGAAGAGAAGAGAGAGAGAGAGAGTTCCCACAAGAATAGTAAACAAACAAACATTTGACTAACTGGGGTACATTTTGTTGGTCCCCATGAGGTCAAATGCTATTTCTCAGTGGGTTTAGAGGTAAAGTTAGAATTCGTGTTAGGGTTAGAATTCATGTTAGGAGCTATGGTTAGGTTTAGGGTTAAGGTTCGGGTAAGTGTACGGGTTAGGGTTAGGGGCTATGGAAAAAAGGATTTTGGATGGGACTGAATGAATAGTGTGTCCCCACAAAAGTAGCCGTACAAGACTGTGTGTGTGTGTGTGTGTGTGTGTGTGTGTGTGTGTGTGTGTGTGTGTGTGTGTGTGTGTGTCATGGTGCATAACAGTATATCACTGACTGGTATATTGTAGGGTAGTTGAATAAAGACAGAAGAGGGGCATCTAAAACAGAGTCTTGACTTACAGGAGGTCCAGAAGGTCCAGCAGCCCCCGTCTCCCCCTAGAGAAACAAAACCAATATTGTGTTAAGATGAGTTACAGCTACAGAGCAATCAGTCAGGAGAAGACAACACTGACTGTCTTCTCCATATACTGTCATTACCACACGGGAGATGAAAGTTCATTTTGAATGAAGTTCAAAAACCTTGTTAAATCCAGATGCTTACTTTATTGTCGGTAAATTAGAGCAAAGAAACAGATTAATATCTTTCAGTCTGTAGCAGTATTGTACCATAGTAATAACCTGGGCAAGACATACTGAACAAAAGCAACAATTTCATTGATTTGACTGAGTTACAGTTCATTTGAGGAAATCAGTCAATCAAAATAAATTAAATTAGTTCCTAATCTATGAATTTCACATGACTGGGAATACAGATATGCACGTTGGTCAAAAAAAAAATGGGCCTGAGGATCTCGCCACAGTAGTTTTGTGCATTCAAATTGGCATTGATAAAAATGCAACTGTGTCCATAGCTTATGTGTGCCCATACCATAACCCCACCATGGGGCACTCAAATCAAATCAATTTATATAGCGCTTCGTACATCAGCTGATATCTCAAAGTGCAGTACAGAAACCCCACCTAAAACCCCCAAACAGCAAGCAATGCAGGTGTAGAAGCACAGTGGCTAGGAAAAACTCCCTAGAAAGGCCAAAACCTAGGAAGAAACCTAGAGAGGAACCAGGCTGTGTGGCACTCTGTTCACAACATTGACATCAGCAAATAGATCACCCACACAACGCCATAGACGTGGTCTGCGGTTGTGAGGCCAGTTAAACGTACTGCCAAATTGTCTAAAACAACGTTGGAGGCGGCTTATGGTAGAGAAATTAACATTACGTTCTCTGGCAACAGCTCTGGTGGACATTCCTGCAGTCAGCACGCCAATTGCACGCTCCCACAAAACTTGAGACATCTGTGGCATTGTGTTGTGAGACAAAACTGCACATTCTAGAGTGGCCTTTTATTGTCCCCAGCACAAAGTGCACCTGTGTAATGATCATGTTGTTTAGTCAGCTTCCTGATATGCCACACCTGTCAGGTGTATGGATTATCTTGGCAAAGGAGAAATGTTCACCAACAGGGATGTAAACAAATATGCGCACAAAATTTGAAAGAAATGTCTTTTTGTTGTGCGTATGAACAATTTCAGGGATCTTTTATTTCATCTCATGAAACACAGGACCAACAATTTACATGTTGCATTAATATTTTTGTTCAGTGTAGCTATTCAGACCATTTAAGTTGGGGGTCATAGAAGCCAAAACTGTCAATGGTTGTGTAAACATTGTTTTGCAAAAAACCCATGAAAAATATCCTCTTAACTTGCATCACAGCCGTTGTGTCAAATGCATTGTACATCAATGTGCAACCGGAGTATGTACGGGCCAAATAATGTAGCATTAGTGTAGGAATAGCATATTAATAACCTGGGCAGTACAGACACAGCTATCCAGCCCATTAAAGCCATGTGATAGAGGAGGATAGGCATTGTGCTGTGTGGCCTGGATGGAGCCGATATGGACCTGACTACTGGGATTATTAGCTGAACACGTGTTAGATAGGGGCTGTGTAAATGTTGTACCAGATGGTTTAGATTTTTGATTCGGTAGCCTGACAAGCAGAACGTTCAAATCTTTCATACATCGACGGATACCAAAGTCATGGTGGATCATAAAAGGTTCTGTGACCCGTTATCTAATCAAAGACCTAATACAGAATGGTAACGTACTGGTTGAAATGTAGAACAACGTATCAGTGAACTGTTCCATTAACTATCCATATCTCTGATCTAACCAATCACCTACCCAATATCAGTAAACGGTTCCATTAACTATCCATATCTCTGATCTAACCAATCACCTACCCAATATCAGTAAACGGTTCCATTAACTATCCATATCTCTAATCTAACCAATCACCTACCCAATATCAGTAAACGGTTCCATTAACTATCCATATCTCTAATCTAACCAATCACAGTACCCAATATCAATAAAGTAAACGGTTCCATTAACTATCCATATCTCTAATCTAACCAATCACCTACCCAATATCAGTAAACGGTTCCATTAACTATCCATATCTCTAATCTAACCAATCACCTACCCAATATCAGTAAACGGTTCCATTAACTATCCATATCTCTAATCTAACCAATCACCTACCCAATATCAGTAAACGGTTCCATTAACTATCCATATCTCTAATCTAACCAATCACCTACCCAATATCAGTAAACTGTTCCATACGCTATCCATATCTCTAATCTAACCAATCACCTACCCAATATCAGTAAATCTCTAATTCCAATCACCTACCCAATATCAGTAAACGGTTCTATCCATATCTCTAATCTAACCAATCACCTACCCAATATCAGTAAACGCTTCCATTAGCTATCCATATCTCTAATCTAACCAATCACCTACCCAATATCAGTAAACTGTTCTGTTAGCTATCCATATCTCTAATCTAACCAATCACCTACCCAATATCAGTAAACGGTTCCATACGCTATCCACATCTCTAATCTAACCAATCACCTACCCAATATCAGTAAACGGTTCTATTAGCTATCCACATCTCTAATCTAACCAATCACCTACCCAATATCAGTAAACTGTTCTGTTAGCTATCCATATCTCTAATCTAACCAATCACCTACCCAATATCAGTAAACGGTTCTATTAGCTATCCATATCTCTAATCTAACCAATCACCTACCCAATATCAGTAAACGGTTCTATTATCCATATCTCTAATCTAACCAATCACCTCCAATATCAGTCTCTAATCTCTAATCTAACCAATCACCTACCCAATATCAGTAAACGGTTCCATTAACTATCCATATCTCTAATCTAACCAATCACCTACCCAATATCAGTAAACGGTTCCATACGCTATCCATATCTCTAATCTAACCAATCACCTACCCAATATCAGCTTCTATCCATCCATCTCTAATCTAACCAATCACCTACCCAATATCAGTAAACGGTTCCATTAACTATCCATATCTCTAATCTAACCAATCACCTACCCAATATCAGTAAACGGTTCCATACGCTATCCATATCTCTAATCTAACCAATCACCTACCCAATATCAGTAAACGGTTCCATACGCTATCCATATCTCTAATCTAACCAATCACCTACCCAATATCAGTAAACGGTTCTATTAGCTATCCATATCTCTAATCTAACCAATCACCTACCCAATATCAGTAAACGGTTCTATTAACTATCCATATCTCTAATCTAACCAATCACCTACCCAATATCAGTAAACGGTTCCATACGCTATCCATATCTCTAATCTAACCAATCACCTACAATATCAGTAATCTAACCAATCACCTACCCAATATCAGTAAACGGTTCTATTAGCTATCCACATCTCTAATCTAACCAATCACCTACCCAATATCAGTAAACGGTTCCATACGCTATCCATATCTCTAATCTAACCAATCACCTACCCAATATCAGTAAACGGTTCCATACGCTATCCATATCTCTAATCTAACCAATCACCTACCCAATATCAGTAAACGGTTCCATACGCTATCCATATCTCTAATCTAACCAATCACCTACCCAATATCAGTAAACTGTTCTATTAGCTATCCATATCTCTAATCTAACCAATCACCTACCCAATATCAGTAAACGGTTCCATACGCTATCCACATCTCTAATCTAACCAATCACCTACCCAATATCAGTAAACGGTTCCATTAACCAGTAAATCGATCGCCATATCCACATCTCTAATCTAACCAATCACCTACCCAATATCAGTAAACGGTTCTATTAGCTATCCATATCTCTAATCTAACCAATCACCTACCCAATATCAGTAAACGGTTCTATTAGCTATCCATATCTCTAATCTAACCAATCACCTACCCAATATCAGTAAACGGTTCCATACGCTATCCATATCTCTAATCTAACCAATCACCTACCCAATATCAGTAAACTGTTCCATTCTATCCATATCTCTAATATCCATATCTCTAATCTAACTAACAATCACCTACCCAATATCAGTAAACTGTTCCATCCATATCTCTAATCTATCCATATCTCTAATCTAACCAATCACCTACCCAATATCAGTAAACGGTTCCATTAACTATCCATATCTCTAATCTAACCAATCACCTACCCAATATCAGTAAACGGTTCCATACGCTATCCATATCTCTAATCTAACCAATCACCTACCCAATATCAGTAAACGGTTCTATTAGCTATCCATATCTCTAATCTAACCAATCACCTACCCAATATCAGTAAACGGTTCCATAAGCTATCCATATCTCTAATCTAACCAATCACCTACCCAATATCAGTAAACGGTTCCATAATCTAACTATCCATATCTCTAATCTAACCAATCACCTACCCAATATCAGTAAACGGTTCCATTAACTATCCATATCTCTAATCTAACCAATCACCTACCCAATATCAGTAAACGGTTCCATTAGCTATCCATATCTCTAATCTAACCAATCACCTACCCAATATCAGTAAACGGTTCCATTAGCTATCCATATCTCTAATCTAACCAATCACCTACCCAATATCAGTAAACGGTTCCATTAACTATCCATATCTCTAATCTAACCAATCACCTACCCAATATCAGTAAACGGTTCCATACGCTATCCATATCTCTAATCTAACCAATCACCTACCCAATATCAGTAAACGGTTCCATTAGCTATCCACATCTCTAATCTAACCAATCACCTACCCAATATCAGTAAACGGTTCCATTCCATATCTCTAATCTAACCAATCACCCTATCCATATCTCTAATCTAACCAATCACCTACCCAATATCAGTAAACGGTTCCATACGCTATCCATATCTCTAATCTAACCAATCACCTACCCAATATCAGTAAACGGTTCTATTAGCTATCCATATCTCTAATCTAACCAATCACCTACCCAATATCAGTAAACGGTTCCATTAGCTATCCACATCTCTAATCTAACCAATCACCTACCCAATATCAGTAAACGGTTCCATACGCTATCCACATCTCTAATCTAACCAATCACCTACCCAATATCAGTAAACGGTTCCATTAGCTATCCATATCTCTAATCTAACCAATCACCTACCCAATATCAGTAAACGGTTCCATACGCTATCCATATCTCTAATCTAACCAATCACCTACCCAATATCAGTAAATCTCTAATCTAACCAATCACCTACCCAATTCCATAAACGGTTCTAACTATCCATATCTCTAATCTAACCAATCACCTACCCAATATCAGTAAACGGTTCTATCCATATCTATCCCAATCACCTCGCTATCCATCTCTAATCTAACCAATCACCTACCCAATATCAGTAAACGGTTCCATATCTCTATCCAATATCTCTAATCTAACCAATCACCTACCCAATATCAGTAAACGGTTCCATTAACTATCCATATCTCTAATCTAACCAATCACCTACCCAATATCAGTAAACGGTTCTATTAGCTATCCACATCTCTAATCTAACCAATCACCTACCCAATATCAGTAAACGGTTCCATACGCTATCCATATCTCTAATCTAACCAATCACCTACCCAATATCAGTAAACGGTTCCATACGCTATCCATATCTCTAATCTAACCAATCACCTACCCAATATCAGTAAACGGTTCCATACGCTATCCATATCTCTAATCTAACCAATCACCTACCCAATATCAACCAATCACCTACCCAATATCAGTAAACGGTTCCATTAACTATCCATATCTCTAATCTAACCAATCACCTACCCAATATCAGTAAACGGTTCCATTAACTATCCATATCTCTAATCTAACCAATCACCTACCCAATATCAGTAGTAACGGTTCCATACGCTTAAATCTCTAATCTAACCAATCACCTACCCAATTCCATGCGCTATCCATATCTCTAATCCAACCAAACACCTACCCAATATCAGTAAACTTTTCCATTAACTATCCATATCTCTAATCTAACCAAACACCCAATATCGGGGACATATTGGCTAGCACTTTTTAATGAAACGTAAATGTAAAATGTGTATATGTGTCATGTCACCTTTAGACCAGGTGAGGGCATTATCAGTTGGAAGAGTTGACAAAGCACAGCTGGCGGAAAGAGAGAAAAGCTGCTTCTTTGCAGGAATGAAATGGAAATTCAATTCCCAAAATAGCCTCGGTTAGAGCGTTTGTCTAAGTCCATAGTAATCATAGATATGATGTTAAACATAATCTTCCAACATTTAAAAAAAAATATTTACATTCCATTCAACAACAAAAAAAAACTATGTGGCTAAAATGAGACATTGGCCAGATCCAGATGAAAAACAGTCAAGGCTGACCCCAGATCTGTTTGGCTTGTCAAGGATTAACCATAGGAGTTAATTGACGAGACAGCACAAACTGATCTGGGACCAGACTAGAAGAGAGCTAGAGATTAGGGAGGATGCTCCAAGGGTTGTGTTCCAAATGGTACCGATTCCATATGTAGTGCACTCCTTTTAACCAGAGTCCCATGGGCCCTAGTCAAAGTAGTGGACTAGATAGGGAATTGTACGCGATTTGGGACGTAACTCTAAATCATGCTCTACCTTGATGCCATGTTTTCCTGGAGCCCCCGCAGGACCCTGTATGAGCCGAGAGAAGACACATCACAGATCACATCATTTAACCATTCGCTGTGTCCAGTCACATCTTGGGTCCAGCTACATTTCAATGACTTTAGCATTTATGGGCAAAGAACCTCTGTATCTCCTCTCTATACAGTCACCATCAAAGGGCACTGGGGACAGAGAGCTGGGACCTCTGCCACATTCAGATCCGGACTGATTCATATTGTGCCACACTGAAATGTACACCACCCATCACCTACCCAATATCAGTAAACATTACACACACCACCAATCTCTCATCTAACCAATCACCTACCCAATATCAGTAAACGGTTCCATTACACACACATCACTAATCACAATCACACACACACACACACACACACACACTGCCCAAAACCCAGTTACAACCAGGGTTCAAATACTATTCGAAATCATTTCAAATACATTATCAGTGCTTGATTGTACTTCACTGGCTTAAGGGACCAATAGAATAGCCCCATAATCGCCCCCTATCCACATCATGGTCAAAGTCCTTATTTGAAAGATTTCTAATAGTATCTGAACCCAGGGTTTATGAATACAGATCAGAATGCAAGGCTCAAGGAGCCACGGCAGAGCAATACAGAACACAGTAGAGTGTGATTCCATAGCATATAGAACATTTCTCTACGGTATAAACAGTCTCCTAGTTCTCTGAGCTTAATGTCATGCGTTACAGAGGATCCCTGGTGTTGATACAGTAGGTTAGTGTTTCAACAACTCGGGTGACAATGTTGAGTTGTAATACTGAGACTTGCATGACGGCGGAACAAAAACGAGCCCAATGCGTTATAATGTAAAGCATTCAGACATTTGACCCTGTTATTACTCACGAGTGGCACAGCGGTCCAAGGCACTGCATCTCAGAGCTAGAGGTGTCACTACAGATCCTGGTTCGATTCCAGGCTGTATCACAACCGGCCGTGATTGGGAGTCCCATAGGACGGCGCACGAATGGCCTACCCAGCGTCGTCCGGGTTAGGGTTCGGCCGGGGTAGGCAGTCAATGTAAATAAGAATTTGTTCTTCAAGTGTGTATCCGAAAACCATGTTTGACTCGTGAACATGGACTACAGATAGACAGAGACATTATACTACAGGACTACAGACAGATAGAGACATTATACTACAGATAGACAGAGCAGAGACATTACACTACAGGACTACAGACAGACAGAGACATTATACTACAGATAGATAGAGACATTATACTACAGAACAACAGATAGACAGAGACATTATACTACAGGACTACAGATAGACAGAGACATTATACTACAGGACTACAGATAGATAGAGACATTATACTACAGAACTACAGATAGACAGAGACATTATACTACAGGACAGACAGACATTATACATTATACTACAGATAACTTATACTACAGATAGACAGAGACATTATACTACAGGACTACAGATAGACAGAGACATTATACTACAGGACTACAGATAGATAGAGACATTATACTACAGAACTACAGATAGACAGAGACATTATACTACAGGACTACAGATAGATAGAGACATTATACTACAGAACTACAGATAGACAGAGACATTATACTACAGGACTACAGATAGACAGAGACATTATACTACAGGACTACAGATAGACAGAGACATTATACTACAGGACTACAGATAGACAGAGACATTATACTGCAGGACTACAGATAGACAGAGACATTACACTACAGGACTACAGATAGACAGAGACATTATACTACAGGACTACAGACAGACAGAGACATTATACTACAGGACTACAGATAGACAGAGACATTATACTACAGGACTACAGATAGACAGAGACATTATACTACAGACAGACAGAGACATTATACTACAGATAGACAGAGACATTATACTACAGGACTACAGATAGACAGAGACATTATACTACAGGACTACAGATAGACAGAGACATTATACTACAGGACTACAGACTAGACAGAGACATTATACTACAGACTACAGATAGACAGAGACATTATACTACAGGACTACAGATAGACAGAGACATTATACTACAGGACTACAGATAGACAGAGACATTATACTACAGGACTACAGATAGACAGAGACATTATACTACAGGACTACAGATAGACAGAGACATTATACTACAGGACTACAGATAGACAGAGACATTATACTACAGGACTACAGATAGACAGAGACATTATACTACAGGACTACAGATAGACAGAGACATTATACTACAGGACTACAGATAGACAGAGACATTATACTACAGGACTACAGACAGACAGACATTATACTACAGGACTACAGATAGATAGAGACATTATACTACAGATAGATAGAGACATTATACTACAGGACTACAGATAGACAGAGACATTATACTACAGATAGACAGAGACATTATACTACAGACAGACAGAGACATTATACTACAGGACTACAGATAGACAGAGACATTATACTACAGGACTACAGATAGACAGAGACATTATACTACAGGACAGAGACATTATACAGACAGACAGAGACATTATACTACAGGACTACAGATAGACAGAGACATTATACTACAGACTACAGATAGACAGAGACATTATACTACAGGACTACAGACAGACAGAGACATTATACTACAGGACTACAGATAGACAGAGACATTATACTACAGATAGACAGAGACATTATACTACAGGACTACAGATAGACAGAGACATTATACTACAGGACTACAGATAGACAGAGACATTATACTACAGGACTACAGATAGACAGAGACATTATACTACAGATAGACAGAGACATTATACTACAGGACTACAGATAGACAGAGACATTATACTACAGGACTACAGATAGACAGAGACATTATACTACAGGACTACAGATAGACAGAGACATTATACTACAGGACTACAGATAGACAGAGACATTATACTACAGATAGACAGACAGACATTATACTACAGATAGACAGAGACATTATACTACAGGACTACAGATAGACAGAGACATTATACTACAGGACTACAGATAGACAGAGACATTATACTACAGGACTACAGATAGACAGAGACATTATACTACAGGACTACAGATAGACAGAGACATTATACTACAGGACTACAGATAGACAGAGACATTATACTACAGGACTACAGATAGACAGAGACATTATACTACAGGACTACAGATAGACAGAGACATTATACTACAGGACTACAGATAGACAGAGACATTATACTACAGACTACAGATAGACAGAGACATTATACTACAGACTACAGATAGACAGAGACATTATACTACAGGACTACAGATAGACAGAGACATTATACTACAGACTACAGACAGAGACATTATACTACAGATAGACAGACAGACATTATACTACAGGACTACAGATAGACAGAGACATTATACTACAGACAGACAGACATTATAGACATTATACTACAGGACATACAGACAGACAGAGACATTATACTACAGGACTACAGATAGACAGAGACATTATACTACAGATAGACAGAGACATTATACTACAGGACTACAGATAGACAGAGACATTATACTACAGAACTACAGATAGACAGAGACATTATACTACAGACAGACAGAGACATTATACTACAGGACTACAGATAGACAGAGACATTATACTACAGATAGACAGAGACATTATACTACAGATAGAGAGAGACATTATACTACAGGACTACAAACAGACAGAGAGACATTATACTACAGATAGACAGAGACATTACACTACAGATAGACAGAGACATTATACTACAGATAGACAGAGACATATACACAGATACAGACAGAGACATTATACTACAGGACTACAGATAGACAGAGACATTATACTACAGATAGACAGAGACATTATACTACAGGACTACAGATAGACAGAGACATTATACTACAGATAGACAGAGACATACAGACAGACAGAGACATTATACTACAGGACTACAGATAGACAGAGACATTATACTACAGATAGACAGACAGAGACATTATACTACAGGACTACAGATAGACAGAGACATTATACACTACAGATAGACAGAGACATTATACTACAGATAGACAGAGACATTACAGGACTACAGATACAGAGACACAGACAGACAGAGAGACATTATACTACAGACTACAGACAGAGACATTATACTACAGATAGACAGAGACATTATACTACAGGACTACAGATAGACAGAGACATTATACTACAGAGACTACAGATAGACAGAGACATTATACTACAGATACAGATAGACAGAGACATTATACAGATACAGGACTACAGATAGACAGAGACATTATACTACAGACTAGACAGAGACATTATACTACAGATACAGACAGAGACATTATACACAGAACTACAGATAGACAGAGACATTATACTACAGACTACAGATAGACAGAGACATTATACTACAGGACTACAGATAGACAGAGACATTATACTACAGATAGACAGAGACATACAGATAGACAGAGACATTATACTACAGGACTACAGATAGACAGAGACATTATACTACAGATAGACAGAGACATTATACTACAGATAGACAGAGACATTATACTACAGAACTACAGATAGACAGAGACATTATACTACAGACAGACAGAGACATTATACTACAGGACTACAGATAGACAGAGACATTATACTACAGGACTACAGATAGACAGAGACATTATACTACAGATAGACAGAGACATTATACTACAGACAGACAGAGACATTATACTACAGGACTACAGATAGACAGAGACATTATACTACAGACTACAGATAGACAGAGACATTATACTACAGAACTACAGATAGACAGAGACATTATACTACAGAACTACAGATAGACAGAGACATTATACTACAGACAGACAGAGACATTATACTACAGGACTACAGATAGACAGAGACATTATACTACAGATAGACAGAGACATTATACTACAGATAGACAGAGACATTATACTACAGGACTACAGATAGACAGAGACATTATACTACAGATAGACAGAGACATTATACTACAGATAGACAGAGACATTATACTACAGGACTACAAACAGACAGAGAGACATTATACTACAGATAGACAGAGACATTACACTACAGATAGACAGAGACATTATACTACAGATAGACAGAGACATTATACTACAGATAGACAGAGACATTACACTACAGATAGACAGAGACATTACACTACAGATAGACAGAGACATTACACTACAGATAGACAGAGACATTATACTACAGATAGACAGAGACATTACTACAGATAGACAGAGACATTATACTACAGGACTACAGATAGACAGAGACATTATACTACAGGACTACAGATAGACAGAGACATTATACTACATGACTACAGATAGACAGAGACATTATACTACAGGACTACAGATAGACAGAGACATTATACTACAGGACTACAGATAGACAGAGACATTATACTACAGATAGACAGAGACATTATACTACAGGACTACAGATAGACAGAGACATTATACTACAGGACTACAGATAGACAGAGACATTATACTACAGATAGACAGACATTATACTACAGGACTACAGATAGACAGAGACATTATACTACA
The DNA here is from genome assembly GCF_036934945.1 of Oncorhynchus masou masou. Classification (NCBI taxonomy): domain Eukaryota; kingdom Metazoa; phylum Chordata; class Actinopteri; order Salmoniformes; family Salmonidae; genus Oncorhynchus; species Oncorhynchus masou. The sequence goes on along the minus strand of NC_088222.1, from coordinate 10,216,068 downwards.
GATAGACAGACATTATACTACAGGACTACAGATAGACAGAGACATTATACTACAGATAGACAGACATTATACTACAGATAGACAGACATTATACTACAGGACTACAGATAGACAGAGACATTATACTACAGGACTACAGATAGACAGAGACATACTACAGATAGACAGAGACATTATACTACAGATAGACAGACATTATACTACAGGACTACAGATAGTCACATAATAAAACAACAGTGTATGGGCATCTTTTCTTCATGAGTTTATTAGTTGTACCCAGCAGATGCACCACATTGGGTTGGCTAGATGGTACACTGTCCTTCTCTCACCACATATCAAAGCTGCAGGCTAAAGTTAAATCTAGACTTGGTTTCCTCTATTGTAATCGTTCCTCTTTCACCCCAGCTGTCAAACTAACCCTGATTCAGATGTCCATCCTACCCACTCTAGATTTTGGAGACATAATTTATAGATCGGCAGGTAAGGTTGCTCTCAAACAACTAGATGCTCTTTACCATTCGGCCATCAGATTTGCCACCAATGCTCCTTATAGGACACATCACTGCACTCTATACTCCTCTGTAAACTGGTCATCTCTGTATACCCGTCGCAAAATGGTCCCTGGTTTGAATCCGGGCTGTATCACATCCAGCTGTGACTGGGAGTCCCATAGGGTGGTGCACAATTGGCCCAGTGTCGTCTGGGTTTGGCCGGGGTAGGCTGTCATTGTACATAAGAATCTGTTCTTAACTGACTTGCCTAGTTAAATAAATGCTTATTTATAAAACCCTCTCAGGTCTCACTCCCCCCTATCTGAGATATCTACTGTAGCCCTCATCCTCCACATACAACACCCGTTCTGCCACTCTGTTAAAGCTCCCCAAAGCACACACATCCCTGGGTCGCTTGTCTTTTCAGTTCGCTAGTGACTGGAATGAGCTGCAAACAATACTCAAACTGGACAGCTTTATCTCCGTCTCTTCATTCGAAGACTCAATCACGGACACTCTTACGGACAGTTGTGGCTGCTTTGTGTGATGTATTGTTGTCTCTACCTTCTTGTCTAGTATCAAAATTGGGTAATTTTTCCACCACTACCAGAATCTACAGAGCGAGAGCGAGCGAGAGGAACGTGCTGTGTGCAGTAATGATACCCCAGTGTTTTGAAATGTATTGCAGATATACATTAGAGGGCACAAATACCAATGCCTCATATGATTTTGATATCGATATGAGCAAGGCATATCGTGAAATCAGTTTATTCTACCTTTTAACCTACACTGTTCTGTAAACAGCATCCATGACTGTTCCTGCATGAACAAAACCCTCTCACAGACATTGTCACAGTATCTGGACTGAACATAATTAACTGCTTGATGATGGGCCAGAGGAAGGCAGATGTTTTACGTGTACCCAACCCATCCTGTTTTTTTTTTGTTTTTTTTTCCCCAAGTTATTTTGTACATAATGTTTCTGCTACCATCTCTTATGGGGCGGCAGGGTAGCCTAGTGGTTAGAGCATTGGGCTAGCAACCAGAAGGTTGCAAGTTCAAACCCCCGAGCTGACAAGGTACAAATCTGTCGTTCTGCCCCTGAACAGGCAGTTAACCCACTGTTCCTAGGCTGTCATTGAAAATAAGAATTTGTTCTTAACTGACTTGCCTGGTTAAATAAAGGTAAAATTAAAGTGACCAAAAATAACTTATAGATACCAGGACTGTGATTACTCACCACGGACTGGTAGAATCCTATTTTTCCTTTAACGACACTGACGAGCCCGACGCGAACGATATACTGCTTTCTCGGGAACAGGCTCCGATACCCGCGATTTGTGTAAAGGGGCCAAAGGGCGGGCTGCCTTCTGAGAATTCGTAGGCGATCGAATAAAGCCCCACTTCCCTCCATTCTGCTAGCAAACGTACAATCTTTGGAGAATAAAATTGACGAGCAACGCGGAAGACTAAACTACCAACGGGATATGAGTATTAAAACCAATAAGCTAAGGACCCTGGGACTAAACAACTGGATCATGGTCTTCCTGACGGGCCACCCCCAGGTGGTGAGGGTAGGTAACAACACATCCGCCACGCTGACTCTAAACACGGGGGCCCCTCAGGGGTGCATGCTCAGTCCCCTCCTGTACTCCCTGTTCACTCATGGCTGCACAGCCAGGCACGACTCCAACACCATCATTCAATTTGCGGATGACACAACAGTGGTTGTGATCACCGACAATGACGAGACAGCCTATGGGGAGGAGGTCAGAGATCTGGCCGTGTGGTGCCAGGACAACAAGCTCTCCCTAAACGTGATCACGACAAAGGAGATGATTGTAGACTACAGGAAAAGAAGGACCGAGAACGCCCCCATTCTCATTGATGGGGCTGCAGGGGAGCAGGTTGAGAGCTTCAAGTTCCTTGGTGTCCACATCACCAACAAATTAACATGGTCCAAGCACACCAAGACAGTCGTGATGAGGGCACGACAAAACCTATTCCCCCATTTGGCATGGGTCTTCAGATCCTCAAAAGGTTCTACAGCTGCGCCATCGAGAGCATCCTGACTGGTTGCATCACTGCCTGGTATGGCAACTGCTTGTCCACTGACTGCAAGGCACTACAGAGGGTAGTGCGAACGGCCCAGTACATCACCGGGGCTATGCTTCCTACCATCCAGGACCTCTATACAAGGAGGTATTAGAGGAAGGCACTAAACATTTTCAAAGACTCCAGCCACTCCAGTCATAGATTGTTCTCTCTGATACCGCATGGCAAGCCGTACCGGAACACCAAGTCCAGGTACAAGAGGCTTCTAAACAGCTTCTACCCCCAAGCTATAATATCTAATCAAATGGCTACCCAGAATATTATTTGCATTGCCCCCCCCTCCACCCCCCCTTTACACCACTGCCACTCTCTGTTGTTGTCATCTATGTATAGTCACTTGAATAACTCTACGTACATGTACATACTACCTCAACTAACCGGAGCCCCCACACATTTACTCTGTACCGGCACCCCCCTGTATATAGTCTCCACATTGACTCTGTACCGGTACCCTCCTGTATATAGTCTCCACATTGACTCTCTACCAGTACCCCCTGTATATATAGTCTCCACATTGACTCTGTACAAAAACACCCTGTATATAGTCTCCACATTGACTCTGTACCGGTACCCCCCTGTATATAGTCTCCACATTGACTCTGTACCGGTACCAACTGTATATAGTCTCCACATTGACTCTGTACCATAACACCCTGTATATAGTCTCCACATTGACTCTGTACTGGTACCCCCCTGTATATAGTCTCCACATTGACTCTGTACCGGCACCCCCCTGTATATAGTCTCCACATTGACTCTGTACTGGTACCCCCCTGTATATGGTCTCCACATTGACTCTGTACTGGTACCCCCTATAGTCTCCACATTGACTCTGTATACAGTCTCCACATTGACTCTGTACCCCCCCCTGTATATAGTCTCCACATTGACTCTGTACCGGTACCCCCTGTATATAGCCTCCACATTGACTCTGTACATTGACATTGACTCTGTACCAGTACCCCCTGTATATAGTCTCCACATTGACTCTGTACAGATACCACATATATACTCCACATTGACTACAGGTACCTCCCTGTATATAGTCTCCACATTGACTCTGTGCACCTCCCTGTATAGCCTCCACTGTATATATAGTCTCCACATTGACTCTGTATACCCCAGGACTGTAGATAGATAGTCTCCACATTGATTCTGTACCGGTACCCCCTGTATATAGTCTCCACATTGACTCTGTACCAGTACCTCCCTGTATATAGTCTCCACATTGACTCTGTGCCGGTACCTCCCTGTATATAGCCTCCACATTGACTCTGTACCCCTACCCCTTGTATATAGTCTCCACATTGACTCTGTACCAGTACCCCCTGTATATATAGTCTCCACATTGACTCTGTACTGGTACCTCCCTGTATATGGTCTCGCTATTTTTGTTTTACTGCTGCTCATTAACTACTTGTTACTTTTATCTCTTATTCTTGTTCGTATTTTGTTTTAAACTGCATCGTTGGTTGGGGGCTCGTAAAATAAAGCATTTCACTGTAAGGTCAACGCCTGTTGTATTCGACGCACGCGACTAATACAATTTGATTTGATCAACAGACTTCCTTTATTAAACTGGTGGGGTTGGTTCCCAGAACATGTCCCAATGGGCAATCAGCAAAAAGATGTCTGGACTTCACAGAGCCGTGGAAGTGAAGTCAACACAGTTAAAATGTTATTCCTTCAAACCGATATGGTATCGATATCAGTTCAAACATGTTTAACTGATATGCACTATATAGGGGATAGGATGCCATTTGGGACACATCCAAGGACAGACAGGCCTGTGACTCGTGTCCTCGTTTCCCCTACAGGGCCCAACACAGCTGGGGAATTCACAACACCCTGTCTGTCTGTCTGTCTGTCTGTCTGTCTGTCTGGGAGAGGGGGCACAGTCAGCTGATGGGGTCAGAGTCATGACATGTGTCACAGCAGAGATGAGAGAGAGGGGGAGGTGTTGGACATGGGGGGAGGAGGGGGACACGGGGAGGGAGGAGGGGGACACGGGGACTAGGGGAGGAGGGGGACACGGAGAGGGGAGGGGAGGGGGGGGGACATGGGGAGGGATAGGAGGGGGACATGGGGAGGGGAGGAGGGGGACATGGGGAGGGGAGGAGGGGGGACATGGGGAGGGGGGAGGAGGGGGACATGGGGAGGGGGGGAGGAGGGGGACATGGGGAGGGGGGGGAGGGGGACATGGGGAGGGGGACACGGGGGCAGGAGGGGGACATTAGGGGAGGGGGAGGACTACAGGGACAGGAGACATTATACACGGGGAGGGGGAGGGGAGGAGGGGGACACGGGGGCAGGAGGGGGACACGGGGAGGGAGGGGAGGAGGGGGACACGGGGAGGGAGGGGAGGAGGGGGACATGTGGAGGGGAGGAGGGGGACATGGGGAGGGGAGGAGGGGGACACCATCATCTAACACAGCAGAACAGACAGTGCTCTGTTTCTCTAGACCTGCTGTTTCAGCATATCTGAAAGGCAGTTTATAACCAAGGAGAATCTGAGAGGATGACATGATGATGATGTTACAGGATGAAAGTGGTGTTGTAATGTCAGTCTCCTAGAAGGGACAGTACACAAGGCATATGAGTGGTATTGAAACAGATGGTACTGGTGGTGGTGCTGTTACTGACCATGGGCCCCCGTCGGCCCTGCTTCATGAAGGACAGGTCAGGCGAGGGCCCAACAGGGCCCATCAGTCCCCTGTGTCCAGGAGGGCCAGGGGGCCCCAACAGTCCTGTGTGGCCAGGGGGACCCATTGGCCCTGGATCTCCTGAGATATAGAAACACACAGGTCTGGGATTAGTGGGAGAGCAGACACATGATACTACAGAACTATAGACAGATAGAGACATGATACTACAGAACTATAGACAGATAGAGACATTGTACAACAGGACTACAGATAGAGAGAGACATTATACTACATAACTACAGATAGACAGAGACATTGTACAACAGGACTACAGTTAGAGACATTATACTACAGATAGACAGAGACATTATACTACAGATAGACAGAGACATTATACTACAGGACTACAGATAGACAGAGACATTATACTACAGACAGACAGAGACATTATACTACAGATAGACAGAGACATTATACTACAGATAGACAGAGACATTATACTACAGATAGACAGAGACATTATACTACAGGACTACAGACAGAGACATTATACAGACACAGAGACATTACTACAGATAGACAGAGACATTATACTACAGAACTACAGATAGACAGAGACATTATACTACAGATAGACAGACATTATACTACAGGACTACAGATAGACAGACATTATACTACAGGGCTACAGATAGACAGAGACATTATACTACAGGACTACAGATAGACAGAGACATTATACTACAGGGCTACAGATAGACAGAGACATTATACTGCAGATAGACAGACATTATACTACAGGACTACAGATAGACAGAGACATTATACTACAGGACTACAGACAGAGACATTATACTACAGGACTACAGACAGACAGAGACATTATACTACAGGACTACAGATAGACAGAGACATTATACTACAGATAGACAGAGACATTATACTACAGACAGACAGAGACATTATACTACAGGACTACAGATAGACAGAGACATTATACTACAGGACTACAGATAGACAGAGACATTATACTACAGGATAGACAGAGACTTACAGACAGACAGAGACATTATACTACAGGACTACAGACAGACAGAGACATTATACTACAGGACTACAGATAGACAGAGACATTATACTACAGGACTACAGATAGACAGAGACATTATACTACAGGACTACAGATAGACAGAGACATTATACTACAGGACTACAGATAGACAGAGACATTATACTACAGGACTACAGACAGACAGAGACATTATACTACAGGACTACAGATAGACAGAGACATTATACTACAGGACTACAGATAGACAGAGACATTATACTACAGATAGACAGAGACATTATACTACAGGACTACAGATAGACAGAGACATTATACTACAGGACTACAGATAGACAGAGACATTATACTACAGGACTACAGATAGACAGAGACATTATACTACAGGACTACAGATAGACAGAGACATTATACTACAGACAGACAGAGACATTATACTACAGGACTACAGACAGACAGAGACATTATACTACAGGACTACAGATAGACAGAGACATTATACTACAGGACTACAGATAGACAGAGACATTATACTACAGATAGACAGAGACATTATACTACAGGACTACAGACAGACAGAGACATTATACTACAGGACTACAGACAGACAGAGACATTATACTACAGGACTACAGATAGACAGAGACATTATACTACAGGACTACAGACAGACAGAGACATTATACTACAGGACTACAGATAGACAGAGACATTATACTACAGACAGACAGAGACATTATACTACAGGACTACAGACAGACAGAGACATTATACTACAGGACTACAGATAGACAGAGACATTATACTACAGGACTACAGATAGACAGAGACATTATACTACAGGACTACAGACAGACAGAGACATTATACTACAGGACTACAGACAGACAGAGACATTATACTACAGGACTACAGACAGACAGAGACATTATACTACAGGGCTACAGATAGACAGAGACATTATACTACAGACAGACAGAGACATTATACTACAGGACTACAGACAGACAGAGACATTACACTACAGACAGACAGAGACATTATACTACAGATAGACAGAGACATTATACTACAGGACTACAGACAGACAGAGACATTATACTACAGGACTACAGACAGACAGAGACATTATACTACAGATAGACAGAGACATTATACTACAGACAGACAGAGACATTATACTACAGGACTACAGATAGACAGAGACATTATACTACAGGACTACAGATAGACAGAGACATTATACTACAGATAGACAGAGACATTATACTACAGGACTACAGACAGACAGAGACATTATACTACAGGACTACAGATAGACAGAGACATTATACTACAGGACTACAGACAGAGACATTATACTACAGGACTACAGACATTATACTACAGGACTACAGACAGACAGAGACATTATACTACAGATAGACAGAGACATTATACTACAGACAGACAGAGACATTATACTACAGGACTACAGATAGACAGAGACATTATACTACAGGACTACAGATAGACAGAGACATTATACTACAGATAGACAGACATTATACTACAGGACTACAGATAGGCAGAGACATTATACTACAGGACTACAGAAAGACAGAGACATTATACTACAGATAGACAGAGACATTATACTACAGGAGTACAGATAGACAGAGACATTATACTACAGACAGAGCAGAGACATTATACTACAGGACTACAGATAGACAGAGACATTATACTACAGGACTACAGACAGAGACATTATACTACAGATAGACAGAGACATTATACTACAGATAGACAGAGACATTATACTACAGGACTACAGACAGAGACATTATACTACAGACAGACAGAGACATTATACTACAGGACTACAGACAGACAGAGACATTATACTACAGGACTACAGACAGAGACATTATACTACAGACAGACAGAGACATTATACTACAGGACTACAGATAGACAGAGACATTATACTACAGGACTACAGGTAGACAGAGACATTACACTACAGGGCTACAGACAGACAGAGACATTATACTACAGGGCTACAGACAGACAGAGACATTATACTACAGGACTACAGATAGACAGAGACATTATACTACAGGACTACAGATAGACAGAGACATTATACTACAGGACTACAGATAGACAGAGACATTATACTACAGATAGACAGAGACATTATACTACAGGACTACAGACAGACAGAGACATTATACTACAGGACTACAGATAGACAGAGACATTATACTACAGGACTACAGATAGACAGAGACATTATACTACAGATAGACAGAGACATTATACTACAGGACTACAGATAGACAGAGACATTATACTACAGGACTACAGACAGACAGAGACATTATACTACAGGACTACAGACAGACAGAGACATTATACTACAGACAGACAGAGACATTATACAGATAGACAGAGACATTATACTACAGACAGACAGAGACATTATACTACAGGACTACAGACAGACAGAGACATTATACTACAGGGCTACAGACAGATAGAGACATTATACTACAGGACTACAGATAGACAGAGACATTATACTACAGGACTACAGATAGACAGAGACATTATACTACAGGACTACAGATAGACAGAGACATTATACTACAGGACTACAGACAGACAGAGACATTATACTACAGGACTACAGACAGACAGAGACATTATACTACAGGGCTACAGACAGATAGAGACATTATACTACAGGACTACAGATAGACAGAGACATACTACAGGACTACAGATAGACAGAGACATTATACTACAGGACTACAGACAGACAGAGACATTATACTACAGGACTACAGATAGACAGAGACATTATACTACAGACAGACAGAGACATTATACTACAGATAGACAGAGACATTATACTACAGACAGACAGAGACATTATACTACAGGACTACAGACAGACAGAGACATTATACTACAGGACTACAGATAGACAGAGACATTATACTACAGGACTACAGATAGACAGAGACATTATACTACAGGACTACAGATAGACAGAGACATTATACTACAGGACTACAGATAGACAGAGACATTATACTACAGGACTACAGACAGACAGAGACATTATACTACAGGACTACAGACAGACAGAGACATTATACTACAGGGCTACAGACAGACAGAGACATTATACTACAGGGCTACAGATAGACAGAGACATTATACTACAGACAGACAGAGACATTATACTACAGGACTACAGACAGACAGAGACATTATACTACAGGACTACAGATAGAGACATACTACAGGACTACAGATAGACAGAGACATTATACTACAGATAGACAGAGACATTATACTACAGGACTACAGACAGAGACATTATACTACAGGACTACAGATAGACAGAGACATTATACTACAGACAGACAGAGACATTATACTACAGGACTACAGACAGACAGAGACATTATACTACAGATAGACAGAGACATTATACTACAGATAGACAGAGACATTATACTACAGATAGTTTTACCTGGAGGCCCGGGCAGACCAGGAGGTCCGGGCGGGAAGGAGTGTGACATCAGCATCTTCTCACTGGTCGTCTGCTTGGTAACATCAGCGTTGCTGGGCAACATGGCGATCTATAGAACAAGAAGAACGGATATCGTTAAGATATGCTCATGTTTTTAGTACAATAGTTGAACTAAGATCATAAGGCAATCATCAGTTATATTCTTCAACAATCAATTGCAATATATCATTAATTTAGAAGTTTAAAAAAAATGTGATGTACCATTCCTAAATTGCCCATTTAATGTAGAGGTTCTAGCTGAAAGGATTTTCTCAAGATTAGTCTTAATGAGAGAGAGGTCTGAGATAATGGAGGAAGGGTCAGGCATGTCGACGATACAGCCATTTGGCTGTCAGTCATCATAGAGCAGAAGCCTACGGGGAGATTACAGTGTAAGAGTGTACTCAATGTTCAAGGACCTGTAATAATAGTTACTACATGGATGTAATAAATTTACAGGACAAGAAAATTACATTCTCTAAGTGAATTATTTGTTGTGTCAGAGTACGACTTGAAACCAGCTATGTCAATTCGTAATAACCAGACGCAGGCCCAGGAAATCACTATGCATTACTTAGGTAGACCAGGAGACCGCACTGTACTCTGGGATATATACATGTACATGTGAGTACTCTATATCAAGGCGTAGTACAGGCTGGGGCCATACATTAGGCTGGGGCCATACATTAGGATTGGGCCTGGGCCATACATTAGGCTGGGGCTGGGGCTATAAATTAGCCTGGGGCCATACATTAGGCTGGGACCTGGGCCATACATTAGGCTGGGGCCATACATTAGGCTGGGGCCATTCATTAGGCTGGGGCCATACATTTGGCTGGGGCTGGGGCCATACATTAGGTTGGGGCTATACATTAGGCTGGGGCCATACATTAGGCTGTAGCCATACATTAGGCTGTAGCCATACATTAGGCTGGGGCCATACATTAGGCTGGGGCCATACATTAGGCTGGGGCTGGGGCCATACATTAGGCTGGGGCTGGGGCCATACATTAGTCTCTGGGGCTGGGGTCATACATTAGATCGGGGCCATACATTAGGCTGGGGCCATACATTAGGCTGGGGCCATACATTAGGCTGGGGCCATACATTAGGCTGGGGCTGGGGCCATACATTAGGCTGGGGCTGGGGTCATACATTAGGCTGGGGCTGGGGTCATACATTAGGCTGGGGTCATACATTAGGCTGGGGCCATACATTAGGCTGTGGTCATACATTAGGCTGGGGCTGGGGCCATACATTAGGCTGTAGCCATACATTGGGCTGGGGCCATACATTAGGCTGGGGTCATACATTAGGCTGGGGTCATACATTAGGCTGGGGTCATACATTAGGCTGGGGCTGGGATCATACATTAGGCTGGGGCTGGGGCCATACATTGGGCTGGGGCCATACATTAGGCTGGGGCTGGGGTCATACATTAGGCTGGGGCTGGGGCCATACATTAGGCTGGGGCCATACATTAGGCTGGGGATGGGGTCATACATTAGGCTGGGGCCATACATTAGGCTGGGGCTGGGGTCATACATTAGGCTGGGGCTATACATTGGGCTGGGGCCATACATTAGGCTGGGGCTGGGGTCATACATTAGGCTGGGGCTATAAATTAGGCTGGGGCTGGGGTCATACATTAGGCTGGGGTCATACATTAGGCTGGAGCTGGGGTCATACATTAGTCTCTGGGGCTGGGGCCATACATTAGGCTGGGGTCATACATTAGGCTGGGGCTGGGGTCATACATTAGGCTGGGGTCATACATTAGGCTGGGGCCATACATTAGGCTGGGGTCATACATTAGGCTGGGGCTGGGGCCATACATTAGTCTCTGGGGCTGGGGCCATACATTAGGCTGGGGCTGGGGTCATACATTAGGCTGGGGCTGGGGTCATACATTAGATCGGGCCATACATTAGGCTGGGGCTGGGGTCATACATTAGGCTGGGGCTGGGGTCATACATTAGGCTGGGGTCATACATTAGGCTGGGGTCATACATTAGGCTGGGGCCATACATTAGGCTGGGGCTGGGGTCATACATTAGATCGGGCCATACATTAGGCTGGGGCTGGGGTCATACATTAGGCTGGGGCTGGGGCCATACATTAGGCTGGGGTCATACATTAGGCTGGGGCTGGGGCCATACATTAGGCTGGGGCCATACATTAGGCTGGGGCTGGGGTCATACATTAGGCTGGGGCCATACATTATGCTGGGGCCATACATTAGGCTGGGGCTGGGGTCATACATTAGGCTGGGGTCATACATTAGGCTGGGGTCATACATTAGGCTGGGGCTGGGGTCATACATTAGGCTGGAGCTGGGGTCATACATTAGTCTCTGGGGCTGGGGCCATACATTAGGCTGGGTTCATACATTAGGCTGGGGCTGGGGTCATACATTAGGCTGGGGTCATACATTAGGCTGGGGCTGGGGTCATACATTAGGCTGGGGCTGGGGTCATACATTAGGCTGGGGCCATACATTAGGCTGGGGCTGGGGTCATACATTAGGCTGGGGCCATACATTAGGCTGGGGTCATACATTAGGCTGGGGCCATACATTAGGCTGGGGCCATACATTAGGCTGGGGCTGGGGCCATACATTAGGCTGGGGCTGGGGTCATACATTAGGCTGGGGCCATACATTAGGCTGGGGCTGGGGTCATACATTAGGCTGGGGCTGGGGTCATACATTAGGCTGGGGCCATACATTAGGCTGGGGCTGGGGCCATACATTAGGCTGGGGCCATACATTAGGCTGGGGCTGGGGCCATACATTAGGCTGGGGCTGGGGTCATACATTAGGCTGGGGCTGGGGTCATACATTAGGCTGGGGTCATACATTAGGCTGGGGCTGGGGCCATACATTAGGCTGGGGCTGGGGCCATACATTAGGCTGGGGCTGGGGTCATACATTAGGCTGGGGCTGGGGTCATACATTAGATCGGGCCATACATTAGGCTGGGGCTGGGGTCATACATTAGGCTGGGGCTGGGACCATACATTAGGCTGGGGTCATACATTAGGCTGGGGCCATACATTATGCTGGGGCCATACATTATGCTGGGGCCATACATTAGGCTGGGGCTGGGGCCATACATTAGGCTGGGGCCATACATTAGGCTGGGGCTGGGGTCATACATTAGGCTGGGGTCATACATTAGGCTGGGGCTGGGGTCATACATTAGGCTGGAGCTGGGGTCATACATTAGACTGGGGCTGGGGTCATACATTAGGCTGGGGTCATACATTAGTCTCTGGGGCTGGGGCCATACATTAGGCTGGGGTCATACATTAGGCTGGGGCTGGGGCCATACATTAGGCTGGGGCCATACATTAGGCTGGGGCTGGGGTCATACATTAGGCTGGGGTCATACATTAGGCTGGGGCTGGGGTCATACATTAGGCTGGGGCTGGGGTCATACATTAGGCTGGGGCTGGGGTCATACATTAGGCTGGAGCTGGGGTCATACATTAGGCTGGGGTCATACATTAGGCTGGGGCTGGGGTCATACATTAGGCTGGGGTCATACATTAGGCTGGGGCTGGGGCCATACATTAGGCTGGGGCCATACATTAGGCTGGGGCCATACATTAGGCTGGGGTCATACATTAGGCTGGAGCTGGGGTCATACATTAGGCTGGAGCTGGGGTCATACATTAGGCTGGAGCTGGGGTCATACATTAGGCTGGGGTCATACATTAGGCTGGGGCCATACATTAGGCTGGGGCTGGGGCCATACATTAGGCTGGGGCTGGGGTCATACATTAGGCTGGGGCCATACATTAGGCTGGGGCTGGGGCCATACATTAGGCTGGGGCTGGGGCCATACATTAGGCTGGGGCTGGGGTCATACATTAGGCTGGGGCTGGGGTCATACATTAGGCTGGGGTCATACATTAGGCTGGGGCTGGGGCCATACATTAGGCTGGGGCCATACATTAGGCTGGGGTCATACATTAGGCTGGGGCTGGGGCCATACATTAGGCTGGGGCTGGGGTCATACATTAGGCTGGGGCTGGGGTCATACATTAGGCTGGGGCTGGGGCCATACATTAGGCTGGGGCCATACATTAGGCTGGGGCTGGGGTCATACATTAGGCTGGGGCTGGGGTCATACATTAGGCTGGGGCTGGGGTCATACATTAGGCTGGGGCTGGGGTCATACATTAGATTGGGTCCATACATTAGGCTAGTGCTGGGGTCATACATTAGGCTGGGGCTGGGGTCATACATTAGGCTGGGGTCATACATTAGGCTGGGGCCATACATTAGGCTGGGGCTGGGGCCATACATTAGGCTGGGGCCATACATTAGGCTGGGGTCATACATTAGGCTGGGGCTGGGGCCATACATTAGGCTGGGGCCATACATTATGCTGGGGCCATACATTAGGCTGGGGCTGGGGCCATACATTAGGCTGGGGCTGGGGTCATACATTAGGCTGGGGCCATACATTAGGCTGGGGCTGGGGTCATACATTAGATCGGGGCCATACATTAGGCTGGGGCTGGGGTCATACATTAGGCTGGGGCTGGGGTCATACATTAGGCTGGGGTCATACATTAGGCTGGGGCCATACATTAGGCTGGGGCTGGGGCCATACATTAGGCTGGGGCTGGGGTCATACATTAGGCTGGGGTCATACATTAGATCGGGCCATACATTAGGCTGGGGCCATACATTAGGCTGGGGCTGGGGTCATACATTAGGCTGGGGTCATACATTAGGCTGGGGCTGGGACCATACATTAGGCTGGGGTCATACATTAGGCTGGGGCCATACATTATGCTGGGGCCATACATTAGGCTGGGGCTGGGGCCATACATTAGGCTGGGGCCATACATTAGGCTGGGGCTGGGGTCATACATTAGGCTGGGGCTGGGGTCATACATTAGGCTGGAGTTGGGGTCATACATTAGACTGGGGCTGGGGTCATACATTAGGCTGGGGCTGGGGTCATACATTAGGCTGGGGCCATACATTATGCTGGGGCCATACATTAGGCTGGGGCTGGGGCCATACATTAGGCTGGGGCCATACATTAGGCTGGGGCTGGGGCCATACATTAGGCTGGGGTCATACATTAGGCTGGGGCCATACATTAGGCTGGGGCTGGGGTCATACATTAGGCTGGGGTCATACATTAGGCTGGGGCTGGGTTCATACATTAGGCTGGGGCTGGGGTCATACATTAGGCTGGGGTCATACATTAGGCTGGGGCTGAGGTCATACATTAGGCTGGAGCTGGGGTCATACATTAGGCTGGGGTCATACATTAGGCTGGGGCTGGGGTCATACATTAGGCTGGGGTCATACATTAGGCTGGGGCCATACATTAGGCTGGGGCCATACATTAGGCTGGGGCCATACATTAGGCTGGGGTCATACATTAGGCTGGGGCTGGGGTCATACATTAGGCTGGGGCTGGGGTCATACATTAGGCTGGGGTCATACATTAGGCTGGGGCTGGGGCCATACATTAGGCTGGGGCCATACATTAGGCTGGGGCTGGGGTCATACATTAGGCTGGGGCTGGGGTCATACATTAGGCTGGGGCTGGGGTCATACATTAGATTGGGGCCATACATTAGGCTAGTGCTGGGGTCATACATTAGGCTGGGGCTGGGGTCATACATTAGGCTGGGGTCATACATTAGGCTGGGGCTGGGACCATACATTAGGCTGGGGTCATACATTAGGCTGGGGCTGGGGCCATACATTAGGCTGGGGCCATACATTATGCTGGGGCCATACATTAGGCTGGGGCTGGGGCCATACATTAGGCTGGGGCTGGGGTCATACATTAGGCTGGGGCCATACATTAGGCTGGGGTCATACATTAGGCTGGGACCATACATTAGGCTGGGGCTGGGGCCATACATTAGGCTGGGGCTGGGGCCATACATTAGGCTGCGGTCATACATTAGGCTGGGGCCATACATTAGGCTGAGGCTGGGGTCATACATTAGGCTGGGGCTGGGGCCATACATTAGGCTGGGGCCATACATTAGGCTGGGGCTGGGGCCATACATTAGGCTGGGGCCATACATTAGGCTGGGGCTGGGGTCATACATTAGGCTGGGGCTGGGGCCATACATTAGGCTGGGGCTGGGGCCATACATTAGGCTGGGGCCATACATTAGGCTGGGGCCATACATTAGGCTGGGGCTGGGGTCATACATTAGGCTGGGGCCATACATTATGCTGGGGCCATACATTAGGCTGGGGCCATACATTAGGCTGGGGCTGGGGCCATACATTAGGCTGGGGCTGGGGCCATACATTAGGCTGGGGCTGGGGCCATACATTAGGCTGGGGCTGGGGCCATACATTAGGCTGGGGCTGGGGCCATACATTAGGCTGGGGCCATACATTAGGCTGGGGTTGGGGCCATACATTAGGCTGGGGTTGGGGCCATACATTAGGCTGGGGTTGGGGCCATACATTAGGCTGGGGCCATACATTAGACTGGGGCCATACATTAGACTGGGGCCATACATTAGACTGAGGCCATACATTAGACTGAGGCCATACATTATCTGCGAACTGTTGTGCAAGTCATATGACAGAGACGAGCAGCTATGCTATGTGAGTGTATATCCACAGCAGCCTGCGTTTATGCCTTGAGGGGGGCAGTGGGTGACCAGTAATGGCCTTGAGGGGGGCAGTGGGTGACCAGTAATGGCCTTGAGGGGGCAGTGGGTGACCAGTAATGGCCTTGAGGGGGCAGTAGGTGACCAGTAATGGCCTTGAGGGGGGCAGTGGGTGACCAGTAATGGCCTTGAGGGGGGCAGTGGGTGACCAGTAATGGCCTTGAGGGGGCAGTGGGAGACCAGTAATGGCCTTGAGGGGGCAGTGGGTGACCAGTAATGGCCTTGAGGGTGGCAGTGGGTGACCAGTAACGGCCTTGAGGGGGGCAGTGGGTGACCAGTAACGGCCTTGAGGGGGGCAGTGGGTGACCAGTAACGGCCTTGAGGGGGGCAGTGGGTGACCAGTAACGGCCTTGAGGGGGGCAGTGGGTGACCAGTAACGGCTTTGAGGGGGGCAGTGCGTGACCAGTAACGGCCTTGAGGGGGGCAGTAGGTGACCAGTAATGGCCATAATCTTCCTTTCCTGTCAGTCAGTCAGTCAGTCAGTCACCCCCCCCCCTGCACAATATCTGACCTCTGTTCTCAAAAGACAATTTTGTTGTCTTAGACTGCGTCCCAAATTGTACCCTATTCCCTATATAGAGCACGACTACTTTTGACCAGAGCCCTATGGGTCCTATGTAGGGATTGGGGTATAGGGTGCCATTTGCAGCACACGAGCCACATAGGCCTATTTCATTTTTTCCCCTCCAATGAAAAAAGAGCTCGTGTCTACTGAACCCCATAGGACCACACGGCTGGGAAACATATATCACATATTACAGGGCAGAGTGGTGAACTGCCCTGTTGACAGACTGGTCTACAGAGCCTGACTGGGAAGGCTAGAAATACTCACTAAGCAGTGTGTGTGTGTGTGTGTGTGTGTGTGTGTGTGTGTGTGTGTGTGTGGTACCACTCCGTATAACAGGCACTTTACAACGACAGACATAATTTACAGAACCAACTAGCTAGCTGCAGTAATCCAAAATGATTTCAATAATGTTTATTACGTACAATAAACGTCGTTCTGCGTCCCAGAGGAGATGTTTCCCAGTGTTATTCTACCTGAATATATTGGCAGATATTGACCAGTGATACGCAGAGTTCTTTGGTGAATGAAACATACAATAGAATGGCATGAATAACTAAATAAACCAATAGAATGGCATGAATAACTAAATAAACCAATGGAATAATCCTGGTCCATTTTAATACCGAACTGAATCCAACCAACTGTGTTTTATGTGGAATGGCTCAGTGGTAAGCAGCAACACAAATGAAATACAAGACGTTATAACAATAATACTCGTTACCAGCACCACCTTTTAATAAACCTGAATCCAACCAGGTGCATTTAACGTCTTTATCGAATTGACATTTAAATTTGAGTCATTTAGCAGACAGACACTCTTATCCAGAGAGACTTACAGTTAGTGCATTCATCTTTAGATAGCTGGGTGGGACAACCACGTTTCACAGTCAGTACATCTTCCCTCAATAAGTTAGATATCAGCAAAGGAAGTGGTAGTAGGAAAATAAAAGTGTGTATTATTATTATTATTATTTTTTTTTTTGGGGGGGGGGGGGGGGGTTTAGTGGAAACCAGAACAAACCTTTTGTTTGAGCTGTAAGACAGTAATCTTGATCTGCTGGAAGTCTTCACACGTAGCAGAGCATACCACGTTGTCTGACGTCTCAAACGGCCGAGCTGCTGAGGGAGCGCATAAACCACAGCAGAATGTCACTCAACATTTATTAGTAGTAGTTTTTTTTAAAAATATAGACCCACCAAAAGTCATCACAGTGCCTTCAGAAAGTATTCACAAGTCCCCTTGACTTGTTCCACATTTTGTTGTGTTACAGCCTGAATTTAACATGGATTTAGATGTTATTTTGGTCACCGGCCTATACATAATACCCTATACTGTAAAAGTGAGATTTTGTATTTGTAATTGGTTACAAATGAATAAAACATGCACAGCTGAAATGTCTTCAGTCAATAAGTATTCAACCGCTTTGTTAAGGCAAGCCCAAATAAGTTCAGGAGTAAAAATGTGCTTAACAAGTCACATAATAAATTGCATGGACTCACTGTGCGTGCAATAATAGTGTTTGACATGGAGTTTTGAATGACTACCTCATCTTCGTTTCACACACACTAAAATGATCTGTGAGGTCCCTCAGTCGAGCAGTGAATTTCAAACACAGATTCAACCACAAAGACCAGGGAGGTTTTCCAATGCCTCGTAAAGAAGGACATCGATTGGTAGATGAGAACAAATAAGAAAAGCAGACATTGAATATCCTTTTGAGAATGGTGAAGTTATTACACTTTGGATGGTGTATCAATACACCCAGTCACTACAAAGATACAGGCATCCTTTCTAATTCAGTTGCCAGACAGGAAGGAAACAGCTAAGGGATAATCACCAAGAGGTCAAAGGTGACATTAAAACAACTACAGAGTTTAATGGCTGTGATAGGAGAAAACTGAGGATAGATCAATAACATCGTAGTTACTCCACAATACTAACCTAATTGACAGAGTGAAGAGGCAACTCCGGGATGCTGGCCTTTTAGGCAGAGTTGCAAAGAAAAAGACATATCTCAGACTGGCCAATAAAAAGAAAAGATTAAGATGGGCAAAAGAACACAGACACTGGACAGAGGAAGTCTGCCTAGAAGGCCAGCATCCCGGAGACGCCTCTTCACTGTTGACATTGAGACTGGTGTTTTGTGGGTACTATTTAATGAAGCTGCCAGTTGAGGACTTGTGAGGCGTCTGTTTCTCAAACGAGACACTGTAATGTACTTGTCTTCTTCTTCAGTTGTGCACCGGGGCCTCCCACTCCACTTTCTATTCTGGTTAGGGCCAGTTTGTGCTGTTCCGTGAAGGGAGCAGTATACAGCGTTGTACGAGATCTCCAGTTTCTTGGCAATTTCTCGCATGGAATAGCCTTCAATTATCAGAACAAGAATAGACTGACGAGTTTCAGAAGAAAGTTATTTGTTTCTGGCCATTTTGAGCCTGTAATCGAACCCACTAATGCTGATGCTCCAGATACTTAGCTAGTCTAAAGATGGCCAGTTCTATTGCTTATTTAGTCAGGACAATAGTTTTTAATTGCAAAAGGGTTTTCCAATGATCAATTAACCTTTTAAAATTATAAACTTGGATTAGCTAACACAACGTTGCATTGGAACACAGGAGTGATGGTTGCTGATAATGGGCCTATTCAGATTTTCCAGCTGCAATAGTCATTTACAACATTAACTATGTCTACACTGGTATTTCTGATCAATTGAAAAACAAGGACATTTCTAAGTGACCACAAACATTTTGAACGGTAGTGTATTTAAATTAGATATTTCTGTATAGAGAATTTTCAACATTTCTAAAAACCTGTTTTCACTTCGTCATTATGGGATATTGTGTGTAGGTTTGAATTTGAATTCAGGCTGCAACACAACAAAATGTAGAATAGGTCAAGGGGCATGAATACTTTCTGAAGGCCCTGTAACTAGTCATTGCTCTTTTACTATTTGAAAGGTGTGACAAAAAATAAACACATCTGTGTCACCAGTCTGTAAAAAAAGATATCAGAAACAGAGATATCTGTGGCAAAATCTGAGGGGAAATATTTAGTCCGTCTAGGAATTCTGCAAGTATGTTAAACAAAGAAAAATAGTCCCAAATAGCCTGTGTCCCAAATGGCACCCTATTCCCTATATAGTGCACTACTTTAGACCAGAGCCCTATGGCACCCTATTCCCTATATAGTGCACTACTTTAGACCAGAGCCCTATGGCACCCTATTCCCTATATAGTGCACTACTTTAGACCAGAGCCCTATGGCACCCTATTCCCTATATAGTGCACTACTTTAGACCAGAGCCCTAAGGGAACCCTATTCCCTATATAGTGCACTACTTTAGACCAGAGCCCTATGGCACCCTATTCCCTATATAGTGCACTACTTTAGACCAGAGCCCTATAGCACCCTATTCCCTATATAGTGCACTACTTTAGACCAGAGCCCTATGGCACCCTATTCTCTTTATAGTGCACTACTTTTGACTAAAGTCTTTGGGTCGTGCACTGTATAGAGACATTTGGGACTCAAGCCATACTGGTTTCCAAAAGGGTTCTTCTTTCCCCACAGGAGAAACCTTTTTGGTTCCTGGAAGAACCATTTTTGGTTCCATGTAGAACTCTCCGTGGAAAGGGTTCTTCTACCTGGAACCAAAAAGGGTACTTCAAAGGGTTCTCCTATGGGGACAGCCGAAGAACCTTTTCAGGTTTTAGATAGGACATTTTTTTTTAAAGTTTACCCAAAGAGAAAACGGCTGAAGCTAGAGTGATGAGTGCCTAGCATATATATATATATATATATATATACACACACACTGCTCAAAAAAATAAAGGGAACACTTAAACAACACAATGTAACTCCATGTCAATCACACTTCTGTGAAATCAAACTGTCCACTTAGGAAGCAACACTGATTGCCAAAAATTTCACATGCTGTTGTGCAAATGGGATAGACAACAGGTGGAAATTATAGGCAATTAGCAAGACACCCCCAATAAAGGAGTGGTTCTGCAGGTGGTGACTACAGACCACTTCTCAGTTTCTATGTTTCCTGGCTGATGTTTTGGTCACTTTTGAATGCTGGCGGTGCTTTCACTCTAGTGGTAGCATGAGACGGAGTCTACAACCCACACAAGTGGCTCAGGTAGTGCAGCTCATCCAGGATGGCTGCACATTGGGGCAGAGGGTAGCCTAGTGGTTAGAGCATTGGACTAGTAACTGAAAGGTTGCAAGTTCAAATCCCCGAGCTGACAAGTTACAAATCTGTCATTCTGCCCCTGAACAGGCAGTTAAACCCACTGTTCCGTCATTGAAAATAAGAATTTGTTCTTAACTGACTTACCTTGTTAAGTAAAGGTAAAATAAAATTAAAATAAATAAAATGCGAGCTGTGGCAAGAAGGTTTGCTGTGTCTGTCAGCGTAGTGTCCAGAGCATGGAGGCGCTACCAGGAGACAGGCCAGTACATCAGGAGACGTGGAGGAGGCCGTAGGCTGGGCAACAACCCAGCAGCAGGAGGAGCACTGCCAGAGCCCTGCAAAATGACCTCCAGCAGGCCACAAATGTACATGTGTCTGCTCAAATGGTCAGAAACAGACTCCACAGGACGTCCACAGGTGGGGGTTGTGCTTACAGCCCAACATAGTGCAGGACGTTTGGCATTTGCCAAAGAACACTAAGATTGGCAAATTCGCCACTGGCGCCCTGTGCTCTTCACAGATGAAAGCAGGTTCACACTGAGCATGTGACAGACGTGACAGTCTGGAGACGCCGTGGAGAACGTTGTGCTGCCTGCAACATCCTCCAGCATGACCGGTTTGGCGTTGCGTCAGTCATGGTGTGGGGGGGGCATTTCTTTGGGGGGCCGCAAACCTCCATGTGCTCGCCAGAGGTAGCTTGACTGCCATTAGGTACCGAGATGAGATCCTCAGACCCCTTGAGAGACCGGTGCGGTTGCCCTGGGTTCCTCCTAATGCTAGACCTCATGTGGCTGGAGTGTGTCAGCAGTTCCTGCAAAAGGAAGGCAATGATGCTATGGACTGGCCCGCCCGTTCCCCAGACCTGAATCCAATTGAGCACATCTGGGACATCATCACTCGCCCCATCCACCAACGCCACATTGCACCACAGAATGTCTAGGAGTTGGCGGGTGCTTTAGTCCAAGTCTGGGAGGAGATCCCTCAGGAGACCATCCGCCACCTCATCAGGAGCATGCCCAGGCGTTGTAGGGAGGTCATACAGGCACGGAGGCCACACACACTACTGAGCCTCATTTTGACTTGTTTTAAGAATATTACATCAAAGTTGGATCAGCCTGTAGTGTGGTTTTCCACTTTAATTTTGAGTGTGACTCCAAATCCAGACATCCATGGGTTGATAAATTTGATTTCCATTGATAATTTTTGTGTGATTTTGTTGTCAGCATATTCAACTATATATTCAGATCTATATTCAGATCTAGGATGTGTTATTTCAGTGTTCCCTTTATTTTTTTGAGCAGTGTATATATATATGCCGTTAAACATTGTACCTGTACCCTAGTGTAACGGGTGGCTGGAAATCCTAGAGGGAGGAGGAAGCTGCTCTAGTAAATATGTAATGGAGCTGTATGTGTTTGTGTTTGGTGTGGGGGGCTTGGGAGCAGGAGGGCTGAGTAGCCAATATCGTAGACCACATGCCTTGCTGCTATCAGTGGAGATCAAAGGCAACGTGGTGGGGCTGTGGAGCAGGCAGGGGAGGGTGGTATAGAGTCTAGACTACATGCCTTGTTGTGATCTGTGGTGATCTATAGCTTGACTCTCTGCTGTGATCTATAGCTTGACTCTGCTGTGATCTGTGGTGATCTATAGCTTGACTCTCTGCTGTGATCTATAGCTTGACTCTGCTGTGATCTGTGGTGATCTATAGCTTGACTCTGCTGTGATCTGTGGTGATCTATAGCTTGACTCTCTGCTGTGATCTATAGCTTGACTCCCCACAGTGTGGTGTTGTTGATAGAGAGTGGATCCCAGCACAGGTGAAGGGCATGACTAAGAAGGTAGGGAGCCAAACAGAGAGACAGGGGAGCGGGGAGACAGGGGAGCGGGGAGACAGGAGCGGGGAGACAGGGGAGGGGGGAGACAGGAGCGGGGGGACAGGGGAGGGGGGAGACAGGAGCGGGGGGAGACAGGAGCGGGGGGAGACAGGAGCGGGGGGAGACAGGGGAGCGGGGAGAC
The DNA here is from genome assembly GCF_036934945.1 of Oncorhynchus masou masou. Taxonomy (NCBI): domain Eukaryota; kingdom Metazoa; phylum Chordata; class Actinopteri; order Salmoniformes; family Salmonidae; genus Oncorhynchus; species Oncorhynchus masou. The sequence continues at coordinate 10,192,725 of NC_088222.1, read as the reverse complement.
AGGGGAGTAGAGGAGGTAGACAGGAGAGTAGAGGAGGTAGACAGGAGAGTAGAGGAGGTAGACAGACAGGAGAGTAGAGGAGGTAGACAGACAGGAGAGTAGAGGAGGTAGACAGACAGGAGAGTAGAGGAGGTAGACAGACAGGAGAGTAGAGGAGGTAGACAGGAGAGTAGAGGAGGTAGACAGGAGAGTAGAGGAGGTAGACAGGAGAGTAGAGGAGGTAGACAGGAGAGTAGAGGAGGTAGACAGGAGAGTAGAGGAGGTAGACAGGAGAGTAGAGGAGGTAGACAGGAGAGTAGAGGAGGTAGACAGGAGAGTAGAGGAGGTAGACAGGAGAGTAGAGGAGGTAGACAGGAGAGTAAGAGGAGGTAGACAGGGGAGAAGAGGAGGTAGACAGGGGCGAAGAGGAGGTAGACAGGGGAGAACAGTAGGTAGACAGGGGAGAACAGTAGGTAGACAGGGGAGAACAGTAGGTAGACAGGGGAGAACAGTAGGTAGACAGGGGAGAACAGTAGGTAGACAGGGGAGAACAGTAGGTAGACAGGGGAGTACAGTAGGTAGACAGGAGAGTACAGTAGGTAGACAGGAGAGTACAGTAGGTAGACAGGAGAGTACAGTAGGTAGACAGGAGAGTAGAGTAGACAGGGGAGTAGAGTAGAGTAGGTAGACAGGGGAGTAGAGTAGACAGGGGAGTACAATAGACAGACAGGGGAGTAGAGTAGAGTAGACAGGGGAGTAGAGTAGGTAGACAGGGGAGTAGAGTAGACAGGGGAGTAGAGTAGGTAGACAGGGGAGTAGAGTAGAGTAGACAGGGGAGTAGAGTAGGTAGACAGGGAAGTAGAGTAGGTAGACAGGAGAGTAGAGGAGGTAGACAGGAGAGTAGAGGAGGTAGACAGGAGAGTAGAGGAGGTAGACAGGAGAGTAGAGGAGGTAGACAGGAGAGTAGAGGAGGTAGACAGGAGAGTAGAGGAGGTAGACAGGAGAGTAGAGGAGGTAGACAGGAGAGTAGAGGAGGTAGACAGGAGAGTAGAGGAGGTAGACAGGAGAGTAGAGGAGGTAGACAGGGGAGAAGAGTAGGTAGACAGGGGAGAACAGTAGGTAGACAGGGTAGAACAGTAGGTAGACAGGGGAGAACAGTAGGTAGACAGGGGAGTACAGTAGGTAGACAGGAGAGTAGAGTAGACAGGGGAGTAGAGTAGAGTAGAGTAGAGTAGGTAGACAGGGGAGTAGAGTAGACAGGGGAGTACAATAGACAGACAGGGGAGTAGAGTAGAGTAGACAGGGGAGTAGAGTAGGTAGACAGGGGAGTAGAGTAGAGTAGAGTAGGTAGACATGGGAGTAGAGTAGACAGGGGAGTACAATAGACAGACAGGGGAGTAGAGTAGAGTAGACAGGGGAGTAGAGTAGGTAGACAGGGGAGTAGAGTAGACAGGGGAGTAGAGTACGTAGACAGGGAAGTAGAGGAGGTAGACAGGAGAGTAGAGGAGGTAGACAGGAGAGTAGAGGAGGTAGACAGGAGAGTAGAGTAGACAGGGGAGTACAGTACGTAGACAGGGGAGTACAGTATGTAGACAGGGGAGTACAGTACGTAGACAGGGGAGTACAGTACGTAGACAGGGGAGTAGGGGGGTTGTGGTGTAAAGACCACACACCCTGCTCCCCACAATATTATGTTGCTGATAGATCTCAGTGGATCGCAGCACAGGTGAAAGGCATGGCTATGATTACTTTTCAGCAAAGACCCACAGAATACCTTTAATCAAGCTCACACATCAAGGTTGTTGGGTTTTCCCACCAGCCCCCTCCCTCCCTCCCTGGTTAACTGCACACTCTTTTCAAGGGAACATTAAAAAAAAACACTTTAATGATGGTGGGGTACTTGCACAACCCTAGGCTACAAGGCAAGCTATTCCCAAAACCAGATGAAGTCAGCTTTGCTTTGAGAGATTTTCTTTATGTTTTGGAGAAGTGAAGACTAGATGTATTACACTGCTGCAAGGTGGGTTGTGGATTAACCTCACAGCTAAAAGTGTGTGTGTGTGTGTGTGTGTTCTCAGTAAGGCACACAGTGTGAATTTAACGTTAGATAATCTAACAGGAACCAGAGGAAGTTGCGAATGACCAAACCATGATCACTTCCTTTACTAACCTACTAAACAAAACCTGCAGCAGCTCCTCTTTTTCTGCTGTTTGTTTGAGGCAAATCAAACTAGAACAGGAGTGAAGGGGCGGCTAGCGTTGGGAGAGAGACTCCTTCTGAAATAGGATCATGTGATCTATAATGGATGCCAGGTGTCTGTAGACTACTACGTCCCAAATTACACCCTATTCCCTATATCCTACCCCCAAGCCATCCAATGACACCCTATTCCCTATACCCAAGCCATCCAATGGCACCCTATTCTCTTTACCCTACCCCTAAGCCATCAAAATGCACCCTATTCCCTATACCCTACCCCCAAGCCATCCAATGGCACCCTATTCCCTATACCCTACCCCCAAGCCATCAATTCACAACCCGGACAATTTACATTGACCCCTTCCATTATTTATTTACCTTAGTTGTTTTGCACTGGCTCTATGCACGCCTCACTAGACCCTATACATACACATACACACATATACAGTGCCTTGCGAAAGTATTCGGCCCCCTTGAACTTTGCAACCTTTTGCCACATTTCACGCTTCAAACATAAAGATATAAAACTGTATTTTTTTGTGAAGAATCAACAACAAGTGGGACACAATCATGAAGTGGAACGACATTTATTGGATATTTCAAACTTTTTTAACAACTCAAAAACTGAAAAATTGGGCGTGCAAAATTATTCAGCCCCCTTAAGTGAATACTTTGTAGCGCCACCTTTTGCTGCGATTACAGCTGTAAGTCGCTTGGGGTATGTCTCTATCAGCCATATTCTTTGAGTGTGTCGTGGGTGATTGTTCCCGTCTCTGTGTTTATGTTTCACCAGACAGGCTGTATAGTTTTTCATGTTTCCGTCTGTTGTTTTTGTAGATGTCAGTTATTTCACGTCTAGTCTACTTTCATTCAATAAACATGAGTAACCATCACGCTGCATTTTGGTTCAACAGAAGAAAGGCGTTACAGGATCATTGTCTTGTTGGAAGACAAATCTTCGTCCCAGTCGCAGGTCTTTTGCAGACTCCATCAGGTTTTCTTCCAGAATGTTCCTGTATTTGGCTCCATCCATCTTCCCATCAATTTTAACCATCTTCCCTGTCCCTGCTGAAGAAAAGCAGGCCCAAACCAGGATGCTGCCACCACCATGTTTGACAGTGGGGATGGTGTGTTCAGGTTGATGAGCTGTGTTGCTTTTACGCCAAACATAACGTTTTGCATTGTTGCCAAAAAGTTCAATTTTGGTTTCATCTGAACAGACCACCTTCGTCCACATGTTTGGTGTGTCTCCCAGGTGGCTTGTGGCAAACTTTAAACAACACTTTTTATGGATATCTTTAAGAAATGACTTTCTTCTTGCCACTTTTCCATAAAGGCCAGATTTGTGCAATATACGACTGATTGTTGTCCTATAGACAGAGTCTCCCACCTCAGCTGTAGATCTCTGCAGTTCATCCAGAGTGATCATGGGCTTCTTGGCTGCATCTCTGATCAGTCTTCTCCTTGTATGAGCTGAAAGTTTAGAGGGACGGCCAGGTCTTGGTAGATTTGCAGTGGTCTGATACTCCTTCCATTTCAATATTATCGCTTGCACAGTGCTCCTTGGGATGTTTAAAGTTTGGGAAATGTTTTTGTATCCAAATCCGGCTTTAAACTTCTTCACAACAGTATCTCGGACCTGCCTGGTGTGTTCCTTGTTCTTCATGATGCTCTCTGCGCTTTTAACGGACCTCTGAGACTATCACAGTGCAGGTGCATTTATACGGAGACTTGATTACACACAGGTGGATTGTATTTATCATCATTAGTCATTTAGGTCAACATTGGATCATTCAGAGATCCTCACTGAACTTCTGGAGAGAGTTTGCTGCACTGAAAGTAAAGGGGCTGAATAATTTTGCACGCCCAATTTTTCAGTTTTTGATTTGTTAAAAAAGTTTGAAATATCCAATAAATGTCGTTCCACTTCATGATTGTGTCCCACTTGTTGTTGATTCTTCAAAAAAATACAGTTTTATATCTTTTATGTTTGAAGCCTGAAATGTGGCAAAAGGTCCCAAAGTTCAAGGGGGCCGAATACTTTCGCAAGGCACTGTATATCTCCAGATTGACCAGACAGTTTTACCCCTAACCACACTGTATTACCTCAATCACATCAACGACCTGGTACCCCCACACACTGACTCAGAACCCGTGCTCCTTGTATATAGCCATAAGAATTTCACTGTAAAATTTACACCTGTTGTATTCAGCGACACGTGACCAATAAAATGAGATTTGATTATGTAGGGTACTTCTGGGCCCTAGTCTAAAGTGGTGCACTATTTAGGGAATAGGGATCCATAGGGCTCTGGTCTAAAGTAGTGCACTATATAGGGAATAGGGATCCATAGAGCTCTGGTCTAAAGTAGTGCACTATATAGGGAATAGGGATCCATAGGGCTCTGGTCTAAAGTAGTGCACTCTATAGGGAATATGGTGTCATTTGGGATGCACACTAGGGTCCTCTCCCGAGTGGCACAGTGTTCTAAGGCTCTGTATCTCAGTGCTAGAGGCGTCACTACAGACACCCAGGTTCTAATTCAGGCTCTATGACAACCAGCCGTGATCGGGAGTCCCATAGGGTGGCACACACTTGGCCCAGCGTCGTCCGGGTTTGGTCGGTGTAGGCCCGTCTTTGTAAATAATAATTTGTTCTTAACTGACTTGCCTAGTTAAATAAAGGTTACAAAAATATTAAATCACTGTCAGACGTGCCTTCAGGGCCTGTGTTCAGAAAGCATCTCATCTAGGAGTGCTGGTTTAGGATCAGTTTCCCCTTTTAGATCATAATGAATCATTTATATGGGCAGAGGGGACCTGATCCTAGAATAGCATTCCTACTCAAAGGGCCTGGAAAGGAATAACCAGGAAAAAATGTCAGCCAAAAAAAAATCTCCCCCTCACCTTTCTCCCCCTCCCTCTCTCTCCCCCTCACCTCTCTCCCCCTTGGTGCAGGTCTTCCCATCCTCTTCCAGGAAAAAGCCTTTCTCACACTCACACCTGTAGCTCCCTGGAGAGTTCAGACAGACCTGAGAGCACACCGTCACGTTGTTGTTGGCACACTCATCCATGTCTAGAGATAGAGAGAGAGAGAGAGAGAGAGAGAGAGAGACAGAGACAGAGACAGAGAGAAAGAGAGAGGAGAGAAGAGAAAGAGGTGGCGAGAGGGGGTGGTGGTGAGAGAGGGGGAGAGTGGTGGTGAGAAAGGAGGAAATAGAGAGAGAGAGGGGAGAGAGAGGGGTTGGCATCGAGAGAGGGAGAGAGAGAGAGGGGTTGGTGACAGGAGAGAGGGGGGGAGTGGTGAGAGAGGGTAGAGAAAGAGAAAAAGAGGGGGTGGTGAAGAAAGAGGAGACCGAAAGAAAAAACACAAAGACGTGCTTGTTCAACTTGTTGTATTCTTAATGCGGTCTATCATGAGAAGTGCCATTTGAAATAAAATGAAATGTGAGACTGCCAGTGTCCAAGCCTGTGAGAGAATGCTACTAAAATAACAACACTGAAACAAAAAAAGGACTTCAAAGTGAAATATATTATGGACTATGTAGCCGACTATGTAGCCGACTATGTAGGCCGACTATGTAGGCCGACTATGTAGGCCGACTATGTAGGCCGACTATGTAGGCCGACTATGTAGCCGACTATGTAGGCCGACTATGTAGCCGACTATGTAGCCGACTATGTAGCCGACTATGTAGGCCGACTATGTAGCCGACTATGTAGCCGACTATGTAGCCGACTATGTAGCCGACTATGTAGCTGAATATTTTGTTGAAAATGTAGCTGAATATTTTGTTGAAAATGTAGCTGGAGAGGGTACAACACTTACTGGAGGCCATACCTGAGTAGTAGTACTTGGCCATGGTTAACTTTGCTCGGTGACTGTGTTAAGACAGGGGCGTAGGACCATAGAAATATAGTTACTAGAATGTACATTCTATTTCAATGTGTGGGACCAGGTCTCACCCAGGCAGTATGGCTTCTCTCTGTTCCGGTGTCGCTCTCGGTCGTAGCGGTAACCAGGGTAACAGGTGCACACGACCCGTCCAAAGTGGTCCGTGCACTGTTGTTCACAGGGGGCGCCATCGCACACGTCATAATCTGTACACACACGTCATAATCTGTACACACAAGTCATAATCTGTACACACACATCATCTATAGACGCTTCTATCAGAAACACAGCTAGGACTGGTATAGAGATACTACTCCGTCTTACAAACACAGCTCGGACTGACTAACTGCACTATGACGGCACCTAACCTGGTCCCAGATCTGTTTGTGCTGTCCTGGCATCTCCCACGGTTGACCTAAAACAACACAAAACAGATCTGGGACCAGGTTAGATGGCACCAGTTACAGTGCCTTGCGAAAGTATTCGGCCCCCTTGAACTTTGCGACCTTTTGCCACATTTCAGGCTTCAAACATAAAGATATAAAACTGTATTTTTTTGTGAAGAATCAACAACAAGTGGGACACAATCATGAAGTGGAACGACTTTTATTGGATATTTCAAACTTTTTTAACAAATCAAAAACTGAAAAATTGGGCGTGCAAAATTATTCAGCCCCTTTACTTTCAGTGCAGAAAACTCTCTCCAGAAGTTCAGTGAGGATCTCTGAATGATCCAATGTTGACCGAAATGACTAATGATGATAAATACAATCCACCTGTGTGTAATCAAGTCTCCGTATAAATGCACCTGCACTGTGATAGTCTCAGAGGTCCGTTAAAAGCGCAGAGAGCATCATGAAGAACAAGGAACACACCAGGCAGGTCCGAGATACTGTTGTGAAGAAGTTTAAAGCCGGATTTGGATACAAAAAGATTTCCCAAGCTTTAAACATCCCAAGGAGCACTGTGCAAGCGATAATAATGATATGGAAGGAGTATCAGACCACTGCAAATCTACCAAGACCTGGCCGTCCCTCTAAACTTTCAGCTCATACAAGGAGAAGACTGATCAGAGATGCAGCCAAGAAGCCCATGATCACTCTGGATGAACTGCAGAGATCTACAGCTGAGGTGGGAGACTCTGTCTATAGGACAACAATCAGTCGTATATTGCACAAATCTGGCCTTTATGGAAAAGTGGCAAGAAGAAAGCCATTTCTTAAAGATATCCATAAAAAGTGTCGTTTAAAGTTTGCCACAAGCCACCTGGGAGACACACCAAACATGTGGAAGAAGGTGCTCTGGTCAGATGAAACCAAAATTGAACTTTTTGGCAACAATGTAAAACGTTATGTTTGGCGTAAAAGCAACACAGCTCATCACCGTGAACACACCATACCCACTGTCAAACATGGTGGTGGCAGCATCATGGTTTGGGCCTGCTTTTCTTCAGCAGGGACAGGGAAGATGGTTAAAATTGATGGGAAGATGGATGGATCCAAATACAGGACCATTCTGGAAGAAAACCTGATGGAGTCTGCAAAAGACCTGAGACTGGGACGGAGATTTGTCTTCCAACAAGACAATGATCCAAAACATAAAGCAAAATCTACAATGGAATGGTTCAAAAAGAAACATATCCAGGTGTTAGAATGGCCAAGTCAAAGTCCAGACCTGAATCCAATCGAGAATCTGTGGCAAGAACTGAAAACTGCTGTTCACAAATGCTCTCCATCCAACCTCACTGAGCTCGAGCTGTTTTGCAAGGAGGAATGGGAAAAAATGTCAGTCTCTCGATGTGCAAAACTGATAGAGACATACCCCAAGTGACTTACAGCTGTAATCGCAGCAAAAGGTGGCGCTACAAAGTATTAACTTAAGGGGGCTGAATAATTTTGCACGCCCAATTTTTCAGTTTTTGATTTGTTAAAAAAGTTTGAAATATCCAATAAATGTCGCTCCACTTCATGATTGTGTCCCACTTGTTGTTGATTCTTCACAAAAAAATACAGTTTTATATCTTTATGTTTGAAGCCTGAAATGTGGCAAAAGGTCGCAAAGTTCAAGGGGGCCGAATACTTTCTCAAGGCACTGTATGTGTGAATAGAGCGATCAAGCACAGGTCTGATTCCAGTTCCTGCTCTAAGCACACAATTTCATACTTATTACTGATGATTATGACACTGCACCTCGAAGTCATTGTCTCTCATGTCTCAATTAAAGCACGTTAGTAATTGGAGGGCCAATAAAGTTGAATAGAATTGAAGTCTCCAGTCACTGAATACTTAGTAAGACGAATGATGCCTTTCATAACAATATGATAATCATATGTTATGGTTGAAGAAAACGCTTTAACACAAATTAAGACGGCATGTGCTAATGGACTCATTGTAACAGAATATGAGGTTTAACAAAATCCAACAGTAATGAAATAACTGTACTTTAAATCACTAAACATCTAGCATGCTTTCTTACGCTCTTTTAGAAAGGTTAAAATTACAGGCAGGTTAAAATTACAGGCAGGTTAAAATAACAGGCAGGTTAAAATAACAGGCAGGTTAAAATAACAGGAAGGTTAAAATTACAGGCAGGTTAAAGTAACAGGAAGGTTAAAATTACAGGAAGGTTAAAATAACAGCATATCAATCGAATGGTTTATGGGCTAAACCAGAGACACAAACCTATGAACACCAGGGAATGGTTTCCAAAAATATCTAAGCAAACACACAAGAAAGACCAAAGAAAGACATAAATCTGCATTCCAAATAGCACCCTATTCCCTACACAGTGCAGTACGGGGCTGGTCAAAAGTAGTGTACTATGTAGGGAATAGGGTGCCATAGGGCTCTGGCCAAAAGTAGTGTACTATGTATGGAATAGGGTGCCATAGGGCTCTGGTCTAAAGTAGTGCACTATATAGGGAATAGGGTGCCATTTGGGATACAGATTGGGAACAGTTCCATACCTTCAGGAATGCACTGGCCCAACACAAACTTAAACCCCTCACAACATTTCTTCCTGAAAAAGATCAAGCAAAGCACACACAAAAAAACGAGTCAAAAGACACACCGTAAACAATTTAAAAACGTTGTGTGACCCAGAATGTTACTTGTGGTCAAATTAAAAATGATCTCATTCTACTCATAAATACAATTTGACATGCTCATAACGATTCCTAATGCTAAGTTGTTCTGTGGCTGTGTAGGTGACTATCTGTTATAATGTCATAACCATCTTCTCCTCAAGCCTGAGCCAGACATCTGTGGATGCCAGGTATTTTGCTATATACACCGGTATTGATGCGCGGACCGGTTTGGGTTTTTACGTTACCGTCAAAAAGGGTATTTCAATGTTTGGTTTGTTAAGGGGAAAGGAAACACTTCAAGAAGTTACGCTGAGGAAAGAGATCCAATCCACTAGCCCTAAACACGTGCTTTGTAACATAGAAACGTCTATATTTTCAGTATTGTAATCTTGAACCACGTTTATCAGGAGCGGCAGGTAGCCTAGTGATCAGAGCGTTGGGCCAGTAACCGAAAGGTTGCTAGATTGAATCCCCTAGCAGACAAGGTAAAAATCTGTCGTTCTGCCCCTGAACAAGGCAGTTAACCCACTGTTCCCCGGTAGGCAAACTTTGTAAATAAGAATTTGTTCTTAACTGACTTGCCTAGTTAAATAAAGGAAGAAAAAAAAAGAAAAAAAAGAGGTATGGTAGGGCCATCTTGAATTGCCAAAGTAACGACTGATGCCAATGGGTCATCAGTAGGAGTGAGTTTCGGCGCAGAGACTAAAAGTGAATTATGTCACCGTGAGGTACCTCAACTGGACCTGAAAGATTTCTCACAATTATGACGGCTCTGTCACTGAGATCAGGTAGAATCACACCCTCACAGGACACGTACATAGATATACTGTACATACCACACATAGGTACTAGTAAAGGGCACAGGAGCGGAGCAAATGGAATGGCATCAAACACCTGGGAACCATGGAAACCATGTGTTTGATACCACTCCAACCAATTCCACTCCAGTTATTAACATGAGCCCGTTTTCACCAATCAAGGTGCCATCAACCTCTTGTGGTAAAGGGACTGCTAGTCCTCACCCAGTAGCTCATGTTGTCAGTGATTATTTCCCCTTCGTTCCATGCTTTTAATTTGTTTCTATTCTGACACTTCCTTTATTAGGCTACAGGCCTAGTGGAAATGTATTAGGTTATAGGCCTAGTGGAAATGTATTAGGTTATAGGCCTAGTGGAATGTATTAGACTATAGGCCTAGTGGAATGTATTAGGTTATAGGCCTAGTGGAAATGTATTAGGTTATAGGCCTAGGGTAATGTATTAGACTATAGGCCTAGTGGAATGTATTAGGTTATAGGCCTAGTGGAATGTATTAGACTATAGGCCTAGTGGAATGTATTAGGTTATAGGCCTAGTGGAATGTATTAGACTATAGGCCTAGTGGAATGTATTAGGTTATAGGCCTAGTGGAATGTATTAGGTTACGGGCCTAGTGGTATGTATTAGGTTACGGGCCTAGTGGAATGTATTAGGTTATAGGCCTAGTGGAATGTATTAGGTTATAGGCCTAGTGGAATGTATTAGACTATAGGCCTAGTGGAATGTATTAGGCTATAGGCCTAGTGGAATGTATTAGACTATAGGCCTAGTGGTATGTATTAGGTTATAGGCCTAGGGTAATGTATTAGACTATAGGCCTAGTGGAATGTATTAGACTATAGGCCTAGTGGTATGTATTAGGTTACGGGCCTAGTGGAATGTATTAGGCTATGGGCCTAGTGGTATGTATTAGGTTACGGGCCTAGTGGAATGTATTAGGTTATGGGCCTAGTGGAATGTATTAGGTTATAGGCCTAGTGGAATGTATTAGGTTATAGGCCTAGTGGAATGTATTAGGTTACGGGCCTAGTGGAATGTATTAGACTATAGGCCTAGTGGTATGTATTAGGTTACGGGCCTAGTGGAATGTATTAGACTATAGGCCTAGTGGTATGTATTAGGTTACGGGCCTAGTGGAATGTATTAGACTATAGGCCTAGTGGAATGTATTAGGTTATAGGCCTAGTGGAATGTATTAGACTATAGGCCTAGTGGAATGTATTAGACTATAGGCCTAGTGGAATGTATTAGACTATAGGCCTAGTGGAATGTATTAGACTATAGGCCTAGTGGAATGTATTAGATTATAGGCCTAGTGGAATGTATTAGACTATAGGCCTAGTGGAATGTATTAGACTATAGGCCTAGTGGAATGTATTAGACTATGGGCCTAGTGGTATGTATTAGGTTACGGGCCTAGTGGAATGTATTAGACTATAGGCCTAGTGGTATGTATTAGGTTACGGGCCTAGTGGAATGTATTAGGTTATAGGTCTAGTGGAATGTATTAGGTTATAGGCCTAGTGGAATGTATTAGGTTATAGGCCTAGTGGAATGTATTAGACTATAGGCCTAGTGGAATGTATTAGACTATAGGCCTAGTGGAATGTATTAGACTATAGGCCTAGTGGAATGTATTAGGTTACGGGCCTAGTGGAATGTATTAGGCTATGGGCCTAGTGGTATGTATTAGGCTATAGGCCTAGTGGAATGTATTAGGTTATAGGCCTAGTGGTATGTATTAGGTTATAGGCCTAGTGGTATGTATTAGGTTATAGGCCTAGTGGTATGTATTAGGTTATAGGCCTAGTGGAATGTATTAGGTTATAGGCCTAGTGGAATGTATTAGGTTATAGGCCTAGGGTAATGTATTAGGCTACAGGCCTAGTGGAATGTATTAGGTTATAGGCCTAGTGGTGTGTATTAGGTTATAGGCCTAGTGGAATGTATTAGGCTACAGGCCTAGTGGTATGTATTAGGTTATAGGCCTAGTGGAATGTATTAGGTTATAGGCCTAGTGGAAATGTATTAGACTATAGGCCTAGTGGTATGTATTAGGTTACGGGCCTAGTGGAATGTATTAGGCTATAGGCCTAGTGGTATGTATTAGGCTATAGGCCTAGTGGTATGTATTAGGTTACGGGCCTAGTGGAATGTATTAGGTTATAGGCCTAGTGGAATGTATTAGGTTATAGGCCTAGTGGAATGTATTAGGCTACAGGCCTAGTGGAATGTATTAGGCTATAGGCCTAGTGGTATGTATTAGGTTATAGGCCTAGTGGAATGTATTAGGTTATAGGCCTAGTGGAATGTATTAGGTTATAGGCCTAGTGGAATGTATTAGGTTATAGGCCTAGTGGAATGTATTAGGCTACAGGCCTAGTGGAATGTATTAGGTTATAGGCCTAGTGGTGTGTATTAGGTTATAGGCCTAGTGGAATGTATTAGGCTACAGGCCTAGTGGAATGTATTAGGTTATAGGCCTAGTGGTATGTATTAGGCTATAGGCCTAGTGGTATGTATTAGGTTACGGGCCTAGTGGAATGTATTAGGTTATAGGCCTAGTGGAATGTATTAGGCTACAGGCCTAGTGGAATGTATTAGGTTATAGGCCTAGTGGTGTGTATTAGGTTATAGGCCTAGTGGAATGTATTAGGCTACAGGCCTAGTGGTATGTATTAGGTTATAGGCCTAGTGGAATGTATTAGGTTATAGGCCTAGTGGAAATGTATTAGACTATAGGCCTAGTGGTATGTATTAGGTTACGGGCCTAGTGGAATGTATTAGGCTATAGGCCTAGTGGTATGTATTAGGCTATAGGCCTAGTGGTATGTATTAGGTTACGGGCCTAGTGGAATGTATTAGGTTATAGGCCTAGTGGAATGTATTAGGTTATAGGCCTAGTGGAATGTATTAGGTTATAGGCCTAGTGGAATGTATTAGGTTATAGGCCTAGTGGAAATGTATTAGACTATAGGCCTAGTGGTATGTATTAGGTTACGGGCCTAGTGGAATGTATTAGGCTATAGGCCTAGTGGTATGTATTAGGCTATAGGCCTAGTGGTATGTATTAGGTTACGGGCCTAGTGGAATGTATTAGGCTATGGGCCTAGTGGTATGTATTAGGCTATAGGCCTAGTGGAATGTATTAGGTTATAGGCCTAGTGGTATGTATTAGGTTATAGGCCTAGTGGTATGTATTAGGTTATAGGCCTAGTGGTATGTATTAGGTTATAGGCCTAGTGGAATGTATTAGGTTATAGGCCTAGTGGAATGTATTAGGTTATAGGCCTAGTGGTATGTATTAGGTTACGGGCCTAGTGGAATGTATTAGGCTATAGGCCTAGTGGTATGTATTAGGCTATAGGCCTAGTGGTATGTATTAGGTTACGGGCCTAGTGGAATGTATTAGGTTATAGGCCTAGTGGAATGTATTAGGTTATAGGCCTAGTGGAATGTATTAGGTTATAGGCCTAGTGGAATGTATTAGGTTATAGGCCTAGTGGTATGTATTAGGTTATAGGCCTAGTGGTATGTATTAGGCTATAGGCCTAGTGGAATGTATTAGGTTATAGGCCTAGTGGTATGTATTAGGTTATAGGCCTAGTGGTATGTATTAGGTTATAGGCCTAGTGGTATGTATTAGGTTATAGGCCTAGTGGTATGTATTAGGTTATAGGCCTAGTGGTATGTATTAGGTTATAGGCCTAGTGGTATGTATTAGGTTATAGGCCTAGTGGAATGTATTAGGTTACGGGCCTAGTGGAATGTATTAGACTATAGGCCTAGTGGAATGTATTAGGTTACGGGCCTAGTGGAATGTATTAGGTTATAGGCCTAGGGTAATGTATTAGGTTACAGGCCTAGTGGAATGTATTAGGCTATAGGCCTAGTGGAATGTATTAGGTTATAGGCCTAGGGTAATGTATTAGGTTACAGGCCTAGTGGAATGTATTAGACTATAGGCCTAGTGGAATGTATTAGGTTATAGGCCTAGGGTAATGTATTAGGTTATAGGCCTAGTGGAATGTATTAGGTTATAGGCCTAGTGGAATGTATTAGGCTATAGGCCTAGTGGAATGTATTAGGTTACGGGCCTAGTGGAATGTATTAGACTATAGGCCTAGTGGAATGTATTAGGTTATAGGCCTAGTGGTATGTATTAGGTTATAGGCCTAGTGGTATGTATTAGGTTATAGGCCTAGTGGTATGTATTAGGTTATAGGCCTAGTGGTATGTATTAGGTTATAGGCCTAGTGGTATGTATTAGGTTATAGGCCTAGTGGTATGTATTAGGTTATAGGCCTAGTGGAATGTGTGTAAGAAGAATTTGAGGTTGTAAAAGCCAATTATTGTTCTTATTATATTATAATATTTTGTAATTCCATTTATGTTTACATTGCAATGTGATTGTTGTATACAATCTTATGGTTATGATAGCTTGCACTTTATTTTTAGGTTTGAATGAGATAATGTATTCTCTTAACCTTATTCTTTCACTAAAGTTATTGTTTTATTCACATTATATTACTTGTGTATGTCTTCCCTTATCAAATTAAAGACAAAATAAAATGTATAATATGTTTGTACAAAACTAATAATATTGCCCTCAGAACAGCCTCAATTCGTCGGGGCATGGAATTTACAAGGTGTCGAAAGCGTTCCACAGGGATGCTGGCCCATGATGACTCCAACGCTTCCTACAGTTGTGCCAAGTTGGCTGGATGTTCTTTGGGTGGAGGACCATTCTTGATACACAAGGGAAACTGTTGAGTGTTTAAAACCCGGCAGTGTTGCAGTTCTTGACACGCTCAAACTGGTGTGCCTGGCACCTACTACCATACCCTGTTCAAAAGCACTTAAATCTGTTGTCCTGCCCATTCAACATCTGAATGGCACACATACACAATCCATGTCTCAATTGTCTCAAGGCTTAAAAAAATTCCTTCTTTAACCTGTCTCCTCCCCTTCATCTACACTGATTGAAGAGGATTTAACAAGTGACATTAATATCAAATCAAAGTTTATTTGTCACGTGCGCCGAATACAACAGGTTGTAGACCTTACAGTGAAATGCTTACTTACAGGCTCTAGCCAATAGTGCAATAAAGGTATTAGGTGAACAATAGGTAGGTAAAGAAATACAACAACAGTAAAAAGACAGGCTATATACAGTAGCGAGGCCATAAATGTAGTGAGGCCACATACAGACACCGGTTAGTCAGGCTGATTGAGGTAGTATGTACATGTAGATATGGTTAAAGGGACTATGCATGTATGATGAACAGAGAGTAGCAGAAGCGTAAAAAGAGGGGTTGGCGGGTGGTGGGACAGAATGCAGATAGCCCTGTTAGCCAATGTTGGTTGGTCGGGCCAATTGAGGTAGTATGTACATGAATGTATAGTTTAGGGTTCATACTTGTCACCTGGATTCACCTGGTCAGTTTACGTCATGGAAAGAACAGGTGTTGCTCAGGTTTTGTACACTCTTTGTATATGTTTAATACACTATCCAGATAAGAAAGTGTATGATCACAGAACGTTCCATGGAATTACAGGAAATTACCACCAGACACTAAAATGGCTAGAACTCATTCACAGTCAAAAGGTTTTTGCTATTCTGATTTCAGATGATCAATCCTTAAAAAGGAAGAGTCAATATGCTCAATAACATGTTTCTCTTCATTATGAAGTTGTGTAAATGACAGTTGTTTTGAGGGAAAAGGGCAATAAAATATACACATTTTCAGAGGTGATTTTGACTGTACTATTGCATTGATGTGGTACTATTGCATTGATGTGGTACTTTAAAGGGCTGTTTGAAAGGGCAGTTTCTCAGCATTTGGAAAGTATTCAGACAACTTGACTTTTTCCACATTTTGTTACGTTACAGCCTTATTCTAAAATGTATTAAATTATTTTTTTTCCTCATCAATCTCCACTCAATACCCCATAATGAAAAAGCAAAAACAGGTTTAGACAATTTTGAAAATGTATTACAAATAAAAAACAAATAAAAAAATATCACATTTCTATAAGTATTCAGACCCTTTACTCAGTACCTTGTTGAAGCACCTTTGGCAGCGATTACTGCCTCAAATTCTTCTTGGGTCCAATGCTATAAGCTTGGCACACCTGTATTTGGAGAGTATCTCCCCTTCTTCTATGCAGATCCTCTCAAGCTCTGTCAGGTTGGATGGGGAGCGCTGCTGCACAGCTATTTCCAGGTCTCTCCAGAGAAGTTAGATCGGGTTCAAGTTCGGGCTCTGGCTGGGTCACTGAAGGACATTCAGAGACTCGTCCTGAAGCCACTCCTGCATTGTCTTGGCTGTGTGTTTAGGGTTGTTGTCCTGTTGGAAGGTGAACCTTCGCTCCAGTCTGAGGTCCTGAGGGCTCTGGAGCAAGTTTTCATCAAATATATCTCTGTACATCTTTCCCTTGATCCTGACTAGTCTCCCAGGTCCTGCACCTGAAAAACATCCCCACAGCATGATGCTGCCACCACCATGCTTCACCGTAGGGATGATGCCAGGTTTCCTCCAGACATGACGCTTAGCATTCAGGCCGAAGACTTCAATCTTGGTTTCAGCAGACCAGAGAATCTTGTTTCTCATGGTCTGAGAGTTCTTTATGTGCCTTTTGGCAAACTAAGTGGGCTATCATGTGCTTTTTACTGAGGAGTGGCTTCTGTCTGGCAACTCTACCATAAAGACCTGATTGGTGGTGCAGAGAATGGTTTTCCTTCTGGAATGTTCTCCCATCTCCACAGAGGAACTCTGGAGCTCTGTCAGAGTGACCATCGGTTCTTGGTCATCTCCCTGACCAAGGCCCTTCTCCCCCGATTGCTCAGTTTGGCTGGGCGGACAGCTCTAGTCTAGGTCTAGTCTCCATTTCAGAATGATGGAGGACACTGTTCTTGGGGTCGAGCAGTTGCTTTTCCAGGTAGTAATGCAACCAGTCAGGATGCTCTCGATGATGGAGCTGTAGAACCTTTCGAGGATCTGAGGACCGATGCCAAAGCTTTTCAGTCTCCTGAGGGGGAATAGGTGTTGTCGTACCCTCCCCTCTTCATGAGTGTCTTAGTGTGCTTGGACCATGTTCTTTTGTTGGTGATGTGGACACCAAGGAACTTGAAGCTCAACCTGCTCCACTGCAGCCCCATCGATGAGAATGGGAGCGTGCTCGGTCCTCTTTTTCCTGTAGTCCATAATAATCTTCTTTGTCTTGATCACGTTTAGGGAGAGCATGTTATCCTGGCACCACACGGACAGGTCTCTGACCTCCTCCCTAAAGGCGATCTCGTCGTTGTCGTGATCAGGCCTTCCTTTTGCTGTCCAGGTGGGAAAGGGCAGTGTGAAGTGCAACAGAGATTGTATCATCTTTGGATATGTTGGGCTGTATGCAAATTGGAGTGGGTCTAGGGTTTCTGGGATAATGGTGTTTATGTGAGCCATGGTCAGCCTTTCAAAGCACTTCATGGCTACAGACGTGAGTGCTACGGGTCGGTAGTCATTTAGGCAGGTTACGTTACTGTTCTTGGGCACATGGACTATGGTGGTCTGCTTAAAACATGTTGGTGTTACAGTCTGGCCCTGCGGCCTTGTGAATTTATGTCCGTTTCATTATGCTAATTAGTGTCAGTCGATGATTACGCTCCCGCATGCGGGATGGGGAGTCACTAGAGATTAAAACATGTTGGTGTTACAGTCTGGCCCTGCGGCCTTGTGAATCTTGACCTGTTTACAGGTTTTACGCACATCGGCTGCGGAGAGCGTGATCAGAGTCTTCCGGAACAGCTGGTGCTCTCATGCATGTTTCAGTCATATTTGCCTCAAAGCGAGCATAGAAGTAGTTTTGCTCGTCTGGTAGGCTCGTTTCACTGGGCAGCTCTTGGCTGTGCTTCCCTTTGTAGTTGGTAATTGTTTGCAAGCCCTGCCACTTCTGACGAGCGTAAGGTGCTGGTGTAGTACGATTCGATCTTAGTCCTGTATTGACGCTTTGCCTGTTTGATGGTTCGTCGGCGGGCATAGCGGGATTTCTTATAAGCTTCCGGGTTAGAGTCCCTCTCCTTGAAAGCTGCAGCTCTAGCCTTTAGCTCAGTGCAGATGATGCCTGTAATCCATGGCTTCTGGTTGGGGCATGTACGTACGGTGACTGTGGGGACGACGTCATCGATGCACTTATTGATTCCTTGTAAATTCCTTATATTCAGCAAAGCAGGCAGCAACATTTTCTTGTTTTTAAAACGTACGTATAGCCAGGAGCACACTCCAACACTAGGACATTATTTACAAAAGATGCATGTGTTTAGTGAGTCTGCCAGACCATAGGCAGTAGGCACGTGTTCCACGTGTTCTCTTGATAAGTGCGTGAATTTCAATTTTTTTCTGTCCTGCTAAGCATTCAAAATTTAACAAAGGAAGATGTATGGAGAAAAACCTACAATATTTTCTATAGGAATGTAGTGAAGTAAAAGTAAGCCAAAATATAAATTGTAAAGTAAAGTACAGATACCCTAAAATACTAATCATTACACCACTGGGCAGAGGCCATGGTCTATGGTCTCAGTAAATTCAGGAATTCCAAAACTCTGCCACTGTTGATGCAACAATGCATGTGATATGCATCTCCGGCACGTGTAATGTCCATTTTTAAAGTTGATTGAGTTTGCTACTTGAGTCATTTTCCTCCCTCTCCTCCTGTTGCATGATACTTCCCTTACCAAGCCCTGCCCTCTGTCACTCAAGGAGAGCACTTTGTTGCCTCGACCATGGAGTAATGGGAGCACTTTGTTTCCTCGACCATGGAGTAAGGAGAGCACTTTGTTGCCTCGACCATGGAGTAATGAGAGCACTTTGTTTCCTCGACCATGGAGTAATGGGAGCACTTTGTTGCCCCGACCATGGAGTAATGGGATCACTTTGTTGCCCCGACCATGGAGTACTGGGATCACTTTGTTGCCCCGACCATGGAGTACTGGGAGCACTTTGTTTCCTCGACCATGGAGTAATGGGAGCACTTTGTTGCACTTTGTTGCCTCGACCATGGAGTAATGAGAGCACTTCACTTGCCGTTCACTCTGCTGTCTGCATGGTCAGACAGTGCTGTTTAATTACACTATTCATTTGTGTATCTTACGGTTGACAAATTACAGTCTGAAATTTGGTATTTTCTTAGCAAGTTGTGGCTAAAATAAATTGTGGTAGTTGCTAATGCTAATAGCTAGTTAGCTGGCTAGCTAGCTTGCTAAATGTACTATCGTAGCTAGCTAATACAGCCTGGGACCAGTGCTGGTGTAGGCTTAGATACGCATGTTATCTGTGCAACGGTATCTTACGACATCAGAGATGAGAATGGAGAAATCTCCATTGAAATCATGTGAAATTTGCAACTCCAGATTCTTGAATTACTCATAAAGCATATTTAGAACTTTTATTATTAAAAAACATAAAATACTGTCAAGTACCATCATACTGCCAAAAAGGCAGATTTCTGTGCTTTCTCTGGCCTGTTGTGGAGCGCTAGGCTCAGATCAGAGAGAGTAGCCTATTGAATTACAGTCAGTCTGCTGCCACTCCCGATAGAGAGAGGGCCGCAGCTGGCATAGTGAATACTTTGACCCTCAAATCCTCCACTTTACACAGTTGTAACTGATTCACCACAACACAAGAGAGATTTGTGAGTTCCTGGAAGATTATTGAATTGAAGTATAAATATTACTGTAGAATACAATGTAGAAACGATATTAAACATTGCAGATGGTTTTAGATATTAAGATGAGGTTTGGGGTTCTATCTTCTAATATCCTTTAAAACCAAATGAACCACTCCCATAGCACCTCATCACATTGACCTAGCATAAAGCCCAAGATACCTAACACCAACGTGATGCTGAGGCTGAGGACAGTGAACTATAATGAAATGGTGGACGGGAGGTAGGGTGTATTTTTAGAGACAATGTTCTCCCATTTCCTCCTACTCTCCCACAAGGAGCTAATACCAACACAGATCTGCTACAGAGGCCTTGCTATGGTGACCTGCTGTATCTCACACCGTCACGGCTCAAATCTAAGCAACACCACAAATGGGGTTCGGCATAGAATGCACTATGACATGTTGTTATCAGCATGTGTTATGTGCTATAGGCCAGCCTGGCAAAATGATAGACGTTTGCTATTTTACATACATTTTTGCACCTCCATTAAGGATGATATGTTACATTTTGATACAAATGGAATAACGGTCTGGTTACGGTCTGGTTACTTGAGACCGAAACTAAAGTGTGGAGGTTGGTCGGGGAGGATGGTTGGACGTATATAACACAACCGTCTAGAAATCCAAACGTTGCGTGTTCGAGTTTTATTGTTATCTCTTTTAGTCCTCATTTGGACAATCTTTCAAGAGTCCTTAAACATTCAAATACTATTTATAATACAAACACATTTTCACGTATAAAACACACTGTTACTAAACAGACATAATACACTAACATATTGACCCGATAAATACTCTAACAGTCTAAAAATATAGATTCTTCATCTACCATAGTTCAGCACAACTTTCCTATGTATTATATTTAAATGGTTTTGAAGTAGTTTAAATATATATATATTGAAAGGTTTCTGGTTTGCTCAGTTAAATGATTCAATTTCTTTATTGCTCTAAATCGAAATGTTACTTTGCCTATTTCTCTTTTCTGTCTGGATAACACGCAGATGGTGGACAATCTATTCCTAGTATTTACTGAATGTCTGTCTCTTACCAACTGAATACAGTTGTGAATAGAGTTTGGCCGTTTGAAATGGTGTATATTATGAAATAAAATAAGCATGTTTTTTTCAATTATCTTGTTGATTGATGACCAACCAAGAGCATTGGGCATGTCTACAACATGTTCCTGGTGGAACAGACCAACATAACTTTGGTTTTCTTGGTGTTTACAACAAATTTGTTCTGGCAAACCCACTCCCTGATATTCTCCAAATCTCCTTGTAAAGCTTGCTGTACCTGTTGAACCGATTGTCTTGCTGTATAAATTGTTGTATCATCTGTAAATATCTGTAAATATAGTAGCTTGATTTTCACCTCCTTAAAACCATAATGCAAATCATTTTGTGAAAATTATTTCATGATCCGCTAATTCAAATGCTGCACTAACATTTGGAAACATCCCCTTTTCCAGTGACCAATCAAATGCTGCACTAACATTTGGAAACATCCCCTTTTCCAGTGACCAATCAAATATGTATTTCAGTGGAGCTGCAATCTGGGGAGCAGCACAGTGAAGTAAAAAAATTGTCCATAAGATCATAACCTGTAGATTTACCATCAGGTAATGACTTCAGTAGGTTTAACACCTCCTCCAGTGACACCGTTTGCAGACTAAAAGAGCAGGTATTGTTGCTCATAATATGATCATCAATCCATTGGACAATAGCTTGTCTGGAAGAATGTGTGTTTACATTATTGCTCAGTAAATAAAATTTTCTTTGTAAAAAAAATCTGCAAAATGATTGGCAATATCAGCTGGTTTTGTTATTGTTGTTATTGTCAACCTCCACACAAGATGGGCATGATGAGATAGATGTACCAAGTAGGCCCTTAACTGTATAATTTTTACAATCCATAAAAGCATTGTTGTAAAATAACGGGCGTTTTTTACGATTCAATTTAACTGCATAATTACGTAATGTTCTATAATTTTGTTAATCAATTACTAGTTCAGATTCGGCTGCTAAGACTTGCCATATTTCTTTGAGAAAAAGCCTCACCCAGTTCATCAATCCATGGAGATGGACGAGCCCCAACTGTACTCTTTCTTACTGGGGCATGATGGTCCATTACCTCAGTGAGCAAATCAATAAAACATTCTGTAGCATGATTTAAATCATCCTCCAGATAAATCAGCTCCCAGGGTACAGCAGCCAAATCATTTTGAAATAGCTCATGATTAAATATTTGAAAATTTATCTTGACCACAATCCTAGGGGGTTTCTTTGGAACCTTGGTGTTCATGGTTATGGTCACAATATTATGGTTTGTCCAGCCCACTGGCATTGATCTGGCTTTTAAGCATTGTAATGGTATATTACAGAAGATAAGATCAATGCACGTGTCTGAACGATGACCCAACTTAGTTCATGATCTAGTAGTATCATTAATCATTTGTTTCAAACCACAGCTCTAGGGCATATCTCATCAATTTAGCTTCATTTGAATTATTATGATGCTTCCAATTTATATTAAAATTCACAAAAGATAAATATATCTCTGTTGCTATCTGTGGCCTGGTCAAACCCAGTACATAAGTCATCCAGATAGGACACCGTAGAGCTAGGAGGTCTATACACACATCCTACCAATATGGGTGCCTGTTGAGGCAGATGGACTTGAGCCCATAGTGCCTCTATTTGACACACATTAAGGCCATACCTCCTCTTTAAAGGGATATGATTCTGAATGTACAGTGATACCCCCCCACCATTCCTATCTCTTCTAAGTAGACTACATCTATGATTCCTGTCCCTTCTAAGTACACACACATATACATATATACATATATACATATACATATACATACATACACACACACACACACACACATATACACATATATATATATATATATATGTATACACACACACACACACACACACACATATATACATATATATACATATATATACACACACACACACACACACACACACACACACACACACACACACACACACACACACACACACACACACACACACACACACATACATACATACATACATACACACATATATATATATATATATGATTCCTGTCCCTTCTCAGTAGACTATATCCTTGAATGTTCATTTGCCCATCATTTACTGATGCATCTAAATGTGTTTCGGTCAAAGGCAGAAATAGGACTATTATTTATGTTGACCAAGTTAAAAACCTCATGTATTTTTTTAGGAAGGCTACATACATACAGTGGGGCAAAAAAAGTATTGTGCAAGTTCTCCCACTTAAAAAGTTGAGGCCTGTAATTTTCATCATAGGTACACTTCAACTATGACAGACAAAATGAGAAAAAAAAATCCAGAAAATCACATTAAAAATCCTACAATGTGATCATTCATTCCAAAATCAGTGTTTCTGAGTTCTCTGCCCCTGCTCTTCGGCATTTCCTTCTGTTTAAGTTTGTCAAAACATTGCCCGTGGCCTATTCCCAGAGGCCTTACCTATTCCATGGACTCTGGAGAAAGTGACATTACGCACAACATCAGTGGGCAGTTTCAGTTGAGTTGACATAAAGTCTTGGACAGTGTCCTCACAGACTCTGCTGTTGTCATTCTCTGGTATCCCTGAGAATATTAGATTGTCCCGCATTGATCGACACTGTACATAGAGCAATGTTTCTTTAAGTTGTTTGTTCTCCCTTTGCACCACCTCCACCTTGCTGTGAATAGAGTCTACAGCACCTTTCAGCTGCGTGTTCTCTTGCCTTAAATCATCAATCTGACGTTGGCTGAATTCTGGACTGGCACATAATGCATTGATGTCCTCTCGTAATATGTCCCAAGATATCAAGTTGGATAAGCCTTACATTGATGGATTTTTAACAAGTCAACATCCATTTCAGTAAACCTCCCCCACACTCCACGCACGCCCTCTTGCCTGGGGATGGTTTGGTGCCACTGTTGATACTTATCGGCCAACCTGAGTTTGGTTTGTTGATTGGGTTGTTTGTCCTTAACAGTGCTTAAATCCTCCGAAACCAGCAACAAGTGTCTCTCGTCAATTAATCATTCAAGCTCTTCAATGGATTCTGAATCATCCAGCGTGTTTGCAGGCAGAGTAAAACAAAAAGAACAAAAACAACATTAACTTAGCTAGCGTCTAGTCAGTGTATGCGGAAAAAAATCACGCAATGTGACAATGTGTTGTGTATCTGTTGCAGTTTCACCACAGGTAACTCTAATGAACTTATCCTCTGCAGCAGAGGTAACTCTGGGTCTTCCTTTCCTGTGGCGGTCCTCATGAGTGCTGTAGCATTTCAGCTAACCCCTTTCTAAACCTTAACCTAATTACCCTAACCTTTGTCGTCAGTTCTCCTAACCGGCAACATAAATTCTCCTAACCTTTGTCATTACAGAGCAACAAGCAGCCTGGTCTCAGAGAAAGACGTCCTTTAAGACATACAGTATGATACTATACACCGTCCAAGTTGTATGATATTGTACGAAAAGACTCCATATCATAGTAAATATAGATATTCAAAATGTACATCCCAAATGCTACGAATAGTAGTCATAATGTTTTACTCCCATCTTTACTATGGGCTTTAATCCCTACATTATCTGCATTGTTTTCATGTTGGAAGCATGTATTTGCCCTCATGACGATCACACTATATCTGTGGCCTTTAAGCGTAGTGCTACCAATAATCTTGTCTCCTTTCTCTCAGAAGGAGACAAGATTATCTATTCTGTGTGCGCCATGAAGTCAAACAGTCATGCTCACTTGCGTTCAATATCTTCACAGTTCAGTGACGCTAGACGCTTAATATAGCCTGCAAACACACTTCAGATGTTTCTAGGTTTTATTCAGGTGTGGCTGTGAGGCTACAGAGCAGTAGGTTGTTTCAGAATCCAAGCCTTCTTCGACCTCCAACACACACTCACAGGCAGCCAGGCATGTGTTTCCAATGTTAAATCCTACATAACAAATTGTGGGATCTCCCTTGCCCATACCCATTTCTTGTGGGAATTAAATGGTCCATGCAATGTAAAAACGCTTGAAAGACTGTGTGCCATTTGCACTGAAAACAAATCAACAGAAATCATGTTGATACGAAGCATGCAACTGTACCACAATGTTGTAACATACATACAGTTACTATGTGTTCTACTGTTGGTGACTGTTTTCCCACAGTCATAATAATATTTTGCCCTAGCATATTGGACCGTTTGTCAACACAGGCTGAATTAGTTAGTAGATTTCCGGAGACATGCTTTGGGTTAGATTCATGGAGACAGATCAGGGCTAAGAGCCTCTCTCAAGTCCCCCCCCCCCAGTGGTTTGAACCTGCAACAATCTGATTATAAGTCTCTCTCTGCTCCACCACCACCACACAGTCACACTGTGACTAAACCTGATTTAGTGGCTCAGATGACTTCTTGGGATGCAGGAGCTACAGGGCTATGTCCCAAATGCCAGCCCCCGTATTCTCCCACATAGTGCACCTTACGGGCCCTGGTCAAAAGTAATGTAGCATTAGGAAACAGGGTGGCATTTTGGAAGTGTCTGTTGAGGTGCAGTCCACTTAGACTAGGAGAGCACTCTCGTGGAGACCTTAAATCTCAGCCAAGGACGAGGCGTTGATAATGTTGACCATGGTCTCGTCATGCCTCACAGACCCTTTGGTTACACATGTACGACCATAAAAACACACATGCAGACAAGCATGTGAGCACACTACAATGTAGAGTTTTTCCCCCAGTATTGCAGAAAGGTTATATTTAGCCTCCGTAGTAATGTCCTGGTGATGGTGTACTGAGAGAGCCTGGGTCCCAAATGGCACCCTATTCCCTACATAGTGCACTTCTTTTAATGGTCTACAGTAGTACACTATAGGGAATAGGGAGCCATTTGGGACTCCGCCTGAGAGAGTTGAACTGAGCCTCCAATGATCTACTATTTCATCTCATAATAATAACATCCTCAATAGGATAGAATGAATTTATAGCAAATGGTGAGCTTAGGAAAATAACCATCCAGTTTAATGTCCACAAGAAAACAAAGACATCCCGATAGCTAGCTGACAGAGCATCCCATGTTTGTAGAAACCAGATACGATCTCTTTCTGAAGAAACATATGCACAAAAAGCATTTAAAATATGTTTTTATTAGTTAGTTACAGCACAATAGTACCTGAACCCAACCTTCTAAAATTACAGACTGTGGCTTTAAGTTTGTATAAAAAAACAACAAAAAAAGTTGTCATGTTTTACTGTAACTAAGCTCACATACACACCCAATAGCCTAATCTTACATTATTTACTACCTTTTAATAAAACTATGAGGTCATCGCAGGCGGGCTGGCCTATCCGTTTTCAATGAAGCCTAGGCGGGCTGGCCTATCCATGTTCAATGAAGCCTAGCCTATCCATTTTCAATTAAGCTTAGGTGGGCTGGCGAGATTCTATCCATGCGGAGGAGCTGCTCGTGAAGGCAGCTAACTTTTTTATTTTATTTTGTTTTACCTTTATTTAACTAGACAAGTCAGTTAAGAAAAATTCTTATTGGACAGCCTAGGAACAGTGGGTTAACTGCCTGTTCAGGGGCAGAACAACAGATTTGTAACTTGTCAGCTTGGGGGTTTGAGCTTGCAACCTTCCGCTAACTAGTCCAACACTCTGACCACTAGGCTACCCCCCTGCTGCCCCCAGGATGAGAAATCTGAGGATAAGATATCTGCACTAGTTTTCAAGAGTTACTCCAAAAATCTAACAATATAATGCTCATCTTTATACAAAATATTTGGATTGAAAATGAACAAATTATCCTCCTTCTGTACATCCATAACTGCATAGCAGACACACTAGCCACCTGGCATAAAGAAACGCATGTCTGTATCGTACCATGTTACATATCTCTCCCTCTCTGGAGTTAGGCCTAGGCTTCTCTTTCTTAAGCTAAACCACATCAGTCAATGGCTTCATTTATAAGTGCATCGATGACGTCATACCCACAGTGACCGTACGCAATACCCCAACCAGAAGCCATGGATTACAGGCAACATCTGCACTGAGCTAAAGGCTAGATCTGCCGCTAACAGCGGGACTCTAACCCGGAAGCTTCTAAGAAATGCTCTCTGACGAACCATCAACAGGTGAAGCGATACTAAGATCGAATCCTACGACACCGGCTCTTACGCTCGTCGGACGTGGCAGGGCTTGCAAACCATTACAGACTACAAAAGGGAAGCACAGCTGAGAGCTGCCCAGTGACACAAGCCTACCAAACAAGCTAATCTACTTCTATGCTCGCTTCGAGTCAAAAAAACGCTGAAACATGCATGAGAGCACCAGCTGTTCCGGAAGACTGTGTAATCACTCTCCGCAGCCAATGTTAGTAAGACCTTTAAACAGGTCAACATTCACAAGGCCGTAGGGCCAGACGGATAACCAGGTCATGTAATGTGAGCATGCACTGACCAACTGGCAAGTGTCTTCACTAACATTTTCAACCTCTCCCTGTCTGAGTCTGTAATACCAACATGTTTTAAGCAGACCACCATAGCCCCTGTGCCCAAGACCAGTAAGGTAACCTGCCTAAATGACTACCGACCCGTAGCACTCTCGTCTGTAGCCATGAAGTGCTTTGAAAGGCTGGTCATGGCTCACATCAACACTACTATCACAGTAACCCTAGACCCACCCTAATTTGCATACCGCCCTAACTGCCTTGTTGGTTAGGGACTCATAAGTAAGCATTTCACTGTAGGGTCCACACCTGCTGTATTCGGTGCATGTGACTAATAAAATTTGATTTGATGTATGCAGTACCAGTCAAAAGTTTGGACACACTTACTCATTCAAGGGTTTTTCTTTATTTTTACTATTTTCTAAAAATAGCCTTTACAGAGCCTGGAGGTGTGTTTTGGGTCATTGTCCTGTTGAAAAACAAATGATAGTGGGACTAAGTGCAAACCAGATGGGATGGGGCATTGCTGCAGAATGCTGTGGTAGCCGTGCTGGTTAAGAGTGCCTTGAATTCTAAATTAATCATGAGTGTCACCAGCAAAGCACCCCCACATCACCACACCTCCTCCTCCAAGCTTCACGGTGGGAACCACACATGCAGAGATCCTACGTTCACCTACCCTGCGACTCATCAGACCAAAAGGACAGATTCCCACCGTTCTATTGCTCGTGATTCTTGGCCCCAGCAAGTCTCTTCTTATTATTGGTGTCCTTTAGTAGTGGTTTCTTTGCAGCAATTTGACCATGAAGGCCTGATTCACACAGTCTCCTCTGAACATTGATGTTGAGATGTGTCTGTTACTTGAACTCTGTGGTGCAATTGGAGGTACAGTTAATTGCCCATTTCTGAGGCTGGTATCTCTAACGAACTTATCCTCTGTAGCAGAGGTAACTCTGGGTCGTCATTTCCTGTGGCGGTCCTCATGAGACCCAGCTTCATCATAGCGCTTGATGGTTGTTGTGACTGCACTTGAAGAAACCTTCAAAGTTATTGAAATGTTCCATATTGACTGACCTTCATGTCTTAAAGTAATGATGGACTGTCGTTTCTCTTTGCTTATTTGAGCTGTTCTTGCCATAATATGGAGTTGATATTTTACCAAATAGGGCTGTCTTCTGTATATCACCACTACTGTACCTTGTCACAACCAAAACTGATTGCCTTTTAAATTTAACATGATGGAGTGCTCTTGCCGTGAGAGGTGATGAGAGCCCATCTCTGCTCCAGCAACTGTCAGACTCAGTCAGTCAATACTTTGCATTGATTAATGTATTGATTAAACCTAAAAGTGAGTTCATAATACCACACCTCACCGCTGTGCTGTTTGTTTAATGAGCTTCTTAAGCAGTTGATCCATACTGCTCTCCAAGGGGAGTGACCGCTCTCCAAGGGGAGTGACCGCTCTCCAAGGGGAGTGACCGCTCTCCAAGGGGAGTGACCGCTCTCCATGGGGAGTGACCGCTCTCCATGGGGAGTGACCGCTCTCCATGGGGAGTGACCGCTCTCCAAGGGGAGTGACCGCTCTCCAAGGGGAGTGACCGCTCTCCAAGGGGAGTGACCGCTCTCTAAGGGGAGTGACCGCTCTCCAAGGGGATTCGATTCACTCACAGCCAAATACATGAATCCTTACAGGACATTTACATTGGAGGTCTTTATCTTTCAACGTATTTACTGTTGAAACCCAAAAAACTACACCTCTGTATTTAAAAAAGGTCAAATGCAGCCATTTTTTTCCCTCCTCAAAATCAAATTATTTCTGGGTAACAATTAAGTACCTTACTGAAATTTCAGACGGTCTTTTCAAACAACTCTTACACTAAAAGGGCATTATCATTATTTTCACAATATCATAGTGTGGAAATATACAATTAGCTCCAAAAGTATTGGGAGAGTGTGACATGTTGTTTTTGGTCTGTACTCCAGCACTTTGGAATGATACAATGACTATGAGGTTAAAGTGCAGACTGTCAGCTTTCATTTGGGTGAACCGTTTAGGAAATTACAGCACTTTTTGTACATAGTCCCACCATTTTAGGGGACCAAAAGTATTGGGACAAATTCACTTATATTTGTATTAAAGTAATCAACGGTTTAGTATTTGCTCCCATATTCCAGAACACATTGACGACATCAATCTTGTGACTACTACAAAAAAAACTTGTAAGATGCATTTGCTGTTTGTTTTGTATGCGTTTCAGATTATTTTGTGCCCAATAGAAATGAATTGTAAATCATTTATTGTGTCATTGTGGAGTGCTGTTCAGGTCACTCATGATCAAAAACTTCCCGACATCCTGAGAAGTTTCTTCCCCAGCTGGGACCCTCACCAACCGGCCATCTGGCCCATAGAGGCTAAAGGCTATGCTGTGACCCTCACCAACCGGCCATCTGGCCCATAGAGGCTAAAGGACTATGCTGTGACCCTCACCAACCGGCCATCTGGCCCATAGAGACTAAAGGACTATGCTGTGACCCTCACCAACCGGCCATCTGGCCCATAGAGGCTAAAGGACTATGCTGGGACCCTCACCAACCGGCCATCTGGCCCATAGAGGCTAAAGGGCTATGCTGTGACCCTCACCAACCGGCCATCTGGCCCATAGAGACTAAAGGACTATGCTGTGACCCTCACCAACCGGCCATCTGGCCCATAGAGACTAAAGGACTATGCTGTGACCCTCACCAACCGGCCATCTGGCCCATAGAGGCTAAAGGACTATGCTGTGACCCTCACCAACCGGCCATCTGGCCCATAGAGGCTAAAGGACTATGCTGTGACCCTCACCAACCGGCCATCTGGCCCATAGAGACTAAAGGACTATGCTGGGACCCTCACCAACCGGCCATCTGGCCCATAGAGACTAAAGGACTATGCTGTGAGCCTCACCAACCGGCCATCTGGCCCATAGAGACGAAAGGACTATGCTGTGACCCTCACCAACCGGCCATCTGGCCCATAGAGACGAAAGGACTATGCTGTGACCCTCACCAACCGGCCATCTGGCCCATAGAGACGAAAGGACTATGCTGTGACCCTCACCAACCGGCCATCTGGCCCATAGAGACGAAAGGACTATGCTGTGACCCTCACCAAACGGCCATCTGGCCCATAGAGACGAAAGGACTATGCTGTGACCCTCACCAACCGGCCATCTGGCCCATAGAGACTAAAGGACTATGCTGTGACACTCACCAACCGGCCATCTGGCCCATAGAGACTAAAGGACTATGCTGTGACACTCACCAACCGGCCATCTGGCCCATAGAGGCTAAAGGACTATGCTGTGACCCTCACCAACCGGCCATCTGGCCCATAGAGACTAAAGGACTATGCTGTGACACTCACCAACCGGCCATCTGGCCCATAGAGACTAAAGGACTATGCTGTGACACTCACCAACCGGCCATCTGGCCCATAGAGGCTAAAGGACTATGCTGTGACCCTCACCAACCGGCCATCTGGCCCATAGAGACTAAAGGACTATGCTGTGACCCTCACCAACCGGCCATCTGGCCCATAGAGACTAAAGGACTATGCTGTGACACTCACCAACCGGCCATCTGGCCCATAGAGGCTAAAGGACTATGCTGTGACCCTCACCAACCGGCCATCTGGCCCATAGAGGCTAAAGGACTATGCTGTGACCCTCACCAACCGGCCATCTGGCCCATAGAGGCTAAAGGACTATGCTGTGACCCTCACCAACCGGCCATCTGGCCCATAGAGACTAAAGGACTATGCTGTGACCCTCACCAACCGGTCATCTGGCCCATAGAGGCTAAAGGACTATGCTGTGACCCTCACCAACCGGCCATCTGGCCCATAGAGACTAAAGGACTATGCTGTGACCCTCACCAACCGGCCATCTGGCCCATAGAGACTAAAGGACTATGCTGTGACCCTCACCAACCGGTCATCTGGCCCATAGAGGCTAAAGGACTATGCTGTGACCCTCACCAACCGGCCATCTGGCCCATAGAGACTAAAGGACTATGCTGGGACCCTCACCAACCGGCCATCTGGCCCATAGAGGCTAAAGGACTATGCTGTGACCCTCACCAACCGGCCATCTGGCCCATAGAGACTAAAGGACTATGCTGTGACCCTCACCAACCGGCCATCTGGCCCATAGAGACTAAAGGACTATGCTGTGACCCTCACCAACCGGCCATCTGGCCCATAGAGGCTAAAGGACTATGCTGTGACCCTCACCAACCGGCCATCTGGCCCATAGAGGCTAAAGGACTATGCTGTGACCCTCACCAACCGGCCCAGAGAGGCTAAAGGACTATGCTGTGACCCTCACCAACCGGCCATCTGGCCCATAGAGGCTAAAGGACTATGCTGGGACCCTCACCAACCGGTCATCTGGCCCATAGAGGCTAAAGGACTATGCTGTGACCCTCACCAACCGGCCATCTGGCCCATAGAGACGAAAGGACTATGCTGTGGCCCTCACCAACCGGCCATCTGGCCCATAGAGGCTAAAGGACTATGCTGTGACCCTCACCAACCGGCCATCTGGCCCATAGAGGCTAAAGGACTACGCTGTGACCCTCACCAACCGGCCATCTGGCCCATAGAGGCTAAAGGACTATGCTGTGACCCTCACCAACCGGCCCATAGAGGCTAAAGGACTATGCGGTGACCCTCACCAACCGGCCATCTGGCCCATAGAGGCTAAAGGACTATGCTGTGACCCTCACCAACCAGCCATCTGGCCCATAGAGGCTAAAGGACTATGCTGTGACCCTCACCAACCAGCCACCTGGCCCATAGAGGCTAAAGGACTATGCACTCTATGCTGCACACCGCATCAAGCCTTCTCTGAACTGTACACAAAATAATTGCACTATTTTTACCTTTATTTAACTAGGCAAATCAGTTAAGAACAAATTCTTATTTTCATTGACGGCCTAGGAACAGTGGGTTAATTGCCTGTTCAGGGGCAGAATGACAGATTTGTACCTTGTCAGCTCAGGGATTTGTACTTGCAACCTTCCGGTTACTAGTCCAACGCTCTAACCACTAGGCTACCCTGCCACCCCACTATATTGCATTGCACTCTGAATATATCCAAATGCAGAGAGATGGACATACTAAAACTGCACATTCGTATACCCACAGTATATCAACCGTATACCCACCTATATCAACCGTATACCCACTGTATATCAACCGTATACCCACTGTATATCAACCGTATACCCACTGTATATCAACCGTATACCCACTGTATATCAACCGTATACCCACCTATATCAACCGTATACCCACCTAAATCAACCCACAGTATATCAACCGTATACCCACCTATATCAACCGTATACCCACCTATATCAACCGTATACCCACCTATATCAACCGTATACCCACCTATATCAACCGTATACCCACCTATATCAACCCACAGTATATCAACCGTATACCCACCTATATCAACCGTATACCCACCTATATCAACCGTATACCCACCTATATCAACCCACAGTATATCAACCGTATACCCACCTATATCAACCGTATACCCACCTATATCAACCGTATACCCACCTATATCAACCGTATACCCACCTATATCAACCGTATACCCACCTATATCAACCGTATACCCACCTATATCAACCGTATACCCACGGTATATCAACCGTATACCCACGGTATATCAACCGTATACCCACGGTATATCAACCGTATACCCACGGTATATCAACCGTATACCCACGGTATATCAACCGTATACCCACGGTATATCAACCGTATACCCACGGTATATCAACCGTATACCCACGGTATATCAACCGTATACCCACCTAAATCAACCGTATACCCGCCTAAATCAACCGTATACCCACCTAAATCAACCGTATACCCACTGTATATCAACCGTATACCCACCTATATCAACCGTATACCCACCTATATCAACCGTATACCCACCTATATCAACCGTATACCCACCTATATCAACCGTATACCCACTATATATCACCGTATACCCACTGTATATCAACCATATACCCACCTGAATCAACCCTATACCCACCTAAATCAACCCACTGTATATCAACTGTATACCCACTGTATATCTGTTCATTCTTTTATAGCTCTATGCTCACTCTGTCTAGTTGCATATAATGTATGTAAACTTTGTTAAAACTCCTTTGTCAGTATTCTGGCTGTAAATGTTGTCTGTAAATGCAGCACCATATCACCAGGTAACATTCTGAATGTTGTATATCACTAGCAGCACCATATCACCAGGTAATATTCTGAATGTTGTCTATCACTATCAGCACCATATCACCAGGTAACATTCTGACTGTGCTGTCTATCACTAGCAGTACCATATCACCTGGGAACATTCTGACTGTGTTGTCTATCACTAGCAGTACCATATCACCAGGTAACATTCTGACTGTGTTGTCTATCACTAGCAGCACCATATCACCAGGTAACATTCTGACTGTGTTGTCTATCACTATCAGCACCATATCACCAGGTAACATTCTGACTGTTGTCTATCACTAGCAGTACCATATCACCAGGTAACATTCTGACTGTTGTCTATCACTAGCAGCACCATATCACCAGGTAACATTCTGACTGTGTTGTCTATCACTAGCAGCACCATATCACCAGGTAACATTCTGACTGTTGTCTATCACTATCAGCACCATATCACCAGGGAACATTCTGACTGTGTTGTCTATCACTAGCAGCACCATATCACCAGGTAACATTCTGACTGTTGTCTATCACTAGCAGTACCATATCACCAGGTAACATTCTGACTGTTGTCTATCACTAGCAGCACCATATCACCAGGTAACATTCTGACTGTGTTGTCTATCACTATCAGTACCATATCACCAGGTAACATTCTGACTGTTGTCTATCACTAGCAGCATATCACCAGGTAACATTCTGACTGTGTTGTCTATCACTAGCAGCACCATATCACCAGGTAACATTCTGACTGTGTTGTCTATCACTAGCAGCTAGCAGCACCATATCACCAGGTAACATTCTGACTGTGTTGTCTATCACTAGCAGCACCATATCACCAGGTAACATTCTGACTGTGTAAATGTGCTTGGTGAATAAAGGTGATTCTGATACACTATATCAACCCATTTGTTACCCAACTTTTCCCAGACATGCCACTATGGAAATGTT
This sequence comes from Oncorhynchus masou masou, assembly GCF_036934945.1. Lineage (NCBI taxonomy): Eukaryota > Metazoa > Chordata > Actinopteri > Salmoniformes > Salmonidae > Oncorhynchus > Oncorhynchus masou. The sequence goes on along the minus strand of NC_088222.1, from coordinate 10,158,322 downwards.
ATGCCATTAGAAACCCTAACATGTAATCCATATAGATTATTATTATTATTTTTTTTTTTTGGGGGGGGGGTGATGTTTTATTCTCGGGAACATACAGTGCTCTGCCTGTAATACAATTAACATATTAACATTAATTTATTCCTCAGCCCCAGTCTATGTACCTCAGTCCACTTACCTACACACCGAAACCCAATCACCCACACACCCCGGCCCTATTACCCCATGCCCTAACCCTAAAACCCACATGCCAATAACCTAATATTGATACAATCAAGTCCAAATGCAACCATATCCTAAACGCCCTATTTACTACTCATAGACCCCAGTTCCTTTGCCAATACATCCCAACCCTCTTACTTGCCTCTCTCAGCCCTGTTACCCACTTTCCGTAGGTCTGTATTCCCCAAGTCACCAACAGTAACCAATATCCAGCTGTTCGCTGCACATCCCATCCCTCTTACTTGCCTATCTCAGCCCTGTTACCCACTTTCCGTAGGTCTGTATTCCCCAAGTCACCAACAGTAACCAATATCCAGCTGTTCGCTGCACATCCCAACCCTCTTATTTGCATATCGTAGTCCTGTGACCTCTTGATTGCACCCAATGTCACAGGAAGGCCAAAAAGATCATCAAGGACATCAACCACCCGAGCAACGGACTGTTCACCCCGCTATCATCCAGAAGGCGAGGTCAGTACAGGTGCAGCAAAGCAGAGACCAAGAGACTGAAAAACAGCTTCTATCTCAAGGCCATCAGACTGTTAAATAGTCATCAATAGCAGACTTTCATCTGTGACTCAGCCCTGCACCTTAGAGGCTGCTGCCCTCTATACTTAGACATGGAATCACTGGCCACTTTAATAATGGAACACTAGTCACTCTCAACCCTGCACCTTAGAGGCTGCTGCCCTATATACTTAGACATGGAATCACAGGCCACTTTAATAATGGAACACTAGTCACTCTCAACCCTGCACCTTAGAGGCTGCTGCCCTATATACTTAAACATGGAATCACCGGCCACTTTAATAATGGAACACTTAATGATTTTACATTTTATTTGAATCAGGGCAAGGCAGAGGACTCTGTCTGATTTATGACATCTGAATGTGCATCAACAAGATCATATTTGTACAGCAATTTCATCAGGTAACATGAATACCAAGTCGGCGAGAGGTGGTTAGAATAGGATGGGAGTGCCACGCCCTGGTCTTAGTATTTTGTGTTTTATTTATTTATTTGGTCAGGCCAGGGTGTGACATGGGTTTTGGTATGTGGTGTGTTATGTCTTGGGGTTTTTCGTAGGTATTGGGATTGTGGCTTAGTTGGGTTTTCTAGCATAGTCTATGGCTGTCTGAAGTGGTTCTCAATCAGAGGCAGGTGTTTATCGTTGTCTCTGATTGGGAACCATATTTAGGCAGCCATATTCTTTGAGTGTTTCGTGGGTGATTGCTCCTGTTCCTGTCTTGTGTTAGTTTGCACCAGTTTAGGCTGTTTCGGTTTTCACGTTACGTTTATTTTTTTTGTTCCAGAGTCCGTGTAACCAATAGAGAGTCAGAGTTCCGAGTGTGGGAATAAACAGACTGTCCCACGGTCGGGTAAACAAGCAAGTTCATAGTCAACAAAGCACAAGAGTCAAGAGGAAAATATCACAAAGCACAAGAGTCAAGAGGCAAATATCACAAAGCACAAGAGAAAAATATAACGAGAGTAGATCTCTAGGAGTTCAGTAGGCTATAAAAGTCTTGAGATAAAAAAATAAATAAAAGTAAGCCTATACTAGTTAAAGCATTTCTGAGTAAGTTTCACAAGTTAATTAGCCTACATAAAATTCCGATCAGCTCAAAGTCTGCTGTGTGTGTAAGTGCGTGTGTGCTGGAGGCGAGCGAAAGCTCGGGAGAGAGGTGGAAGGTGGTACCTGTACCAGACAGGGGGAGACAGGCCAGGGAGAGAGGGGTGAGTGTGGTGGAGGTACCTGTACCAGACAGGGGGAGACAGGACAGGGAGAGAGGGGAGAGTGTGGTGGAGGTACCTGTACCAGACAGGGGGAGACAGGACAGAGAGAGAGGAGGGAGTGTGGTGGAGGTACCTGTACCAGACAGGGGGAGACAGGACAGGGCAGACGGGGAACAGAGAGGGGGGAGTATGGTGGGGGTACCTGTACCAGACAGGGGGAGACAGGACAGGGCAGACGGGGAACAGAGAGGGGGGAGTATGGTGGGGGTACCTGTACCAGACAGGGGGAGACAGGACAGGGCAGACGGGGAACAGAGAGGGGGGAGTATGGTGGGGGTACCTGTACCAGACAGGGGGAGACAGGCCAGGGAGAGAGGGGAGAGTGTGGTGGAGGTACCTGTACCAGACAGGGGGAGACAGACCAGGGCAGACGGGGAACAGAGAGGGGGGAGTATGGTGGGGGTACCTGTACCAGACAGGGGGAGACAGGCCAGGGAGAGAGGGGTGAGTGTGGTGGAGGTACCTGTACCAGACAGGGGGAGACAGGCCAGGGAGAGAGGGGGGAGTGTGGTGGGGGTACCTGTACCAGATAGGGGGAGACAGACCAGGGAGAGAGGGGAGAGTGTGGTGGAGGTACCTGTACCAGTCAGGGGGAGACAGGCCAGGGAGAGAGGGGGTAGTGTGGTGGAGGTACCTGTACCAGTCAGGGGGAGACAGGCCAGGGAGAGAGGGGGGAGTGTGGTGGGGGTACCTGTACCAGATAGGGGGAGACAGACCAGGGAGAGAGGGGAGAGTGTGGTGGAGGTACCTGTACCAGACAGGGGGAGACAGACCAGGACAGACGGGGAACAGAGAGGGGGGAGTATGGTGGGGGTACCTGTACCAGACAGGGGGAGACAGACCAGGGAGAGAGGGGTGAGTGTGGTGGAGGTACCTGTACCAGACAGGGGGAGACAGACCAGGGAGAGAGGGGAGAGTGTGGTGGAGGTACCTGTACCAGACAGGGGGAGACAGACCAGGACAGACGGGGAACAGAGAGGGGGGAGTATGGTGGGGGTACCTGTACCAGACAGGGGGAGACAGACCAGGACAGACGGGGAACAGAGAGGGGGAGTATGGTGGGGGTACCTGTACCAGACAGGGGGAGACAGACCAGGACAGACGGGGAACAGAGAGGGGGGAGTATGGTGGGGGTACCTGTACCAGACAGGGGGAGACAGACCAGGACAGACGGGGAACAGAGAGGGGGAGTGTGGTGGGGGTACCTGTACCAGACAGGGGGAGACAGACCAGGGCAGACAGGGAACAGATAACCAGGTGGAATCCAAGCAGCAGAGCAGCAGGTAACAGGACTAGGCGTCACACCCGCTTGGGGAGAAGCTTTTTTTCTGGAGGCAGATTCCTTGATGAAAATCCCAGCTAGCTAGCTAACGTAGCTAGCATGTCCCAATACTAATACAGTACTCTGATAAACCAGGTCTACCCTTGTGACTATTCAGCAAAACTCACATAAACCAATTCTACCACTGTGCAAGAGACACTAAAACAAACCTATTGACATCAGACACATTCAGTTTATGGGTCTAACCCCTAAAACAACTAAATATAACATTTTATAGTACAAATCACTATTTAAACATATATAAAGGCTAATGGATAATGGTCAACATCATCTGTGAGTAAGAACATATTAATCAAGTATATCCATATCACAACTTCAATCTACTATGATTAAATATACTGTATGTAATAAGTTAGAGACACTGTATTTTCCCATTGGTCACACATGTGACTGCTGAGATATTTTGGCAACACTTTACTTGACACCAAGTGGTCATAACACATTACGACACACGGTCATAACCATGTCATAATATGTCATGACGGCTGACGTAACATGCCATTACTTATCATAATATAGTCGTAACACTGTCATGACCCATATATTTGCACCTGTTGTGAAATATTACGTTATTTTAAATTGTCAATAATAATAAAATATATATATATATTTATTTTTTTTCCCAACCAAGAAGTTTCCTTTCATTTGAAAGTTTGTTTCTTAGAACCTTTGTTGCTGTTGTAATGTTATTTCTTTCACCTTTATTTAACTAGGCAAGTCAGTTAAGAACAAATTCTTATTTTCAATGATGGCCTAGGAACAGTGGGTTAACTGCCTGTTCAATGACAGATTTTTACCTTGTCGGCTCAGGGGTTTGAACTTGCAACCTTCCGGTTACTAGGCCACCCTGCCACTAGGCCACCCTGCCACTAGGCCACCCTGCCACTAGGCCACCCTGCCACTAGGCCACCCTGCCACTAGGCCACCCTGCCACTAGGCCACCCTGCCACTAGGCCACCCTGCCACTAGGCAGGCACTGTCAAGAAGCATTATGACATCATAATCATATAAGCCAGATAGGTCTATCAGGTACATGTCCTTATATCAGTCATCTTGTTCTGCCCCTGAAATCAGCAGCAGAGCATTGGGGTAGGTGCATGTCTGACATCAATGTGTGCACAACTACAATGATTATTTAATATGTAAAGAGAAAACAAGGTTTTGTGGGTTTTGACACTCTTATGTAGGTGTCATAACCAGCCATGAATGTAAACTAGAACCTTTAAACAATATATTTACAATGAAAATATATATTTTTTTAAATTCTACAAATGTATTGTGTTTTTTAAGCAGTCAAATACAGACTTCTGGTGCAAAATTAATCTGTAAAATTACATCTTGGAGATGTATGCTTGCGGTCTTGTGATCATTTTGATAAAGCATTTGAACCTTTCTGAATCATTCTAGACACCTTAATAATTACATGACATAATTGTTGATAAGTACAACTTTAACTTCTTAAAAGCCTTCTTTAAAGTCCCCAACAAATTCTGCCTCCAAAATGGCATACTACCCTATTTTACACTACCCTATGGGTCCTCTGCAAAAATAGTGCACTAAATAGGGAATATGGTAGAGTCTGGGACGCAACCTTTATTTTTTCTCTGTTCCCTCTGCATGGCTAACGTCACAGGCAGTTTGTGCCTCGCTTTGCCACCTGTGCTTTTCTTTCACTGAGGTTTTTTCATTTTGTGAAGTGATCTGTATCATGTTACAGGGGCCCTGTGAAATTCAGACCTAGATTATCTTGACCTTAGTTACCCCCAGTAAGCTATAAGGACTCTAATTACTACATAAATATTACATAGGTCCTGGTCCGAACTGGCCTAAAAAAAACAACACACAGCCCTGGGACCACACTGCCCTGGGACCACACTGCAGAGCAGAGGACAGAACTAAACAGGACCATGCACTGAAGGGCAGAGAATGGCCTGGCCAAACACACAGAGCGCATAAACACACTCACACACCGACACATATGCATTAAGGCAAGTAAACACAGATATACTGTTTACTGCATGCATACACGCACGTACACTACCGGTCAAAAGGTTTAGAACACCTACTCATTCAAGGGTTTTTCTTTATTTTTACTATTTTCTACATTGTAGAATAATAGAGACGAAATCAAAACTATGAAATAACACATATGGAATCATGTAGTAACCAAAAAAAGTGTTAAAACAAATCAAAATATATTTTATATTTGAGATTCTTCAAATAAACACTCTTGGCATTCTCTCATCCAGCTTCATGAGGTAGTCACCAGGAATGCATTTCAATTAACAGGTGTGCCTGGTTAAAAGTTAATTTGTGGAATTTCTTTCCTTAATGCGTTTGAGCCAGTAGTGTTGTGACAAGGCGTGTGTGTGTGTGTGTGTGTGTGTGTGTGTGTGTGTGTGTGTGTGTGTGTGTGTGTGTGTGTGTGTGTGTGTGTGTGGGGGGGTATACAGAAGATTGGCAGATTTGGCAAAATACCAAGTTCATATTATGTCAAGAACAGCCCAAATAAGCAAAGAGAAATGACAGTCAATCATTACTTTAACACATGAAGGTCAGTCAATAAGGACAATTTCAAGAACTCTGAAATATGCAAAAATCATCTAGCGCTATGATGAAACTGGCTCTCATGAGGACCACCACAGGAATGGAAGACCCAGAGGTACCTCTGCTGCAGAGGATAAGTTCATGAGAGTTACCAGCCTCAGAAATTGCAGCCCAAATCAATGCTTCACAGAGTTCAAGTAACAGACATCTCAACATCAACTGTTCAGAGGAGACTGCGTGAATCAGGCCTTCATGGTCGAATTGCTGCAAAGAAACCACTACTAAAAGGACACCAATAAGAAGAAGAGACTTGCTGGGGCCAAGAAACACAAGGAATGGACATTAGAGCAGTGGATTTTTGTCCTTTGGTCTGATGAGTCTAAATTGGAGATTTTTGGTTCCAGCCGCCGTGTCTTTGTGAGACCCAGTGTGGGTGAACGGATGATCTCCGCATGGTTCCCACCATAAAGCATGGAGGAGGATGTGTTATGATGTGAGGGTGCTTTGCTGGTGACACTGTCTGTGATTTATTTAGAATTCGAGGCGCACTTAACCAACATGGCTACCACAGCATTCTGCAGCGATATGCCATCCCATCTGGTTTGAGCTTATTGGGACTATCATTTGTTTTTCAACAGGACAATGACCCAACACACCTCCAGGCTGTTTAAGGGCTATTTGACCAAGAAGGAGAGTGAAGGAGGGCTGCATCAGATGACCAGGCCTCCACAATCACCTGACCTCAACTCAATTCAGATGGTTGGGATGAGTTGGACCGCAGAGTGAAGGAAAAGCAGCCAACAAGTACTCAGCATATGTGGGAACTCCTTCAAGACAGTTGGAAAAGCATTCCAGATGAAGCTGGTTGAGAGAATGCCAAGAGTGTGCAAAGCTGTCATCAAGGCAAAGGGTGGCTATTTGAAGGATCTCAAATATATTTGGATTTGTTTAACACTTTTTTGGTTACTACATGATTCAATATGTGTTATTTTATAGTTTTGATGTCATCACTATTAATCTACAATGTAGAAAATAGTAAAAATAAGAAAAACCCTTGAATGAATTGGTGCGTCTAAACTTTTGATCGGTCACACACACACACACACACACACACGTGCCACCTTCAGTGACTGAGGGGTCCTCCTCATCCTTTCCCAGCATGCTGTCTGTTCTCTGTTCCACAGTGGTTATGAAACAAAGTGTATCACACACACATATAGTTACATGCACGGAGAGCTAATGGCAGCCAGGATCCTACAGACGTGGAGTACAGACAGGTCCCCTTAGAGGTGTGTGTCGTTCTAGCATCACAACCAATAATGTACAATAACATCTCTCTGCATTCCTATGCAACAAAGTCTGTTTCCCAAATAGCAACCCCATTCCCCACACTATCAAAAGCCTAAAATGGTTCTTTGGTTGTCCCCATGGGAGAACCCTTTGAAGAACCCCATTTCCATGTAGAACCTTTCCAACAGAGGGTTCTACATGGAACCCAAAATAGTTTTACCTGGAACCAAAAAGGCTTCTGCTATGGGGACAGCCAGAATGACCCTTTTGGAACTCTTGTGTCTAAGAGTGTATGTAGGACCCTGGTCAAAAGAAGTGCACTATATAGTGAATAGGTTGCGATTTGGGATGCACAGTGCTGCCAATAACCGACAGAGGAAACAACCTCTAAGCCTGTCTGGACACATTATCTACTGTTACAAGCACTGTATTGCCTGTATGTAATAAAGTACATGTGAAACACAATGATGTATTAAGAGACTACAGAGATCTCATCATGGGACCCGACAGAGATCTCATCATGGGACCCGACAGAGATCTCATCATGGGACCCGACAGAGATCTCATCATGGGACCCGACAGAGACCTCATCATGGGACCCTACAGAGATCTCATCATGGGATCCTACAGAGACCTCATCATGGGGCCCTATAGAGACTACAGAGATCTCATCATGGGGCCCTTTAGAGACTACAGGGATCTCATCATGGGGCCCCATAGAGACTACAGAGATCTCATCAGGGTGTGAATCTTGCTTATGGCCCCATACGGGCTAGAGTTGGCACTGTAGTCGGTGGGTGGGTCTAACACGTCTCCTTACCCCTTGGTACAGGAAACCCACTAATTCTCTCTGCTTTGATGCTTTGTGGGGTTTGATAACATTCTCTAGAATCTACATCAAGAGTGCTGAGCACAACAAAACACATTGCTAACATTCCTCCCCACAACACCAGAACCAGATGTTTAAAAAACAAAAACGTTTCTATTCTCTGCAGTAGCACCCCCCACAAATCCCCCACAATTATATTGTATTATTGACTGTATGTTTGTTTACTCCATGTGTAACACTGTGTTGTTGTTTGTGTTGCACTGCTTTGCTTTATCTTGGCCAGGTCGCAGTTGTAAATGAGAACTTGTTCTCAACTGGCCTACCTGGTTAAATAAAGGTGAAATAAAAATAAATAAAACATCTATTTAAATGACTGAACCTTAAGGAGTCTGTTCTCTTTGAGTGATGGACAGAATGCGTTCAGGGACATTGTAGACCCTACAAAGTAAAGTCTATTTCATTTTAGTCGCTGAAAGGAAAGCTTGCAGGCCCATTTCAGTGTGCTCAATGAGGTGTGGATAACTGATTCAGGTTCAGAGTAGCATTGCGGTGGTAGTTAGGTGTGAGGGGATTTCAATTAGATTCCTGGATTGATGCCAAGAATAACAGGCTGGCCAGGGTCACAGTCTAACTGTCAACACATTGAAAACAGGTCATGCTCATTTATATCCTACGCATAATAGCGACAGTAAGTGGTATCAATGACACAAGCACACGGACAGACACAAACAAACACAGGTCCACGTTCATGTGTACACGCGCAGAAACACACAGACAAGACATGTGCAGTACAAGAGCCGAGTATGACGACATCTTCCCTTCTCCAGTGTCACTGACTAAAGTATTACTGAAAGTTCTGTCAAGGTTGAAGCTGAATCTCCATCAGCCCCTTGATGAGTGGATGAGGTGGCTGTGTGGGTTGTTTGGATTTGTACCTCACAGGGTTTGTACTTTCTGCTCAGACGATTCACATTATGTCATCCCAGAATGGAAATCCATAATAAAGTTAGGCTGTGTCAAAACGTGTCACGTTATCCTAAACATAACCATCATCATAAAGTGATATTAGCAAGGCAAAACGTGTCACGTTTTCCTAAACATAACATGGCCATCATCATGAAGTGATATTAATAACAAGTCAAAACTACACAATGATATTTCAAAGCAAAACAGTGGATAGTTACTGCCGAAAAACACTTTGTGTGTTTCGTAGTTTGTCCAAATTTGAAAGCCTTTCGAGAACACGTCTCGTCATCAGGAAGACAAATGACAAAGTGCAGTATGGTACCTCAGAGAAAAGCTTGGATATCTTTTTAATACAAAATAGATATATTTTCCTATACTAGTAACATATTGGAAGGGCCCATCTTCCCTGCTAAAAGTATTCTCTCTCTCTCTCTCTCTCTCTCTCTCTCTCTCTCTCTCTCTCTCTCTCTCTCTCTCTCTCTCTCTCTCTCTCTCTCTCTCTCTCTCTCTCTCTCTCTCTCTCTCTCTCTCTCTCTCTCTCTCTCTCTCTCTCTCTCTCTCTCTCTCTCTCTCTCTCTCTCTCTCTCTCTCTCTCTCTCTCTCTCTCTCTCTCTCTCTCTCTCTCTCTCTCTCTCTCTCTCTCTCTCTCTCTCTCTCTCTCTCTCTCTCTCTCTCTCTCTCTCTCTCTCTCTCTCTCTCTCTCTCTCTCTCTCTCTCTCTCTCTCTCTCTCTCTCTCTCTCTCTCTCTCTCTCTCTCTCTCTCTCTCTCTCTCAGGCCTGACGACTCCTTGCTGTACCCAGTCCACCTGGTCGTGCTGCTGCTCCAGTTTCAACTGTTCTGTCTGCGGCTATGGAACCATGACCTGTTCACATGGCTTTATGAATAAATTTGATTTATTACAGTCAGTGAGGGAGGCTAAAGACAGGAGAGCAGACCACAGGACTTCCAGGACATACAGGACATACAGGACATACAGTACCACAGGACATACAGAACCACAGGACATACAGTACCACAGGACATACAGAACCACAGGACATACAGGACATACAGGACATACAGAACCACAGGACATACAGAACCACAGGACATACAGAACCACAGGACATACAGGACATACAGGACATACAGTACCACAGGACATACAGGACATACAGAACCACAGGACATACAGAACCACAGGACATACAGAACCACAGGACATACAGAACCACAGGACATACAGAACCACAGGACATACAGAACCACAGGACATACAGAACCACAGGACATACAGTACCACAGGACATACAGAACCACAGGACATACAGAACCACAGGACATACAGAACCACAGGACATACAGAACCACAGGACATACAGAACCACAGGACATACAGTACCACAGGACATACAGAACCACAGGACATACAGAACCACAGGACATACAGAACCACAGGACATACAGAACCACAGGACATACAGAACCACAGGACATACAGAACCACAGGACATACAGGACATACAGGACATACAGTACCACAGGACATACAGGACATACAGAACCACAGGACATACAGAACCACAGGACATACAGAACCACAGGACATACAGAACCACAGGACATACAGAACCACAGGACATACAGAACCACAGGACATACAGAACCACAGGACATACAGTACCACAGGACATACAGAACCACAGGACATACAGGACATACAGGACATACAGAACCACAGGACATACAGAACCACAGGACATACAGAACCACAGGACATACAGGACATACAGGACATACAGTACCACAGGACATACAGGACATACAGAACCACAGGACATACAGAACCACAGGACATACAGGACATACAGGACATACAGTACCACAGGACATACAGAACCACAGGACATACAGGACATACAGAACCACAGGACATACAGAACCACAGGACATACAGGACATACAGAACCACAGGACATACAGGACATACAGGACATACAGGACATACAGTACCACAGGACATACAGAACCACAGGACATACAGGACATACAGGACATACAGAACCACAGGACATACAGAACCACAGGACATACAGGACATACAGAACCACAGGACATACAGAACCACAGGACATACAGGACATACAGAACCACAGGACATACAGGACATACAGGACATACAGTACATACAGTACCACAGGACATACAGAACCACAGGACATACAGGACATACAGAACATACAGAACCACAGGACATACAGGACATACAGGACATACAGAACCACAGGACATACAGTACCACAGGACATACAGTACCACAGGACATACAGAACCACAGGACATACAGAACCACAGGACATACAGAACATACAGAACCACAGGACATACAGAACCACAGGACATACAGAACCACAGGACATACAGAACCACAGGACATACAGGACATACAGAACCACAGGACATACAGTACATACAGGACATACAGAACCACAGGACATACAGAACCACAGGACATACAGTACCACAGGACATACAGAACCACAGGACATACAGAACCACAGGACATACAGAACCACAGGACATACAGGACATACAGAACCACAGGACATACAGGACATACAGGACATACAGAACCACAGGACATACAGAACCACAGGACATACAGGACATACAGAACCACAGGACATACAGAACCACAGGACATACAGGACATACAGAACCACAGGACATACAGAACCACAGGACATACAGAACCACAGGACATACAGGACATACAGAACCACAGGACATACAGGACATACAGAACCACAGGACATACAGGACATACAGAACCACAGGACATACAGAACATACAGAACCACAGGACATACAGAACCACAGGACATACAGAACCACAGGACATACAGGACATACAGGACATACAGAACCACAGGACATACAGTACCACAGGACATACAGAACCACAGGACATACAGAACCACAGGACATACAGAACATACAGAACCACAGGACATACAGAACCACAGGACATACAGAACCACAGGACATACAGAACCACAGGACATACAGGACATACAGAACCACAGGACATACAGAACCACAGGACATACAGAACCACAGGACATACAGGACATACAGTACCACAGGACATACAGTACATACAGGACATACAGAACCACAGGACATACAGAACCACAGGACATACAGTACCACAGGACATACAGAACCACAGGACATACAGAACCACAGGACATACAGAACCACAGGACATACAGTACATACAGTACATACAGTACCACAGGACATACAGTACATACAGTACATACAGGACATACAGTACCACAGGACATACAGTACATACAGGACATACAGGACATACAGAACCACAGGACATACAGGACATACAGGACATACAGGACATACAGAACCACAGGACATACAGGACATACAGAACCACAGGACATACAGGACATACAGGACATACAGAACCACAGGACATACAGTACCACAGGACATACAGAACCACAGGACATACAGAACCACAGGACATACAGAACATACAGAACCACAGGACATACAGAACCACAGGACATACAGAACCACAGGACATACAGAACCACAGGACATACAGGACATACAGAACCACAGGACATTCAGTACATTCAAGACAACCGTACTACCAACTCTGTTTTTTTTACTCCAAAATGGTTGTTCTTTGGTACGCAACCCAACTTTGGTGCATTTTCTTGACTGAACGGAAGTAGCAATTATAACACAATTATAGTTGATTGTTTTTTGACAGCAAAGAAGGTAAATGAGGTTGAAAGTGGATACTCCTCCACAGGCTAACTGTCAGTTGGATAGAATCCATTACAGACAATGATTGGTGCATAACATCCCCGAAGCACTTGGAGAGTAATTCAGCATGAACTGTATGAACGTTTCAGAGTTCTTCAGGCATCTGCACACACACACACACACACACACACACACACACACACAAAGCTTGGGAGTCCAATCTATCTGTTGTAATTTACAATGAATATTAATTTAATTAAAAGGCATATCCTGTAATTGTACATATGGATCTAATTCTGTCTATGATTATTTGATATGAAATATATCTGTTTTTTTTCTGGGTAATGTTTGGGTGACTGGACTCTCTCTCTCTCTCTCTTTGGGGTGTATTTATAGAATCTAAAAAAGGTTCATGGTTCTCCAGAACAGTTGGAACAGTTTCTATAGTTTCCTCCTGCGGCTCCTGGACTGACAGGACAGCCAGGGCCGAGGAGGAGGATGTATTGGCAGTCTGTTCTGTTCTCAGCTGTGAGAGGAGCATCTCAGCAGGCTGTCAGAGAGACCAGGCCTGCAGACAGAGGGAAGTGGCCCAGTCCAGGACCCTGTGGTTTCCCTGGCTGTGCTGACTAAGAGGCCCCGGTTCCCTGACATTGAGGCCCCGGTTCGGTTCTCTCTGACCCACCCAGGAGGGCAGTATTAAACACTATTAAACAGATACGGCAACCCAGCTGCAGAGAGAGAGAAGACGGGAGTGGAGGCAAGAGAGTGGGTGAGAGAGAGAAGAAGACGGGAGTGGAGGCAAGAGAGGGGGTGAGAGAGAGACGGGAGTGGAGGCAAGAGAGGGGGTGAGAGAAGATGGGAGTGGAGGCAAGAGTGGGGGTGAGAGAAGAAGGGAGTGGAGGCAAGAGAGGGGGTGAGAGAGAGAGAAGAAGGGAGTGGAGGCAAGAGAGGGGGTGAGAGAGAGAGAAGAAGAGAGTGGAGGCAAGAGAGGGGGTGAGAGAGAGAGAAGGAGAGTGGAGGCAAGAGAGGGGGTGAGAGAGAGAAAGGAGAGTGGAGGCAAGAGAGGGGGTGAGAGAGAGAAGGAGAGTGGAGGCAAGAGAGGGGGTGAGAGAGAGAAGGGAGTGGAGGCAAGAGAGGGGGTGAGAGAGAGAAGGGAGTGGAGGCAAGAGAGGGGGTGAGAGAAGGGAGTGGAGGCAAGAGAGGGGGTGAGAGAGAGAGAAGAAGGGAGTGGAGGCAAGAGAGGGGGTGAGAGAGAGAAGAAGGGAGTGGAGGCAAGAGAGGGGGTGAGAGAGAGAGAAGAAGAGAGTGGAGGCAAGAGAGGGGGTGAGAGAGAGAAGAAGAGTGGAGGCAAGAGAGGGGGTGAGAGAGAGAAGAAGAGTGGAGGCAAGAGAGGGGGTGAGAGAGAGAAGAAGAGTGGAGGCAAGAGAGGGGGTGAGAGAGAGAGAAGAAGAGAGTGGAGGCAAGAGAGGGGGTGAGAGAGAGAGAAGAAGGGAGTGGAGGCAAGAGAGGGGGTGAGAGAGAGAAGAAGGGAGTGGAGGCAAGAGAGGGGGTGAGAGAGAGAAGAAGAGAGTGGAGGCAAGAGAGGGGGTGAGAGAGAGAAGAAGAGAGTGGAGGCAAGAGAGGGGGTGAGAGAGAGAGAGAGAAGAAGGGAGTGGAGGCAAGAGAGGGGGTGAGAGAGAGAGAGAGAAGAAGGGAGTGGAGGCAAGAGAGGGGGTGAGAGAGAGAGAGAGAAGAAGGGAGTGGAGGCAAGAGAGGGGGTGAGAGAGAGAGAGAAGAAGGGAGTGGAGGCAAGAGAGGGGGTGAGAGAGAGGGGTGCGGGGGGGGGGGGTGACCTCCTCTGGAACAATACAGATGAATGAACACTGTTCAATGTAACATAATACGATGGATGAAACATGTCCTCAGTGCATCTGCTCTCGCTCTCCCTCACAATCACTGGCTCCACCCAGTCAGTCACCCCAGTCCATTAACCAAGTTCACTCCACACTGTTACAGTACGATGGAAACAGAGACCCCACACAGTACTTTAACACAGGACATTAAAAAAACGACCTATGCGTTAATGAGCAGTTGAACCCAGCATTACTTTAACTCTGACAGTCAAATGGATTCAGTGTAATTTCCCAGGATACAGCCTGTCAATCCAAAACAAATACACCTCTCTGAATTGAATTTGTGCAAATGCTCTGCTCCATTTGATCTGCGAGCCCTTTTACTTTCATTACCCCCATTTGAAAGGCATAAATCATTGTTCATGTGAAGCCGTGCCAGACGGAAGAGAATGACATCAGGTGTCAAGGTGGTTTCAAGGCAACGTTGTACAGGCATGCAGAAGGAGGCTTCATCACCTCTGTAGACTGCAGTCAACATATCTACTCTTCTTAACTTGACAACCTTTGTATCTCTTTGGGAGGTGGGTAAAATCTATTCTGTGTTCGGTTGGGATTCACAGAGGTTGAATTGGAAAAGTAGACCTTTTTCGGAACGGTGGAATCTGTTTCAGATGAGCTGACTTGGCCTTGTGCAATATGATCCTAGCAGATATAGATGCAGAGATCAGCCAACCTGAGACCTACAAAGAGCAGGAAAGACCCGATTCAATATGGAGTTAAGCTTTGCCTAAAGTCACTGATCTAATCAAGAGATTTCCCAACCCGAAATAACCTAAAACCACTACCAGTGATGACATAGGAGTCGGGTGTGATGTGTAATATGTGGGATGGTGTGGTTCTCGAGGAGGAACTGTTTTCAACACCCTGATCTCTGAGTGGAATGGAAGGAACACATGGGCAAGTCACCCGCCAAAATGTGTTATTTCTTAACTCTGAACCTGTGGGATGGCAACATCAGGGGCACAACTTTGGATTTAGAGGTGGGGAGACACACACACACACACACAGCCAGTCAAAAGTGTGGACATACCTACTCATTCCAGGGTTTTTGTTTATTTGTACTATTTTCTACATTGTAGAATAATAGTGAAGACATCAAAACTATGAAATAACATATGGAATCATGTAGTAACCAAAAAAAAAGTGTTAAACAAAATATATTTTATATTTGAGATTCTTCAAAGAAACCACCCTTTGCCTTGATGACAGCTTTGCACACTCTTGGCATTCTCTCAACCAGCCCCACCTGGAATGCCTTTCCAACTGTCTTGAAGGAGTTCCCACATATGCTGAGCACTACTTGCTGCTTTTCCTTCACTCTGCGATCCAACTCATCCCAAACCATCTCTATTGGGTTGAGGTCAGTTGATTGTGGAGGCCTGGTCATCTGATGCAGCATTCCTTCACTCTCCTTCTTGGTCAAATAGCTCTTACACAGCCTGGAGGTGTGTTGTGTCATTGTTCTGTTTAAAAACACTGATAGTCCCACTAAGCACAAACCAGATGGGATGGTGTATCGCTGCAGAATGCTGTGGTAGCCATGCTGGTTAAGAGTGCCTTGAATTCTAAATTAATCATGACAGTGTCACCAGCAAAGCACCCTCACATCATCACACCTCCTCCATGCTTCTACACAAGTGGAGATCATCCATTCACCTACCTGACGGTTAGAACCAAAAATCTCATATTTGGACTCATCAAACCAACGGGCCGATTTCCACCGGTCTCAGTTACTCGTGATTCTTGGCCCCAGCAAGTCTCTTCTTATTATTGGTGTCCTTTAGTAGTGTTTTTTTTCCCAGCAATTTGACCATGAAGGCTTTATTCACAGAGTCTCCTCTGAACAGTTGATGTTGAGATGTGTGTTACTTGAACTCTGAAGCATTTATTTAGGCTGCAATTTCTGAGGCTGATTACGCTAATGAATTTATCCTCTGCAGCAGAGGTAACTCTGGGTCTTCCGTTCCTGTGGCGGTCCTCATGAGAGCCAGTTTCATCATAGCGTTTGATGATTTTTGCAACTGTTCTTGAAATTTACCGGATGGACTGACCTTCATGTCTTAAAGTAATGATGGACTGTCATTTCTCTTTGCTTATTTTTTATTTTTTTACATTTATTTTCACCTTTATTTAACCAGGTAGGCTAGTTGAGAACAAGTTCTCATTTGCAACTGCGACCTGGCCAAGATAAAGCGTAGCAATTCGACACAAACAACAACACAGAGTTACACATGGAATAAACTAAACATACAGTCAATAATACAGTAGAACAAAACAAACAAAGTCTATATACAGTGAGTGCACATGAGGGAGGTAAGGGAGTTAAGGCAATAAATAGGCCATGGTGGAGAAGTAATTACAATATAGCAATTAAACACTGGAATGGTAGATGTGCAGAAGATGAATGAGCAAGTAGAGATACTGGGATGCAAAGGAGCAAGATAAATAAATAAATACAGTATGGGGATGAGGTAGTTGGATGGGCTATTTTACAGATGGGCTATGTACAGGTACAGTGATCTGTGAGCTGCTCTGACAGCTGGTACTTAAAGCTAGTGAGGGAGATATGAGTCTCTAGCTTCATTGATTTTTGCAATTCGTTCCAGTCATTGGCAGCAGAGAACTGCAAGGAAAGGCGACCAAAGGAGGAATTGGCTTTGGGGGTGACCAGTGAGATATACCTGCTGGAGCGCATGCTACGAGTGGGTGCTGCTATGGTGACCAGTGAGCTGTTCTTGCCATAATATGGACTTGATATTTTACCAAATAGTGCTATCTTCTGTATACCACCCCTACCCTGTCACAGCACAACTGCCTGGCTCAAATGCATTAAGAAAGAAATTCCACAAATTAACTTTTAAAAAGGTACACCTTGATGCATTCCAGGGGACTACCTGAAGCTGGTTGAGAGAATGCCAAGAGTGTGCAAAGCTGCCATCAAGGCAAAGGGTGGCTACTTTGAAGAATCTCAAATATAAAATATATTTTGTTTTGAAAATAGTAAAATTAAAAAACACCCGTGAATAAGTAGGTGTGTCCAAACTTTTGACTGATACTATATATTTTTTTTTTATCCAGTCAGATAAAACACTCCAAACAGCCTGCCCGACCGCTCGGAGGCGTTCGCATGGTCCTAAAGCACACTGTTACCACATTTATATTACATTCCA
This sequence comes from Oncorhynchus masou masou, assembly GCF_036934945.1. Taxonomy (NCBI): domain Eukaryota; kingdom Metazoa; phylum Chordata; class Actinopteri; order Salmoniformes; family Salmonidae; genus Oncorhynchus; species Oncorhynchus masou. The sequence continues at coordinate 10,140,493 of NC_088222.1, read as the reverse complement.
ATGTTAAAACTGGATGAAAGTTGCACTCCTGATCAACATACAGTATACACCTCCATTGAGACATGTCCACCAATGGTGGCTAGAGCCAGGTCTCAGAGCTACATACCTACCTCCACTGAGAAACACAGGTTAGGTGAAGAATAATGTCCTGTCAGATGTTTCTGATGTACATGTTCTCCATGTACATCACCCAATTTAACTATATTACTCTCAGTCTGCAAACCAGAATTTGTAAGATCCTGGTCGAATGAAACAGACGGAGGCTCGGCCAAATAATCAGAGGTTTATTCACGGAACGTTCTGAAGTCAAGAATACAAATCAATTCATTTTATACTGACTTTTCACGCCCACACATACACACACACACATGTCCTGCTATGCACACACATGTCCTGCTATGCACACACATGTCCTGCTATGCACACACATGTCCTGCTATGCACACACTGTCTGTCTCACTTCCCAGCCGACAGAGATAGTGACCTTGTCCTTGAGACGTACTCCCCGTTCTCTCCCAAATCTCTAGTCAGGTCGGCACCAAGCTCAGACAGTCTGTGTTTTAAAATACCATAAAGGCATATTGTTTTACCCTAATTCTGACTAGGACTACACATTTATTGATTATGATTTTATACATTCTAATCAAATCCATACAATTGTGTGTTTCAGGGCGGAATATTCTAACCATTCAATTAACGTGTTCACGCTACACGTCCCCCCAAGGGCACCCCCCCTTGCTCAACTCAAAAAGTGGCGCACAGAATGCAAAAATATTCTTAGAAATATTTAACCTCCACACATTAACAAGTCCAATAACTCAAATGAAAGATAAACACCTTGTTCATCTACCCAGCGAGTCAGATTTCTAAAATATTTTACCGCGAAAACATAGCACATATGTATGTCAAACCACCACAAAGACACAGACGATATGTAGCCATTTTGTCGAACAAAAGATGCAATCACAAACGCAGGATTAAAAGAAAAATAATTCACTAACCTTTTGAAAATCTTCATCAGATGACAGTAATAGGACATGTTACACAGTACATTTATGTTTTTTTCAATAATATGCCATTTATATCCATAAATCTCCGTTTACATTGACGCCATGTTCAGAAAATGCTAAAAAATGTCAGGAGAAATTATAGATAGCTCCGCCAGATAACGCCAGATAACAGCAATACACATCATAAACTTTGACTAAATATACATGTTCTACATATAGTTAGAAAGATACACTGCTTCTTAATGCAGTCGCTTTGTCACATTTCTTTTTAACTTTACAGAAATCGTTCACTATTCAATAATCTGAGACGGCGCTCAGACATAAGCAATATTTCTCCGCTATGTTGGAGTCAACAGAAACACAAAATTACAACATAAATATTCCCTTACCTTTGATGGTCTTCGATCAGAATGTAGTGGAAGGAGTCATACTTACCCAAATACATCGTTTGGTTTCAAGTCGTGTCTTTGTATTAGCATATGCGACAAGTTCCAGCTGAAATGCATCCAAAATTACTTCTGGTCCTGAACAGTTGCGCATCAAAACTTCAAAATTACATATTATATGTCGACTAAACTGGTCACACTAAGTGCAGAATCAAGCTTTAGGATGTTATAAACGTACAAAACAATTCTCAATTCAACCGGACAATCTGACTTCTTCTCATGCAAGCTGGAACAAAGGAAGCTCTGTGCCCAATGCGCGCCCGAACGTGCATGTATTTTCTCGCGACACTCACTATTTTGCCTGCCAAAGGGTCAAAGCTCGCAGGATTTGCACAATTAAACGCTCTACTGATAGAGGACATCTCGCGGAAGACATAGAAATTGTTCCCAGATCCATAGCTGGTTGGGAAGGGTGGGGGCGATGACGTCAAAGTTGCCCCAACTTTCTGGATGACAAAACTAGTTTGGGAGATTGGCTGCCCTGTAAGTTCTGCTATACTTACAGACATAATTCAAACGGTTTTAGAAGCTTTAGAGTGTTTTCTATTCAATAATAAATTATTATATGCATATATTAGCAATTTTGGACAGATTTCTTTTCAGTTTACTATGGGCACGCAATTCATCCAAAGGGGGCAGTATTGTCCCGAGCCTTACAGACAATTCTCACCTGTCAGTTTCTCACCTTTTGACATCCTAAGAAACGAGTGAAAACATGTCGTTCCAGAGAACTAGAAATAACTCTTCTGTTGGCTCTCTGTCTACTATAACTCAAACCAAGATTCCCTTGAATAAAACACAAGGTCACTATAGGGCACAATCAACATCCACAATATGGAGACATTGCAAGAAATATGCAAGACTTACGATATGAAATATCGAAAGGAGGAATATGCAGGACTTAATGCAAGAGAAACGTCTAGGGAGAAATGCTCTGTTGGTTTGCTTTGCATATCATCTTCTTGAATTACAATCATTATGTAAATAAGAATTTGTTTTTAACTGACTTGCCTAAATAAAGGTTAAATAAAAATAAATTAAAAAACAAACACATTTTTTGGGGAAAATGTAACAATGAATAGATGACATATTTCACTATGTATATTCAGTTAAATGATAAATACTGTTTCTATTACATTCTCATTCATACTGTATATTCAGATAGGCAGCATGTGGAGAGAGGTCAAATCAAATCAAATGTTATTTGTCACATACACATGGTTAGCAGATGTTAATGCGAGTGTAGTGAAATGCTTGTGCTTCTAATCTAACAATTTTACAACAACTACCTTATACACACACAAGTGTAAAGGAATGAATAAGAAAAAAAATAATATATATATATATATATATATATATATATATATATATATATATATATATATATATATATATATATGAGTGATGGTATAGAACGGCAGGTGTAGAAGCAGATGAATGCTGTAAATCAAAACATTCTCATTCATACTGTATGTTCTGTATGTTCAGATAGGCAGCATGTGGAGAGAGGTGTAGAAGCAGGTGTCTATGAAAACTACTCCTTAGGATTTAACCTTTGGGACACTGAAGCTATGTCAACTGCAGTTGGTGGAATAACATTTGGCTTTGTAAAAAACAAACAAAAAAAACAACAACAAAAAATCCAAAATACTTAGAGAATACCAGTGATATTAATTCCATGGACCTGTCCACCCACATGTCCACTCACCTGTCCACTCACCTGTCCATAGACCTGTCCATAGACCTGTCCATAGACCTGTCCATAGACCTGTCCATAGACCTGTCCACTCACATGTCCATAGATCTGTCCACCCACCTGTCCACTCACCTGTCCATAGACCTGTCCATAGACCTGTCCACTCACATGTCCATAGATCTGTCCACTCACCTGTCCATAGACCTGTCCACTCACATGTCCATAGATCTGTCCATAGACCTGTCCACTCACAAGTCCATAGATCTGTCCACTCACCTGTCCACTCACATGTCCATAGATCTGTCCATAGACCTGTCCACTCACATGTCCATAGATCTGTCCACTCACCTGTCCACTCACATGTCCATAGACCTGTCCATAGACCTGTCCATAGACCTGTCCATAGACCTGTCCACTCACATGTCCATAGACCTGTCCATAGACCTGTCCACTCACATGTCCATAGACCTGTCCATAGACCTGTCCACTCACATGTCCATAGATCTGTCCACTCACCTGTCCACTCACATGTCCATAGATCTGTCCATAGACCTGTCCACTCACATGTCCATAGATCTGTCCACTCACCTGTCCACTCACATGTCCATAGACCTGTCCATAGACCTGTCCATAGACCTGTCCATAGACCTGTCCACTCACATGTCCATAGACCTGTCCATAGACCTGTCCACTCACATGTCCATAGACCTGTCCATAGACCTGTCCACTCACATGTCCATAGATCTGTCCATAGACCTGTCCACTCACATGTCCATAGATTGTCCATAGACCTGTCCACTCACATGTCCATAGATCTGTCCACCTACCTGTCCACTCACCTGTCCATAGACCTGTCCACTCACATGACCATAGATCTGTCCACTCACCTGTCCACGTACCTGTCCATAGATCTGTCCCTAGACCTATGATCCATATATTTTGAAAACAGTAAAAACAGAAAATTGGAAAAAAACAAATGGGTTATTATTCCCATCCGCATCATTCACCATGTCTGCTCTACACACCTGACAGGTACATAGATTTAGGCTGTTTTGGATATATCAGAAGCCCAACATTTCCCGATGATTTAACTAAGAATATATACAATTCAATTATATGCTGATAATATGTAAAGCTCTATCTTTCCTTTACAATGTTAGGGAGAAGGTAACAGGCTTGATTAAGACCAGCTAGACAGGGTTGATTAAGACCAGTTAGACAGGGTTGATTAAGACCAGCTAGACAGGGTTGGCATAATGTTCTGTACAGGGTTGGGGGGGGGGGGGGTTACACAATGCCAGACAGTACTAAATGCTTGGCGTGGGTTCCAAATAGTGTATTAATCTAGAAGCGGCAGCTGTTTGCAATAGAGATTGATTGCTATGGCTGTGTTTAATGGTGCAGGCAACATTTCCTTTCTTTGGCTTGTTAGTGTCCTGTAGGACTTATGACTGCTCAGCTTATTAGCTTTAATAATGGCAGAATACATTAAGAATGTAAATGACCCAAACATAAATAACAGTGAGACAAGAAAGAAAATCTATAGTGTGAGTAAAATACAATACACAGCCTCTGGTTATCGGAGGCTACACATGTAAACACAGCCTCTGGTTATCGGAGGCTACACATGTAAACACAGCCTCTGGTTATCGGAGGCTACACATGTAAACACAGTCTCTGGTTATCGGAGGTTAAACATGTAGATTAGTGGTTAGAGCGTTGAGCCGAAAGGTTGTAACCGAAAGGTTGTAAGATCGAATCCCCGAGCTGACAAGGTAAAAATGAACAAGGCAGTTAACCCACTGTTCCCCGGTAGGCCGTCATTGTAAATATTTCTTATAAACCGACTTGCCTAGCAAAACAAATTAAATTCAAGTCTTCACATGAAAATCACCTCGACACAGAGAGAGAATAAGTTGAGGATCAGAAATGTCTTTCTTGACCGTATGGATTGGTAGTGTCAGCGTTGTTCTGCATGCTCTAGCAAAGTCTCAGTGCCAGCCAGAGTCCTCTGGTGCAGGGTGAGGTACAAAGCTTATAATTGCATTCTTGGTGGTCGAAA
>NC_088222.1:10110279-10127779 GCF_036934945.1 Oncorhynchus masou masou | reverse complement strand
CAGGACTCATCCATGTACATTAAGGTACAGTTGAAATTGGAAGTTTACATACACCTTAGCCAAATAAACTGAGTTCATTAAATGTTTCACAATTTCTGACATTTAATCCTAGTAAAATTTCCCTGTCTTAGGTCAGTAGGATCACCACTTCATTTTAAGAATGTGAAATGTCAGAATAATAGTAGAGAGAAGGATTTATTGGTAGCATTGCCCTTAAATTGTTTAACTTGGATCAAAACGTTTTGGGTTGCCTTCCACAAGCTTCCCACAATAAGTTGGGTGAATTTTGGCCCATTCCTCCTGACAGAGCTGGTGTAACTGAGTCAGGTTTGTAGGCCTCCTTGCTTGCACATGCTTTTTTAGTTCTGCCCACACATTTTCTATAGGATTGAGGTCAGGGCTTTGTGATGGCCACTCCAATACCTTGACTTTGTTGTCCTTAAGCCATTTTGCCACAACTTTGGAAGTATGCTTGGGGTCATTGTCCATTTAGAAGACCCATTTGCGACCAAGCTTTAACTTCCTGACTGTCTTGAGATGCTGCTTAAATACATCCACATAATTTTCCTCCCCCATGATGCCATCTATTTTGTGAAGTGCACCAGTCCCTCCTGCAGCAAAACACCCCCACAACATGATGCTGCCACCCCCGTGCTTCACGGTTGGGATGGTGTTCCTCGGCTTGCAAGCATCCCCCTTTTTCCTCCAACCATAGCGATGGTCAAACAGACCATAGGACATTTCTCTAAAAAGTACGATATTTGTCCCCATGTGCAGTTGCAAACCGTAGTCTGGCTTTTTTATGGCGGTTTTGGAGCGGTGGCTTCTTCCTGGCTGAGTGACCTTTCAGGTTATGTCGATATAGGACTCATTTCACTGTGGATATAGATACTTTTGTACCCGTTTCCTCCAGCATCTTCACAAGGTCCTTTGCTGTTGTTCTGGGATTGATTTGCACTTTTCGCACAAAAGTATGTTCATCTCTAGGAGAGAGAACGCATCTCCTTCCTGAGCGGTATGACGGCTGCGTGGTCCCATGGTGTTTATACTTGCGTACTATTATTTGTACAGATGAACGTGGTACCTTCAGGCATTTGGAAATTGCTCCCATGGATGAACCAGACTTGTGGAGGTGTACAATTTTCCCATGATGTCAAGCAAAGAAGCATTTAGTTTGAAGGTAGGCCTTGAAATACATCCACAGGTACACCTCCAATTGACTCAAATTATGTCTATTAGACTATCAGAAGCTTCTAAATTCATGACATCATTTTCTGGAATTTTTCAAGCTGTTTAGAGGCACAGTCAACTTAGTGTTTGTAAACTTCTAACCCACTGGAATTGTAGTGAATTATAATTGAAATAATCTGTCTGTAAACAATTGTTGGAAAAATTGTGTGTCATGAACAAAGTAAATGTCCTAAACGACTTGCCAAAACTATAGTTTGTTAACAAGAAATTTGTGGAGTGGTTGAAAAACGAGTTTCAGTCACTCCAACCTAAGTGTAAACTTCCGGCTTCAATACATCGACAGCTTCATTAGGAAATGTGTTGATGAAATGTGTTGACCCATTTCCCAACCAAAAACCCTGAATGAACAGAGATATTCATACCATGCTGAGAACCCGTACTGCAGCATTCAATGTCAGCCGAACGAACTCTGATGACTGGGTGAAGTGCGGCGTGTGCGGCGTGTACAAGACAAGCAGGTACGAGCTCCGTAAATCCATTAGGAAAAAGACAATACAGACTCCAACTTGAATTGATGTTGGACAACTCAGACGGGCGACGCATGTGGCCAGGACTACAGACTATCACGGACGACAAAAGCAAATCCAGCTGTGTGGTGCCCACCAACGCCTTCCTCCCAGATGAGCTTAACACAATCTACGCATGGTTTGAGGCAGACAATACCGAGCCAGGAAGACTCTCGCTGCTCCAGACGACCAGGTGCTTTCGCTCTTCAAGGCTGATGTGGGGAAAACTCTCAAAAGAGTGAATACTCACAAAGCCGCCATCCGAGATGGCATCCCCGGCCGCATCCTCAGAGTGTGTGCTGACCAGTTGGTGGTCATCTTCTCTGAAATCTTCAACCTGCACACTTAGAAAAAAAAAGGTTATTCGGCTCTCCCCATAGGAGAACCCTTTTTGGTTCCAGGTAGAACTATTTTGTTTTACATGGAACCCAATAGGGTTCTACCTGGATCCAAAAAGGGTACTTCAAAGAGTTCTCCTTTAGGGAGAGCCACAGAACCCTTTTTTCTAAGATTGTGTCCTTGTCCCAGGCTGTAGTTCCCATCTGCTTTAAGGACACCATCATCCCAGTGCCCAAAACAAAGTGACATGCCCAAATTATTATTGCACCGTCACGCTCACCTCGGTCATCATAAAGCGCTTTGAGAGGCTGGTCATGGCCCACATTAAAGCCACCATGCCAGCACACTGGACCCACTCCAATTCCCCTACCACTCCAACAGATCCACAGAAGATGCCATTTCCATCGCTTTTCACACGACCGTAACACATCTGGACAAGAGGGACACCGATGTGAGAATGCTGTTCATTGACTACAGTTCAGCATTCAACACTATTGTTCCCTCCAAGGTCATCACCAAGCTCAGAGCCCTGGGACTGGACACCACCCTATACAACTGGATCCTGGACTTCCTGACAGGCAGAACACATGCTGTTAGGATTGGCAACAACACCACCTCCACACTGGGGCGCCCCATGGTTCGTCCTCAGTCATCTGCTGTATTCTCTGTTCACCCATCAGATTTGCTGTCAACACCACGGTGGTAGGCATGAAACAGCAAGTCAATCAAATTTATTTATAAAGCCTTACATCAGCTGATGTCACAAAGTGCTTTACAGAAACCCAGCCTAAAACCCAAAACAGCAAGCAATGCAGGTGTAGAAGCACGGTGGCTAGGAAAAACTCCCTAGAAAGGCCAGAACCTAGGAAGAAACCTAGAGAGGAACCAGGCTATGAGGGGTGGCCAGTCCTCTTCTGGCTGTGCCGGGTGGAGATTATAACAGAACATGGCCAAGATGTTCAAATGTTCATAGATGATGTTCAAGTCTACTGGGATGAGGTAAGTGAACTGACATTGTGGTGTCATGCCAATAACCTCTCAACATCAACAAAACAAAAGGAGTTGATCGTTGACTTCAGGAAGCAGAGGAGGGAATATGACCCGATCCACATCAACGAGACTGCAGTAGTTTTAAGTTGTCACAAGTTTTATGTTCTTCCACATCCACATCACTGAGGACTTGACATGGACCAACAACACTACCAATCTTGTCAAGAGTCCAACAGCGTCTTTACTTCCCAACGCGGATGAAGAAACTTGGCACGCCGCCCCGGCATTATGGCCTGGTACAGGAATTGCTTCATCCACGACCGCAAGGTCCTCCAGCAGGTGGTGAAAACGGCCCAGTAGGGATCTTGCTCCCACCCATCAAGGACATCTACTGAAAACGGTGCCTGAGTAAGGCATGCAGCATAATCAAGGACCCCACACCCTAGCCATGAGCTGTTCACCTCCTTAACGCCGGGCAAACTGTATTTTGTGGGTTTACAGAGTTACAGCAGTTCTGCATGGAAGACAGGGCCAAAATTCCTCCAGAGCGACGTGAGATCAACAACTACAGGAACTGTTTGGTTGGAGTTGTTGCAGCTTGTAACGCTCTGGGTGTCGTGAGTGGGAAGTCAGGCGCAGTGTCACGACTTCTGCCGAAGTCGTTGCCTCTCCTTGTTCGGGCGGTGCTCGGCGTTCGACGTCACCGGTCTTCTAGCCATCATTGATCCATTTTTCATTTTCCATTGGTTTTGTCTTGTCTTCCCACACACCCGTTTCCAATCCCATTCATTACCTGTTGTGTATTTAACCTCTTACACCTATGGTGGCGCTATTTCATTTTTGGAAGAAAAACGTTCCCGTTTTAAACAAGATATTTTGTCACAAAAAGATGCTCGACTATGCATATAATTGCTACTGTTCGAAAGAAAACACTCTGACGTGTCCAGAAATACAAATATATTCTCTGTGCGTGCCCTTTAACGTGAGCTTCAGGCAAAGCCAAGATGACTTGGCATCCAGGAAATGACAAGGATTTTTGAGGCTCTGTCTTTCATGATCTCCTTATATGGCTGTGAACGCAAGAGGAATGAGTCTGCCCTTTCTGTCGTTTCCCCAAGGTGTCTGCAGCATTGTGACGTATTTGTAGGCAGATCGTTGGAAGATTGACCATAAGAGACCACATTTACCACGTGTCCGCCCGGTGTCCTGCGCCGAAATTGGTGCGCAAAAGTCACCTGCCAGTATTTTTCCATGGGGCACAGAGAGAGAAGCAAGCTTCCACGAACTGCATGTCAATGAAGAGATATGTGAAAAAACACCTTGAGGATTGATTCCAAACAACGTTTGCCATGTTTCGTCGATATTATGTAGTTAATCCGGAAAAAGTTTCACGTTGTAGGTGACTGCATTTTCGGTTCGTTTCGGTAGCCAGGCGCAATGTAGAAAACGGAACGATTTCTCCTACACACAGACGCTTTCAGGAAACACTGCGCATCTGGTATGTGGCTGGGAGTCTCCTCATTGAAAACATCAGAAGCTCTTCAAAAGGTAAATGATTTTATTTATTTGGTTATCTGGCTTTTGTGAAAATGTTGCGTGCTACATGCTACACAAAATGCTATGCTAGCTTAGCATACTCTTACACAAATTAGTCAATTTCTATGGTTCAAAAGCATATTTTGAAAATCTGAGATGACAGTGTTGTTAAGAAAAGGCTAAGCTTGAGAGCAAACGCATTATTTTAATTTTATTTGCGATTTTCAGAAATCGTTAACGTTGCGTTATGCTAATGAGCCTGAGGCTTAGTCACAATCCCGGATCCGGGATGGGGAGTTTCAAGAGGTTAACCCTCTGTTTCCCCTCATGTCTTTGTCAGAGATTGTTCTATTGTCAGTGTAGTTGCTTGTTGTATAGGTACGCGTCGGGTCCTCGTACCCATGTTTGTTTGTTTGTATGTGTACATTTTAGTGTGATGGAGCATGTTACGTGTACTTTATTAAAAGACTCCATTTTACACTCATTTTGACTCTCCTGCGCCTGACTTCCCTGCCACCCTGCCACCTATGCCTGACACGCAGAGAAACAGAGAGAGTTCAATATAGTGCTCTTTTAATGCACACAAGGTGAACAACGGCCAACCCGTCAAAACAAATGTCCGAGACACGGGGGACGAAAACTGTCCAGCAAACTCCACTAATATAAACTAACACGTTCGTCTACACCAAACACAAAGGTTACAATAATTAATCCCGCACAAAGAACCGGGCGGGCCGGTTGACTAATAAAGCCCAACTAATTACAACTAACTCAAAACAGGTGTAACCAATAAACACATAAGGAGGGGGAGGAAAGAATCGCTGGCAGCTAGTAGGCCGGCGACGACGACCGCCGAGCGCCACCCGAACGGGAAGGGGAACCACCGTCGGTCGGAGTCGTGACACACCTAATAGGTGGCATAAAATAGAGAACATTTTAAAAGGGGGCTTTTCACGGCCACTGTGCAATATACAGTCATGCTACACACACACACACACAGCTACCAGACTTATTATACGGCTCAATTTATACACGGTCCCCATTCCACTCTTCCCCAATACATGTAAATATTGGACTTCAAATTATGCGTTCCTGCATTACACTGATGCTAAAATGTCTATTCTACCGAGCAATTTTCTTTATGTTACTATTCTTATATTTTATTGTTTATTTTTGTTGCATTTTCCAGAAGAAACCTGCAAGCAAAGCATTTTGTTGGACGATGTATACCAGGCGTGTCCCATACGTACGACTAATGAAACATAAAACTAGCTAAACACCTGCTAACAAAATAAACATCAGTATTAGCCGTTGTGAGAATGGAAACCGTCAACCATCATGTTAAGATATTGGACTGAACATTGACTGTATAAAGGGCTAGACCAAGGTATTTATCATTCTGAACTTGAATTGATTGTAACAATTTTCATCAGGAACCATCTGCTGCGTGTAGCTAATTTGAGTAAATCCTGTTTCTGTCCAAGTTAAGAGCTTTTGGGAAAGAGTGTTTTGAGTTTGTTCCATACTCCTACGCTTAGTTCCTGGCTTATAAAAGCAATTATGTGAGCTACTTATTTATTCATTAGATACAGTTTTATTCCACTGAAGCTCAGATTAGAAAGAAGAAAAAAAACTAAACTTGAAATGATTTATCAATTCAACACACTGAGATTAATACATGAAAACGTGCCTCCATTCACATTTTCAGACACTACAGACACTTCTAGACTCTTGTGTGAGTTTAGAATCAGAAAGACTCTCTTGTGAGACATTCATCTTGAGAATAGTGTTTAGAATAGAATAAAATATACAGCAAATTCATCACTGCTTCGCCTTAGGGTCTCATGGGGTAACAATTAAACACATGCGCGCACACTTCCTGTTACCCAATTGCTACATTTTGAGCTGCATACTTTTACCGTAGTCCGCCATGACTGACTGCCATGAATGGTAGACTAATTCTAGAGAATTCAACTGACTGGTCGTTCCAAATAGGATGACAGCAGTAACATGCATCAAGGTTTCCACCAATAAAAAAACATCTGGTCTGGATGTCTGTGACGGATATTAATCACTGGTAAAATGCCCAATATTTCTGTCAAACTCATAGTTACAATACACACACGCAGAGGTTTCCAAGGCTGTTTCAGGAAGAAATCAAAAACACTCAGCTCGATGGCATTTTACATGCATGCCTGATTTACAATGAAGACTCCTTACAAGGACATATTGCAAAGAACCAATAGTTTCGAAACAAGGTTTCGACAAAGCCATTTCACTTTATTGAATGCATTACTTGTAATATTGCCACGTCTGTTTATGATATTACAATGACGAAGACGTTACTGCAAATAACGAACGCCCCCCCCCCCCCGACATCATTTCACACCTCGACAGAAGAGCTTAATATGTACTGCCTTGTTTTCACCATGCTGCACAACGCTCCCCAGCTCAGCAACAACAATAACAATAACAACAGTGGCGCAGGGTGACCACTGGGTGGCCAGTGGCGCTGTTTCTCCCTACTGCAGATTCCAATCCTTAATTCCGACTTTACATTTCTGAACATCTTGTGTCATTTCAGAATATTTAACTGTAAAACCAACACTTCTCTCAGTCATAGCCAAGAGAACAGACAATACATATGGTCGAAGGAAATGCAAAGAGAAACCAAGCCCTTTCCTGCTCTATCCTCTGTCCCCTTCCCTGGCTAGATCCTTCATTGCACCGCTGTAATGGGTGGGATGACAATATGGGCCAGTTGACAACAGCAATCTCAGGGCTTTGTCTTGTTGACAGATGTTTGGAGTGAGTGTGTGTTTGATAGAGGGAGTAGGATTATTTCATGGCACTTAACACATATAATTGTGATTCAAAAATGCAAAAGCACGCATGAGTGTTATGTAAGACAAGAGGAGAGGTCCAGCAGACATGAGCAGAGAGAGAGAGGCAGAGAGCGAGAGAGGCAGAGAGCGAGAGAGAGGCAGAGAGCGAGAGAAAGGCAGAGAGCGAGAGAGACTGGGAGAGAGCGAGAGAGACTGGGAGAGAGAGAGACTGGGAGAGAGGCAGAGAGAGAGAGACTGGGAGAGAGAGAGAGACTGGGAGAGAGAGAGAGACTGGGAGAGAGAGAGAGACTGGGAGAGAGAGAGAGAGAGCGAGAGAGAGACAGAGAGAGAGAGAGAGAGCGCGAGAGAGAGACAGAGAGAGAGAGAGAGAGAGAGAGAGAGAGAGAGAGAGAGAGAGAGAGAGAGAGAGAGAGAGAGAGAGAGACAGACGGAGTACTAAAGTAATAAATTCTGTCAATGAATGTATAACTATTGGCAAGGTGAAAGAGATCATGTTGTTTGACAGAGACTCATTATAAGTGATACATTTCACAGACATTCAGCAGTAAGCTCAGTGTTTGAACATTACCAGGCTTTAAAAACGAAAGCAAGTGTAAATCCATTGGTAGAGATACAGTCACGACTCCTGCAAATAACAATATGTCAGTCAAGGACAGCCGATGGGGTAAAACACTTCATCAAGTTAGCATTGGTGCTGCAGCAATGTGCTACAACAGAATTCCAGAGAAAAACACTTGTCTCCATTAAGATGGCGCCGGAGAAGAAGGCGGACATTTTACAAGTTCCTATCCAATTGTTTTTTGTTTGTTTGTTTGCATTGTTTGTAACTTATTTTGTACATAATGTTGCTGCTACCGTCTCTTATGACTGAAAATAACTTCTGGATATCAGAACTGTGATTACTCACCACGGACTGGCAGAATCCTTTTCTTCCTTTAACGAGTCTGACGAGCCCGACATGAATGACAAACTGCTTTCCCGGGAAAGTGAAGAGAAGGCGTGAAGAGAAGGCAGAGAAAAAGGGGCTGGAGGGCAGACTGCCTTCTGGGATTTCGTAGGCGATCGAATAAACCATTCTGCTAGCAAATGTGCAAACTTCGGAAAATAAAACCGATGACCTACGCGGAAGATTAACCTACCAACGGGTCAAAACTGTAATATCTGATGCTTCACTGAGTCATGGCTGAACGACGATATTATCAACATACAGCTGGCTGGTTATACGATGTACCGGCAGGATAGAACAGTGGCGTCAGGTAAGACAAGGGGCGGCGGACTATGTCTTTTTGTAAATAACAGCTGGTGCACGATATCTAAGGAAGTCTCAAGGTTTTGCTCGTCTAAGATGTAGTATCTCATGAGAAGCTGGAGACCACACAATCTACCAAGAGAGTTTTCATCTATTTTTCATAGCTGTCTTACATACCACCACAGACTGATGCTGACTGCACTCAGTGAGCTGTATTCCGTGTGACTTGATCAATAAAAAAAGTGGTCAGACGAAGCAGATGCTAAGCTACAGGACTGTTTTTCTAGCACAGACTGGAATATGATCCGGGACTCCTCCGATGGCATTGAGGAGTACACCACATCAGTCTTTGTATTCATCAATAAGTGCATCGATGAGGTCATCCCCACAGTGACCGTACGTACATACCCTGACCAGAAGTCATGGAAGCACAGCCAAGAGCTGCCCAGTGACACGAGCCTACTAGACGAGCTAAACTACTTCTATGCTCGTTTTGAGGCAAATAACACTGAAACATGCATGATAGCACCAGCTGTTCCAGAAGACTGTGTGATCACGCTCTCCGCAGCCAATGTGAGTAACACCTTTAAAAAGGTCAATGTTCACAAGGCTGCAGGGCCAAATGGATTACTGTGAGCATGCGCTGACCAACTAGCAAGTATCTTCACTGACATTTTTAACCTCTCCCTGTCCAAGTCTGTAATGCCAACATGTTTTAAGCAGACCACCATAGTCCCTGTGCGCAAGAACACTAAGGTAACCTGCCAAAATTACTACCGACCCGTAGCACTCACGTCTGTAGCCGTGAAGTGCTTTGAAAGGCTGGTCATGGCTCACATCAACACTACTATCACAGTAACCCTAGACCCACCCTAATTTGCATACCAGCCCAACAGATCCACAGATGATGCAATCTCTATTGCACTCCACACTGCCCTTTCCCACATGGACAAAAGGAACACATGTGCGAATGCTATTCATTGACTACAGCTCAGAATTCAACACCATAGTACCCTCAAAGCTCATCAATAAGATAAGGACCCTGGGATTAAACACCTCCCTCTGCAACTGGATTCTGGACTTCCTGACACCCCCCCCCCCAGGTGGTAAGGGTAGGTAACAACACATCCGCTACTCTGATCCTCAACACACATGCTCAGTCCCCTCCTGTACTCCGTTCACCAATGACTGCACGGCCAGGCACGACTCCAACACCATCATTAAGTTTGCCGATGACACAACAGTGGTAGGCCTGATCACCGAGAATGACGAGACAGCCTGTAGGGAGGAGGTCAGAGACCTGGCCGTGTGGTGCCAGGACAACAACCTCTCCCTCAACATGGTCAAGACAAAAGGAGATGATTGTGGACTACAGGAAAAGAAGGGCTGAGCACGCCCCCATTCTCGACGGGACTGTAGTGGAGCAGGTTGAGAGCTTCATGTCCCTTGGTGTCCACATCACCAACAAACTAACATGGTCCAAGGACACCAAGACAGTCATAAAGAGGGCACGACAAAGCATATTCCCCCTCAGGAGACTGAAAAGATCTGGCATGGGTCCTCAGACCCCCAAAGGGTTCTACAGCGCACCATCGAGAGCATCCTGACTGGTTGCATCACTGCCTGGTATGGCAACTGCTCGACCTCAAGACACTACAGAGGTTAGTGCGTACGGCCCAGTACATCACTGGGGCACAGCTTTCTACCATCCAGGACCTCTATACCAGGTGGTGTCAGAGGAAGGCCCTAAGAATTGTCAAAGCCTACATCCACCCTAGTCATACACTGTTCTCTCTGCTACAGCACGGCAAGCAGTACAGGAGCGCCAAGTCTAGGTGCAAAAGGCTTCTAAACAGCTTCTACCAGCTTCTACCCCCAAGCCATAAGACTCCTGAACGCCTAATCAAATGGCTACCCAGACTATTTACATCCCCCCTCTTATACTCCGCTGCTACTCTCTGTTGTTATCATCTATGCATAGTCACTTTAATAACTCTACCTACAGTTGAAGTCGGAAGTTTACATACACTTAGGTTGGAGTCATTAAAACTCCTTTTTCAACCACTCCACAAATTTCTTATTAACAAACTATAGTCTTGGCAAGTCAGTTAGGAAATCTACTTTGTGCGTGACACAAGTAATTTTTCCAACAATTGTTTACCGACAGATTACTTCACTGTATCACAATTCCAGTGGGTCAGAAGGTTACGTACACTAAGTTGACTGTGCCTTTAAACAGCTTGGAATTTTTCAGAAAATAATGTCATGGCTTTAGAAGGTTCTGATTGACTAAATGAGTGTATGTAAACTTCTGACCCACTGGGAATGCGATGTGAAGTAAATAAAAGCTGAAATAAATCATTATCTCTACTATTATTCTGACATTTCACATTCTTACAATAAAGTGGTGATCCTAACTGACCAAAGACAGGGAATTTTTACAAGGATTAAATGTCAGGAATTGTGAAAAACTGAGTTAAAACGTATTTGGCTCAGGTGTATGTGAACTTACAACTTCAACTGTACAGTCTTGCCCAAAAGTTTTGAGAAGGACACAAATATTAATTTTCAAAGTTTGCTGCTTCAATGTCTTTAGATATTTTTGTCAGATGTTACTATGGAATACTGAAGTATAATTACAAGCATTTCATAAGTGTCAAAGGCTTTTATTGTCAATTACATCAAGTTGATGCAAAGAGTCAATATTTGCAGTGTTGACCCTTCTTTTTCAAGACCTCTGCAATCCACCCTGGCATGCTGTCAATTAACTTCTGGGCCACATCCCGACTGATGGCAGCCCATTCTTGCATAATCAATGCATGGAGTTTGTCAGAATTTGTGGGGTTTTGTTTGTCCACTCGCCTCTTGAGGATTGACCACAAGTTCTCAATGGGATTAAGGTCTGGGGAGTTTCCTGGCCATGGACCCAAAATATTGATGTTTTGTTCCGAGCCACTTAGTTATCACTTTTGCCTTATGGCAAAAGTCCTGTGAGACCATTGGTCTCAATGGTCTCACAGGACTGATGGTAACGCTCACCTTGTCGTCTCCGGACAAGCTTTTTTCCAGATGCCCCAAACAATCAGAAAGGGGTTTCATAAAAAAAAAGACTTTGCCCCAGTCCTCAGCAGTCCAATCCCTGTACCTTTTGCAGAATATCAGTCTGTCCCTGATGTTTTTCCTGGAGAGAAGAGGCTTCTTTGCAGGCTTTCTGGACACCAGGCCATCCTCCAAAAGTCTTCGCCTCACTGTGCGTGCAGATGCAGTCACACCTGCCTGCTGCCATTCCGGAGCAAGCTCTGTACTGGTGGTGCCCCAATCCCGCAGCTAAATCATCTTTAGGAGATGGTCCTGGCGCTTGCTGGACTTTCTTGGGCACCGTGAAGCCTTCTTCACAACAATTGAACCGCTCTCCTTGAAGTTCTTGATGATCTGATAAATGGCAAATTTATGTGCAATCTTACTGGCAGCAATATCCTTGCCTGTGAAGCACTTTTAGTGCAAAGCAATGATGACGGCACTTGTTTCCTTGCAGGTAACCATGGTTGACAGAGGAATAACAATGATTCAAAGCACAACCCTCCTTTTGAAGCTTCCAGTCTGTTTTTCAAACTCAATCAGCATGACAGAGTGATCTCCAGCCTTGTCCTCGTCAACACTCACACCTGTGTTAACGAGAGAATCACTGACATGATGTCAGCTGGTCCTTTTGTGGCAGGGCCGAAATGCAGTGGAAATGTTTTTTTTTTGGGGGGGGGATTCAGTTCATTTGCATGGCAAAGAGGGACTTTGCAATTAATTGCAATTCATCTGATCACTCTTCTAAACATTCTGGAGTATATGCAAATTACCATCATACAAACTGAGGCAGCAGACTTTGTGAAAATTAGTATTTGTGTCATTTTCAAAACTTTTAGCCACGACTGTACATGTACATAATACCTCGGCTAATGTTATGTGCCCCCGCACATTGACTCTGTACCGGTACCTCCCTATATATAGTCTCACTATTGTTATTTTACTGTTGCTCTTTAATTACTTGTTACTTTTATTTATTATTCTTATTTTTTATTCAACTGCATTGTTTGTTAGGGGCTAGTAAGTAAACATTTCACTGTAAGGTGTATTTTGCACGTGACTAATATACATGTGATTTGATTTGAAAAGCAGCCAGATAAAAACACTTGTCTCCATTTAGCACTTTTCTGTAAATGCAACATTTTATTATGAAGAGACCATTAAAATAGTTTTGGGGAGATGATTTAGTGTTCAGGTCAGATGAAGTGCGTGGTCCTCTAGGGGTCATCGCTGTCTTGCGAGTAAAGAAGAGGAGAAACATTTTGGAGAAGACAAGAGGACAGGCAGTGGAGGAGAGGATTCATTTTGGGGGGAAATTATGGAGTGTCAGGGGGGGGTAGAAGACGGGGAGAGGAGAAAAATGTTGAGAAAGATAGCAAAGTTGCAGGGGGAGAGGATGAGGAAAAACATGTTGAAGCTATCCACAGGGTTGCAGGGGGAGAGGATGAGGAAAAACATGTTGAAGCTATCCACAGAGTTGCAGGGGGAGAGGATGAGGAAAAACATGTTGAAGCTATCCACAGAGTTGCAGGGGGAGAGGATGAGGAAAAACATGTTGAAGCTATCCACAGAGTTGCAGGGGGAGAGGACGAGGAAAAACATGTTGAAGCTATCCACAGAGTTGCAGGGGGAGAGGACGAGGAAAAACATGTTGAAGCTATCCACAGAGTTGCAGGGGGAGAGGATGAGGAAAAACATGTTGAAGCTATCCACAGAGTTGCAGGGGGAGAGGATGAGGAAAAACATGTTGAAGCTATCCACAGAGTTGCAGGGGGAGAGGACGAGGAAAAACATGTTGAAGCTATCCACAGGGTTGCAGGGGGAGAGGATGAGGAAAAACATGTTGAAGCTATCCACAGAGTTGCAGGGGGAGAGGATGAGGAAAAACATGTTGAAGCTATCCACAGAGTTGCAGGGGGAGAGGATGAGGGGGAGGAAAATGAGTGGAAAGAAGGAGGGGAGAAACTCGTTGAAAATAACCACAGACTTGCAAGGGGGTAGATAACGAGGACAAGGACAGGAGAAAAATGTTGGAGAAGATATCCTTATGCATGTTACTGATTCTATGGCCGTAAGTCCGTTTAGAGTAAACTAACGGATTTACCCAGGAATGCCTCGGCTTAGGAGGGGAGGAGAGGTTAGGAGAGGAGAAGAGAGGAGAGGGGAGGATAGGAGAGGTTAGGAGAGGAGAAGGGAGGATAGGAGAGGTTAGGAGAGGAGAAGGAAGGATATGAGCAGGACAACAAACTGCTTGAGACCACCATCAATATTTGGAAGAACAACAAATCAACAATTACACGCCACATATCAATTAAGTGTGACCGTGGCATGGCTGGAAGCACTCTGTTTCTCCTCTCTCGGGCCTAGCTGTATGCAGACAGAGCTCTCCCGCGGAAGATGGCTCGAAGCTAGCTGTATGCAGACAGAGCTCTCCCGCGGAAGATGGCTAGAAGCTAGCTGTAGGCTAGACAGTGTTCTCCCGCGGAAGACGGCTGGCAACTAGCTGTAGGCTAGACAGTGCTCTCCCGCGGAAGACGGCTGGCAACTAGCTGTAGGCTAGACAGTGTTCTCCCGCGGAAGATGGCTAGCAGCTAGCTGTAGGCTAGACAGTGCTCTCCCGTGGAAGACGGCTAGCAACTAGCTGTAGGCTAGACAGTGTTCTCCCGTGGAAGATGGCTAGCAGCTAGCTGTAGGCTAGACAGTGCTCTCCCGTGGAAGATGGCTAGCGGCTAGCAGCTAGCTGTAGGCTAGACAGTGTTCTCCCGTGGAAGATGGCTAGTAGCTAGCTGTAGGCTAGACAGTGTTCTCCCGTGGAAGATGGCTAGTAGCTAGCTGTAGGCTAGACAGTGCTCTCCCGTGGAAGATGGCTAGCGGCTAGCAGCTAGCTGTAGGCTAGACAGTGTTCTCCCGTGGAAGATGGCTAGCAGCTAGCTGTAGGCTAGACAGTGCTCTCCCGTGGAAGATGGCTAGCGGCTAGCAGCTAGCTGTAGGCTAGACAGTGTTCTCCCGTGGAAGATGGCTAGCAGCTAGCTGTAGGCTAGACAGTGTTCTCCCGTGGAAGACGGCTGGCAACTAGCTGTAGGCTAGACAGAGTTCTCCCGTGGAAGACGGCTGGCAACTAGCTGTAGGCTAGACAGTGTTCTCCCGTGGAAGACGGCTGGCAACTAGCTGTAGGCTAGACAGTGCTCTCCCGTGGAAGATGGCTAGTAGCTAGCTGTAGGCTAGACAGTGTTCTCCCGTGGAAGACAGCTGGCAACTAGCTGTAGGCTAGACAGAGTTCTCCCGTGGAAGACGGCTGGCAACTAGCTGTAGGCTAGACAGTGTTCTCCCGTGGAAGACGGCTGGCAACTAGCTGTAGGCTAGACAATGTTTGCAATAAATCAAGTTAATGTCATCTTTACCTTGTGTATTCTCAAATGTATTTAGGAAAGTCATAAACAAACGTGTATTTAAATACACTAAGTAGCACAGATATAAAGTGGAGGGTCCAAACAAGCTCTTCCTAGTTGTCTCACCTATTATCTGTTATAGTTGTCAGACACCGTTTCAGAAGGGTCGTTACCCTCCTTTTTCCAGAATAACATTTATTGGTAGATGTATTTGCCAATAAAACATAGCAGCACCTAATGAATCTCTCTTCTTTCTCCAACAGACACTCAATCCAAATACCATCACTGTAAAAGTCCAACTGTTACATACACAACAAAAAAAAAACAGGCAAAATGTGCCTACCCTTGTTCCATTTAAACATGCCTCAGTCATTCCTATGCCAGATAGAGAGACAGGGTCAAGTTAGCCCATGGTCCGTATTAGCAGAGCCCACAACCATGAGTTAAGATGTAAAAGACAGATTCTTACGAAAGGGAAGGAATACCAACTAATGTTGGTGATAAACTCTTGAGCAATGCCTGGCATGACGATGGAGAGACATCCTACACACATTTCAACACAGTGAGAGAGCTGACAGGCAGCCTATCATGTGGTAACTTGTTACAATGCAGGTGGACTGAAATGCACCCAGCTGCCTCAGATACGTAGCCACATTTCTTTCCTCCTGTAACACCAGACTTTCTCTCGTTAGTTAAATAAACAACGTATGAAGACAACAGTGAGTCTACGCAACAACCACAGTAATCATTTAAAGACCACATCACAAACAGGGGGCTGGAATAACATGATGAAGTTACGTGTGTCATTCCCCGCCAGTGCCAGACAGGAAATGCAGCAGAGTAATGAGTCTCTCACGGTTATGGACAGACACCCCGTTGCAAAGGGGTTCAGTTTTAGATGGATTTACCTTCTAACAAAGCACAGTGCATCCATCTAATCTGTGTGTTGACCTATTATAATGTAATTACATCAATGACTTTCCAATAATTATTGACACATTGCCCAATACCATTACATGAAAGCAATTAGACAAATTATAGGTTTATTTCAACCACCTACACTTCTGCTTTAGGAAAAACGACAAAACATATCTAGACATCTTTTGGTGTATTTATTGGTTTATGGTAACTGACGTCTACCTTACATGACGTATCATTCAATATTTTAGCCAATATGGTTAATCAATTCATAAAAGCATCGGCTATCCCATGAAGCCGTTTACAACTCTGGTCACTGAAGGTTTGTTCCCAAATGCTATATAGGCCAGGATCATTGATGACACATGATTGATAAATTATGGTTCCAATTCCATTTGCTCACTTGAAACTACTGTATCCTTTGGAATGATTTCCATAGCAACAGTGAATCTATGGGTCATTATCAATTAATATGCAGCATCACAGCAGCAAAACAACTAGCCTATATATTGTATTATTTGATCCCCCCCCCCCCACACACAAAAAGGCAATTATAATTTAGTGCCGTAATCTCAGCTCACAAGAGAGAATAATATTCTACATTGCAATGGAATATTAGAAACTTAAATGAGCCTACCTGTAACAAGTTGTCACCTCTCCAGTTGGTTTTAAGCAAGGATATTTGGTTGTGGCAATCTTGTTCTCAGAACAGACTTCACTGTAAAATAATAACATTAGGCTATTAATGCACGTCCTTCAGGATAAATAATATACAACCTAGCACAATATAACCCAAGTATCCCGTACAATGTTTCTCTTGATATCAACAGCACCGTGCGTAATGTCAAATCCAAACCCATCAAACAAATACCCAGGGCGCGCGACGCGTGGTATAGCCTACCTGTTGGCATCATCCTGATGCTCCCTGTAAGTCCACTGCAAACTTCGTGAGAAGAAGACAAACATCATAAGAATCCTCAGAAGAGTCCCGCTGCCCTTTACATTCATTTCCCCTGGTCAAGTCTGAGTCGCATTCAGTCCCAAACACCTGTATCATTCCTGTAACCGAAGCAATTATTGTAGAGTTGCAGAGTGAATGGAAACTTGAAGTGATTGGATATTTCCAGCTGCTCTCGCTTCAAGTTAATAGGCTATCCCAAACTGATGACTATTTCCTCTGTCCCTCCCACCGCTGACTTTTAGAGTATGTCTATGAATTCGCCAGGCGCTCACTTTCATATGAACTGCGCATCAATTAACACTAAACTTCTCTGCTGTTTATTTGACACACGACGAACGCTTGATAGACTGAGGAAGTGTGTAGTGTTTGCGAGTCAAACTTTTGTCATGTTTATTTTCTTCCAAGAAAACCAGTTAAAATAACTTGAATTATTAATA
>NC_088222.1:10060279-10105279 GCF_036934945.1 Oncorhynchus masou masou | reverse complement strand
GTCACACTGGCTTTGCAAACTTGAGTTGTCTAACCAAGGCAGCAACGAGACACCAAAGTACGGCTGGGCACTTACAAACAAGCAATGGTCCTTTTGAAAACTTTTGGGGACACCCGAGTGGATCTACAGCTCAACGAACAAGCACGCAGGGCAACGAAGCTGCACATTGAAAAGGTATTGTACTCTTCCCCTGCAATTCTCTGAATAAAAATGTCAATTTCAAGGTGACGCAACGCCTGGTTATCCTGCGTTTCTGTCTAAATGTATAGTGTCTAGAGCCATTGCACCATAATCATGGTAATAAGAGGTGGATTAATTAAGGTGGGACTGTGTAGGACTTATAATATATCCCATTTAGCAGACGCTTTTATCCAAAGCGACTTACAAGTCGGCTGGGGCCACTACTTTTTACATATGGGTGGCCCCAGCGGGAATCGAACCCACGGCGCTTGGCGTTGCAAGCGCCATGCTCTACCGACTGAGCCACACAGGACTTCACTGAAGGACCAGGCCCCAGGCCCACGACACACTACTGTCTGGATGTAGTTTGATAAACATGAAAACATTTACTGTGAGAACAGCATTGTCAAATATTAGCATTTCTATATAATGGGGCGGCAGGTAGCCTAGTGGTTAGAGCTTCGGGCTAGGTAGCCCAGTGGTCAGAGCGTCGGGCCGGGTAGCCCAGTGGTCAGAGCGTCGGGCCGGGTAGCCCAGTGGTCAGAGCGTCGGGCCAGGTAGCCTAGTGGTTAGAGCGTCGGGCCAGGAAGACTAGTGGTTAGAGCGTCGGGCCGGGTAGCCTAGTGGTTAGAGCGTCGGGCCGGGTAGCCTAGTGGTTAGAGCGTCGGGCTGGGTAGCCCATTGGTCAGAGCGTCGGGCCGGGTATCCCAGTGGTTAGAGCGTCGGGCCGGGTAGCCCAGTGGTTAGAGCGTCGGGCCAGGTAGCCCAGTGGTTAGAGCGTCGGGCCAGGTAGCCAAGTGGTTAGAGCGTCGGGCCGGGTAGCCTAGTGGTTAGAGCGTCGGGCCGGGTAGCCCAGTGGTCAGAGCGTCGGGCCAGGTAGCCCAGTGGTTAGAGCGTCGTGCCAGGTAGCCCAGTGGTTAGAGCGTCGTGCCGGGTAGCCCAGTGGTTAGAGCGTCGGGCCGGGTAGCCCAGTGGTTAGAGCGTCGGGCCAGGTAGCCTAGTGGTTAGAGCGTCGGGCCGGGTAGCCCAGTGGTCAGAGCGTCGTGCCAGGTAGCCCAGTGGTTAGAGCGTTGGGCCAGTAACTGAAAGGTTGATTGAATCCCTTAGCTGACAAGGTAAAAACCCGTCGTTCTGCCCTTGAACGAGGCCCCGGTAGGCCATCTTTGTAAATAACATTATGTTCTTAACTGACTTGCCTAGTTAAAGAAAATAAACAACTCTGACATTTACAACCATATGTTAAAACCCTAATTTCAAAATAACTGCACAGCAGAAAAACATTCAGCCAAATATTCAAGCATTTTGCTGCAGCTGCTCAAACTTTAATGGCAGAATTATCACAACTCAAAATATAAACGAATCAACAGGTTTCTAGGGGAATTGTGTTGAACACGTACAGACTGTTAATAACCATTGCAACACTAAATTAAAGTGAAACCCCTGCCCCTCTCTAAATAAGCAGACATATTAACACTCAACCTGTAAGTTCAAGGTTCATATTCTGAACAAGTAGTTGACTCCATCTCAGGTGACACCTGCTCCTCGTACTCTCGGTGAACTAACACAGTGTTGAAGTGTCATGCAGCAGTGTGCCGTACAGTAGTTGATTTTACCCTGATTGCCCCCCAGGCAACACCCAGCGGGAACCCTGATCTGGGGTCATCCCCTGGCCCTGCACCGGGCCTGTACCGTGTATCTAACTAAGGACCTCAGCAACAGCAGCAGCTGTGGAGCCCAGACCCAGCCGATGTGTGTGTCTGTGTGTGTGTGTCTCTCTCTCTCTCTCTCTCTCTCTCTCTGTCTGTGTCTCTCTCTCTCTCTCTCTGTCTGTGTGTCTCTCTCTCTCTCTCTCTCTGTCTGTCTCTCTCTCTCTCTCTCTGCATCTCTCTCTGCATCTCTCTCTGCATCTCTCTCTCTCTCTCTCTCTCTCTCTGTGTGTGTCAGTCTCTCTCTCTCTCTCTCTGTGTCTGTGTGTGTCAGTCTCTCTCTATCTCTCTCTGAATTCGATTTCAATTAAATTTAAGGTCTTTATTGGCATATGTTTATATTGCCAAAGCAAGTGAACTAGATAATAGACAACAGTGAAATAAAGCATTTTACAGTAAACATTACATTACAAAATAAAACATTATTATACAGTGTTGTAACGATGTGCAAATAATTTATAAAGTACAAAAGTGAAAATAAATAAACATAAATATGGGTTGGATTTACAATGGTGTTTGTTCTTCACTGGTTAGCCTTTTCTTGTGGCAACAGGTCACAAATCTTGCTGCTGTGATGGCACACCAATAGATATGGGAGTTTATCAAAATTGGGTTTGTTTTCAAAATAAATTTGTGGATCTGTGTAATCTGAGGGAAATATGCATCTCTAATATGGTTATACATTTGTCAGGAGGTTAGGAAGTGCAGCTCAGTTTCCACCTCATTTTGTGGGCAGTGTGCACATAGCCTGTCTTCTCTTGAGAGCCAGGTCTGCCTATGGAGGCATTTCTCAATAGCAAGGCTATGCTCACTGAGTCTGTACATAGTCAAAGTTTTCCTTAATTCTGGGTCAAATCAAAGTCTATTTGTCACGTGCGCCGAATACAACAGTGAAATGCTTACTTACAGGCTCTAACCAATGGTGCAAAACAAAAAGGTATGTGTGTAAGTAAAGAAATAAAACAACAGTAAAAAGATGTTTGAAAATAACAGTAGCAAGGCTACATACAGACACCGGTTAGTCAGGATTATTTTTTATTTTTTACCCCCTTTTCGTGGTGTCCAAACTCCCGCACGGGCTCGGGAGAGACAAAGGTCAAAAGCCATGCATCCTCCAAAACACAAGCCAACCAAGCCAAGCAGCACTGCTTCTTAACATCCAACCCGGAAGCCAGCCACACCAATGTGTTGGAGGAAACACCGTGAACCTGGCGAACTGGTTAGCGTGCACTGCGCAGGAGTCACTAGTGCGCGATGAGACAAGGATATCCCTACCGGCCAAACCCTCCCTAACCCAGACGACGCTAGACCAATTGTGCATCGCCCCACTGACCTCCCGGTCGTGGCCAGCTGCGACAGAGCCTGGGCGCAAACTCAGGGTCTCGGGTGGCACAGCTAACGCTGCAGTAAAGTGCCTTAGACCATTGCACCACACGGGAGGCCATAGTCAGGCTTATTGAGGTAGTATGTACATGTAGGTATGGTTACAGTGACTATGCATACATGTATATGATAAACAGAGAGTAGCAGAAGCATAAAAAGAGGGGTTGGCGGGTGGTGGTACACAATGCAGATAGCCCGGTTAGCCAATGTGTGGGAGCACTTGTTGATCGGGCCAATTGAGGTAGTATGTAGATGAATGTATAGTTAAGGGGGGGAGGGGGCACTTGGTTACCTGTTCAAAAGTCGTATGGCTTCGGGGAAAAACTGTTGAGAAACCTTTTTGTCCTAGACTTGGCTCTCTGGTACCGCTTGCCATGCGGAAGTAGATAGAACAGTCTATGATTGGGGTGGCTGGGGTCTTTGACCATTTTTAGGGCCTCCCTCTGACACCGCCTGGTGTAGAGGTCCTGGATGGCAGGCAGCTTAGCCCCAGTGATGTACTGGGCCGTACGCACTACCCTCTGAAGTGCCTTGCGGTCGGAGGCCGAGCAATTGCCGTACCAGGCAGTGATGCAACCGGTCAGGATGCTCTCGATGTTGCAACTGTAGAACCTTTTGAGGATCTCAGGACTCATGCCAAATCTTTTTAGTTTCCTGAGGGGGAGCAGGCTTTGTCATGCCCTCTTCACGACTGTCTTGGTGTGTTGGGACCATTCTAGTTTGTTGTTGATGTGGACACCAAGGAACTTAAAGCTCTCAACCTGCTCCACTACAGGTCAGTCAGTGGTCAGGTATTCTGCCACTGTGTACTCTCTGTTTAGTGCCAAATAGCATCCTAGTTTGCTCTGTTTTTTGTTGATTCTTTGTGTCAAGTAATTATCTTGTCACACCAGCCTTCGCTTTGGCGCCCCCTCCTGTTCATCTCAAGCGTTCGGCGTCGCCACCTTTGAGCTGCTGCTGAACCTGCTGCTGGCAAACGCCCTTCACTCATCAACACCCGGACTTGTCTCGTCATCATTACACTCACCTGGTTCCAATCCCCACTCTATCACTGTATATATACTCCCTCTGTCATTTGTCTTTGTCGGTCATTGTAAATGTTATTTGTTTTCCTGAGAGGAATCGCACATACAATTTCCTGAGTACTTTATATTTTGCACTTATTTTGCACTGTTCTTCTTTTTGTATATGGAGATATATTTTGAGCACAACAGCGTTTGGGTCTTCATCCTGCTTTGTTCTATGGCGCTTCAAAAAATTCAGTAGTTCTAAACCTGCGACTGCCTATTCTTCTCTACACCAGTGACATATCTTTTTGTTTTCTCATGACTTGGTTCGGTCTAATTGTGTTGCTGTCCTGGGTCTCTGTGGGGTCTGTTTGTGTTTGTGAACAGAGTCCCAGGACCAGCTTGCTTAGGGGACTCTTCTCCAGGTTCATTTCTCTGTGGGGTCTGTTTGTGATTGTGAACAGAGTCCCGGGATCAGCTTGCTTAGGGGACTCTTCTCCAGGTTCATCTCTCTGTGGGGTCTGTTTGTGTTTGTGAACAGAGTCCCAGGACCAGCTTGCTTAGGGGACTCTTCTCCAGGTTCATCTCTCTGTAGGTGATGGCTTTGTTATGGAAGTCGCATCCGATTTCTTGTTGGAATCGCTTCCTTTTAGGCGGTTGGAGAGTTTAACGGCTCTTCAAGAATTTTTATAATTAGCAGGTAATAATTCTGCTCTGTGTGCATTATTTGGTGCTTTATGTTGTACAAAGAGGATATTTTTTGCAAAATTCTGCATGCAGGGTCAATTTATTTTATTCTTGGTTCTTGATTGGACGTACCCCAGACCTCACAACCATAAAGGGCAATGGATTCTATAACTGATTCAAATATTTTTAGTCAGATCCTAAATGGTATGTCAATTTTTGATGGAATAGAAGGCCCTTCTTGCCTTGTCTCTCAGATCGTTCACAGCTTTGAAAGTTACCTGTGGTGCTGATGTTTAGGCCGAGGTATGTATAGTTTTTTTTGTGTGATCTAGGGCAACTGCGCCTAGATGGAATTTGGATTCGTGGTCCTGACAACTGGACCTTTTTTTGGAACAGTTATTCCTGTCTTACTGAGATTTACTGTCAGGGACCAGGTCTGACATAATCTGTGCAGAAGATCTAGGTACTGCTGTAGGCCCTCCTTGGTTGGCGACAGAAGCACCAGATCATCAGTAGACATTTGACTTCAGATTCTCAGAGGGTGAGGCTGGGTGCTGCAGACTGTGCTAGTGCTCCTTGCCAATTTGTTACTTTTATGACAACGCTGACTCACTCAAGAGGGGCGGCAGTGCAAGATCCTTCACTGCCTTTGAGCAGAAAAGACTGGAGTTCATCCAGGAAGTTAAATATTTGGCGAAGGAGATGTGTAACTGTGGCGGCAGGGCTCTCCGACCAAGGCCTAGCACACCCTCTTCCAAGAGGTACTGCATGTTCCCCATAATGTGTGTGTGTGCAGTTAATCCTAACCCTCAAACTGATGACACACCTACTCATTCAAGGGCTCCTTTTCACCTTTCCTACCATCCACATTGTAGAATAACAGTGAAGCCATCAAAACTCTTAAACAACACATATGGAACCATGCAGCAATCAGAAAAGTGTTCAACTTAAACAAATCAGAACATCTGCCTCTGTCTCTCTCTCTCTGTGTTGTTTCACTCTGTCTCTCTGTGTTGTTTCACTCTGTCTCTCTGTATCTCTGTGTTGTTTCTCTGTCTCTCTGTCTCTCTGTGTTGTTTCACTCTGTCTCTCTGTGTTGTTTCACTCTGTCTCTCTGTCTCTCTGTGTTGTTTCACTCTGTCTCTCTGTGTTGTTTCACTCTGTCTCTCTGTGTTGTTTCACTCTGTCTCTCTGTGTTGTTTCACTCTGTCTCTCTGTGTTTCACAGGCAGGAAAGTGGTGTACATTACAATTAGCTGAACCGATAGAGGTTCCATCTAAGTCCTGTAAAGGATATGGGAGCGGAACAGGAGGACGAGGGTTTTAATTTACACCCTGGCATTCAACAATATGTGGGTCGGAGAAGAAATTAACTGTATTTTAAGCACGTCATCTTTCAAAGACAATTTATTTTATTAGTAGGTTTTTGATGTGATGGCCAACCTTGGTTAGACCTTGTCTGTCTTGTACTGAAATTGGTGAGCAGAACATTTTACTTTATACCAAAATGATAAGATCCTTACTGAATAAAAGGAGTCACTCAAGTGGGATGATTAGCTGAATTAATCAAATGAGTCATTCAAGTGGGATGATTTGCTGAGTGAATAAAATGAGTCACTCAAGTTTTTTTATCTCACCTTTATGTAACCAGGTACGCCAGTTGAGAACAAGTTCTCATTTACAACTGCGACCTGGCCAAGATGAAACAAAGCAGTGCGACACATACATGTCATGCGATGGATGTAGCTGGTGCATGGAAGTCAGGAGCAGGAGAGCAGAGATGAGTGAACAAAGAAGCACTTTACTTTCAGCAATAGGAAGAACAGAACGCAACCGCGTCACAAAAACAAATGCCCAAAGAACAAGTGAGGCAGCAGAAAGTACAACAACCCAAGTACAAAGTACCGGCTGCCACAAATTCACGGGTACAAATAAAACCCGGTGCAACCCAGCCGGGAGCGTGCCAACCTAGACAATAAACAATACCCCACACAGACATGGGGACATGAGGGCTAAATACACATAGTAATCATGTGGAGATGTAAACCAGATGTGCAGGAAAACAAGACAAAACAAATGGAAAAATGAAAGGTGGAGCGGCGATGGCTAGAGGACCGGTGACGTCGACCGCCGAACACCGCACGAACAAGGAGAGGGACCAATTTCGGCGGAAGTCGTGACAAAACAACAACACAGAGTTACACATGGAATAAACAAACATACAGTCAATAATACAATATAAAAAGTATATATACAATGTGTGCAAATGAGGTAAGATAAGGGAGGTAAGGCAATAAATAGGCTATAGTGGCGAAATAATTACAACATAGCAAATAAACACTGGAGTGAAATAAGTGCAGAAGATGAGTGTGCAAGTAGAGATACTGGGGAGCAAAGCAGCAAAATAAATCAAATGAATAACAATATGGGGAGGAGGTCGTTCGATGGGCTATTTACAGGTGCAGTTATCTTTGAGCTGCTTTGACAGCTGGTGCTTTTTATTTTTTATTATTTTTTTTTATTTCACCTTTATTTAACCAGGTAGGCTAGTGGAGAACAAGTTCTCATTTACAACTGCGACCTGGCCAAGATAAAGCATAGCAGTGTGAACAGACAACACAGAGTTACACATGGAGTAAACAATTAACAAGTCAATAACACAGTAGAAAAAAAGGGGAGTCTATATACAATGTGTGCAAAAGGCATGAGGAGGTAGGCGAATAATTACAATATTGCAGATTAACACTGGATTGATAAATGATCATGTACAGGTAGAGATATTGGTGTGCAAAAGAGCTGGTGCTTACAGTTAGTGAGGGAGGTAAGAGTCTCCAGCATCAGTGATTTTTGCAGTTCGTTCCAGTCATTGGCAGCAGAGAATTGGAAGGCAAGGCGGCCAAAGGAGGAATTGGCTTTGGGGGTGACCAGTGAAATATACCTACTGGAGCGCGTGCTATGGGTGGGTGCTGCTATGACTAGTGAGCTTAGATAAGGCGGGGCTTTACCTAGCAAAGACTTATAGATGACCTGGAGCCAGTGGGTTTGTCGACGAATATGATGCGAGGGCCAGCCAACGAGAGCATACAGGTCGCAGTGGTGGGAAGTATATGGGGCTTTGGTGACAAAACGGATGGCACTGTGATAGACTGCATCCAATTTGCTGAGTAGAGTGTTGGAGGCTATTTTGTAAACGACATCGCCGAAGTCGAGGATCTGTAGGATAATCAGTTTTACGAGGTTATGTTTGGCAGCATGAGTGACGGATGCTTTGTTGCGAAATAGGAAGCCGACTTTAGATTTAATTTTGGATTGGAGATGCTTAATGTGAGTCTGGAAGGAGAGTTTACAGTCTAACCAGACACCTATGTATTTGTAGTTGTCCACATAGTCTAAGTCAGAGCCATCCAGAGTAGTGATGCTGGACGGGCGGGCAGGTGTGGGCAGCGATCAGTTGAATAGTATGTGTCCAAAGAAGGGACAGAAGTATACCGAATGGTGCCGTCTGCGTAGAGGCGGATCAGAGAATCAGCAGCAACAAGGGCGACATCATTGATGTACAGTATATAGAGAAAAGAGTCGGCCCGAGGATTGAACCCTGTGGTACCCCCATAGAAACTGCCAGATGTCTGGACAACAGGCCCTCCAATTTGACACACTAAACTCTGTCTGAGAAGTAGTTGGTGAACCAAGCAAGGCAGTCATTTGAGAAACCAAGGCTGTTGTGTCTGCCAATAAGAACGTTGTGATTGACAGAGTCGAAAGCCTTGGCCAGGTTGATGAATACAGCTGCACAGTATTGTTCCTTACCGATGGCGGTTATGATATCGTTTAGGACCTTGAGCGTGGCTGAGGTGCACCCATGACCAGCTCGGAAACCAGATTGCATAGCGGAGAAGGTACGGTGGGATTCAAAATAGTCAGTGATCTGTTAGTTCACCTGGATTTCGATGACCTTAGAAAGGCAGGGTAGGATAGATATAGGTCTGTAGCAGTTTGGGTCTAAAGTGACTCCCCCTTTGAAGAGGGGGATGACCTCGGCAGCTTTCCAATCTTTGGGGATCTCAGACGATACGAAAGAGAGGTTGAACAGGCTAGCAATAGGGGTTGACGCAATTTCGGTGGATAATTTTAGAAAGAGAGGGTCCCGATTGTCTAGCCCGGCTGATTTGTAGGGGTCCAGATTTTGCAGCTCTTTCAGAACATCAGCTATCTGGATTTGGGTGAAGGAGAAATGGGAGAGGCTTGGGCAAGTTGCTGTGGGGGGTGCAGGGCTGTTGACCGGGGTAGGGGTAGCCAGGTGGAAAGCATGGTCAGCCATAAAAAAATGCTTATTGAAATTCTCAATTATAGTGGATTTGTCGATGGGGACAGTGTTTCCTAGCCTCAGTGCAGTGGGCAGCTGGGAAGAGGTGCTATTATTCTCCATGGACTTTACAGTGTCCCAGAACTTTTTGGAGTTTGTGCTGCAGGATGCAAATGTTTGTTTGACAAAGCTAGCCTTTGCTTTCCTAACTGCCTGTGTATATTGGTTCCTAACTTCCCTGAAAAGTTGCATACCGCAGGGGCTATTCGATGTTAATGTACACCACAGGATGTTTTGTGCTGGTCAAGGGCAGTCAGTTCTGTAGTGAACCAAGGGCTATTTCTCTTTCTGGTTCTACATTTTTTGAATGGGGCATGATTATGTTCGATGGTGAGGAAAGCACTTTTAAGAATAGCCAGGCATCCTCTACTGACGGAATGAGGTCAGTATCCTTCCAGGATACCCGGGCCAGGTCGATTAGAAAGGCCTGCTCACTGAAGTGTTTTAGGGAGCGTTTGACAGTGATGAGGGGTGGTCGTGAGATCCTGAATGAAGACAGCAGAGGTGTATTTGGAGGGCAGGTTGGTTAGGATGATATCTATGAGGGTGCCGTGTTCACGAATTTGGGGTTGTACCTGGTAGGTTCACTGATCATTTGTGTGAGGTTGAGGGCATCAAGTGGGATGATTTGCTGAATGAATAAAATGAGTAATTCAAGTGGGATGATTTGCTGAATGAATAAAAACAGTCACTCAAGTGGGATGAATTGCTGAATGAATTAAAGCAGATACTCAAATGGGATAATTTGCTGAATGAATAAAATGAGTCATTCAAGTGGGATGATTTGCTTAATGAATAAAAACAGACACTCAATTGAGATGAATTGCTGAATGAGTGTATTTGTCTCTAGTCTATTTGGATTGTCACAACAGTGATCATGTATTCAGATCCACAGTCCTGTCTCTGGGGGTGTCCCAAAGTGTATATTATGGATTACTTTTGTTTGTAGTGATGTCTGTATTGTAGGTGTAGTGTGTAGTTCCCCCACCGGCCACAAGATGGCCCTTTAGTCCCAGAGAAACACATTTCTCACCACCCAGCAGCAAGCTCCACAGTCATCGTCAACAAAATGGATGACGGCCTTTAGAAATAGCAGGCAGGGTGCGTCACGACTTAGGGGTGCGCATGCTGTGTGCACGGAGAAGGAGAGAGGCCGCTGTCTGCTAACAGTGCTATTATATGTGTCTCTATACGTAGAAGAAGCCTCTAGATAGAGACGAGCCCCATAGTCAGGCTCACATAAACGCAGTAATAGGATAATTAAGTACGATAACATCATCTGCAATCAAGGTTTTAAGTAATTATATGTGAATATGTTATGTGTTACTTTTGAACAGGTACATCATTAGCTACAAAGAACCTCACAGTATAAAACCGTAGACATTCTTCTCCCCATCTATGGATGTTTTTTCATCCCTTAGAAAGCTATTCTCCATTCTTTCACATGTTTTTATTTGTTATATTACCTTTATTTTACTAGGCAAGTCAGTTAAGGACAAATTCTTATTTTCAATGACAGCCTAGGAACAGTGGGTTAACTGCCTGTTCAGGGGCAGAAGGACAGATTTGTACCTCATTAGCTCGGGGGTTTGAACTTGCAACCTTCCGTTTACTGGTCCAATGCTCTAACCACTAGGCTACCCTGCACTTTAGCAGCACTTTGCCTTTCTTTGACATGTTCATTGACATGTTCATTGACATGTTCTTTGACATGTTCATTGACATGTTCTTTGACATGTTCTTTGACATGTTCTTTGACATGTTTAGCTGCACTTTGCCTGCAGGGATAGAAGGAGGGAATAGGGAGAGCATGACATACCTGGACGCTGGGCATGCTGGACAAATAAATAATGTTGTCACATGCTCCGTAAACAACAGGTTTAGGTTGACAGTAAAATGCTTATTTACAACCTCTTCTTGACAACGCAGATAGAAAAATAATAACACAAGGAATGAATACACAATGAGTAATGATAACTTGTCTATATACACGGGGTACCAGTACCGAGTCCAAGTGCAGGAGTAAGAGGTAATTAAGGTAGATATGTACATATAGGTGGGGGTAAAGTGACTAGAAAACAGGATAGATCATAATACAGTAGCAGCAGTATATGTGATGAGTCAGTGCAAAAGGGGGTCAATGCAGAGAGTTCAGGTAGCTATTTGGTGAACTATTTATGGCTAGGGGGTAGAAGATGTTCAGGGTCATGTTGGTTCCAGACTTCGTGCATTTGTACCGCATGCCGTGTGGTTGCAGAGAGAACAATTTATGACTTGGGTGGTTGGAGTCTTTTGTAGGGCCTACCTCTGACACCGCCTGGTATAGAGGTCCTGGATGCCAAGGAGCCCGACCGCAGTAATGGATGATGGGGCTAGCTGAGCTATGACAGTGACCCGGCTCTCCATCCATTCTCCGGGTGCTGGTGCATGACGCATGGGCACTGGCCTCACTTGACATTTGCGTACAGATGGTGCAGCACTGTATGACTGCTGTCTTGAGAACTCCAACCCAGCTTTGCAACTGCATTGTTGGGAAAGAACTCTCAAGGTAAGAATTTCACTGTACTCTTACACCCTGGCATCCATTGCCCCCACACCTGGCTGTCTGGCTCCTGGCTGCTGCAATAGAGAGGCCAAGCTGTGCATCTTCCCCTAAATCAGGCAGCAAGTTGCTTGTACAACACTCTGTCTGTCTGTCTGTCTGTCTGTCTGTCTGTCTGTCTGTCTGTCTGTCTGTCTGTCTGTCTGTCTGTCTGTCTGTCTGTCTGTCTGTCTGTCTGTCTGTCTGTCTCACTCGCTGTCTCTGACTCTCTCTCTCACACACTCCCTCTATTTATCTCTGTGGGGTGCATTTTCCCCTAAATCAGGCAGGAAAGATGCTGGTACAGAGTGGCTGCCATAGGGGGGTCTAGACTCTGGGCACCCCGCTGACGCTGGCCGACACATGACCAGTGCCCTCCCTCCTCCTCTATCTCTTCCACTCTCTCCTCCTCATGTCTCTTCCTCCCTCTCTCCCCTTCTCTCTCACCCTCCCTCTATTTTTTCCTCTTGTTCTCCCCTTCTTACTTTCTTCTTCTCCCCTTTCTCTCTCTCTTCTTCCTTCCTCCGTCTACCTCCCTCCGTCTCCCTTCGTCTCCCGCCCTCCATCTCTCTCTCTCCCTCCCTCTCTCTCTTTCTCTCTCCTTCCTTTCTCTCTCCCTCCTCTCCCTCTCCTCTCTCTCGTTCTCTCTCTACCATCCTGTACTGCAGTGTCCCTCTGCACATGCCCAGACTAGAGCACCACTGCAACTTCCAGCTCCAGGGAAATCTGAACAGAACTCACAGTCAGTAACACATCATGAATTAACTAATGTTGATAAAAAAAAGTCTATTCTGAAAAACAAATACAACCAATGGGATTTCACTGTGAGGCTATGCTTATAGTATATTTTGAGCTTAGCTTTTCATTTTAAAATGCAGCCTTTGACCAGCGGCTGTTTGAATATGTATGTTAGAATATTTTAATGGTTTCATAGTTGTTGTTTTAAAAAATTTCTTTTTAAACATTTGAGTAATTTAGCAGACACTCTTTTACAGAGCGACTTACAATTAGTGCATTCATCTTAAGATAGCTGTGAGACAACCACATACTGCATCACAGTAAGCACACTTTACCTCAACAAAGTAGTTATCAACAAAGTAGGAAATAATCTTTTAATTTGTTATGGGGGGGGGAGCACTTTGGGATTAATATATCATAATATATATAATAATATATCCCATTTAGCAGACGCTTTTGTCCAAAGCGACTTACAAGTCGGCTGGGGCCACTACTTTTACATATGGGTGGTCCCAGCGGGAGTCGAACCCACGACGCTTGGCGTTGCAAGCGCCATGCTCTACCGACTGAGCCACACTGGACCCATTTAAGATATGCTTTCCATTAAAATAGATGAATTAAATTAGTTTTTGGTCATCATTACTTATGTTAATATAAAGGAATAACAAATCCATCAAAATGTTACTGTACGTAGCAAAGTATACACCCTGCAGCATTCACAGCAGGGTGAAGGGGAGTCTCATGTGGCTGATAACAGACAGACAGCAGAGAGAGCAGAGGGAGCTGTTTGCTGTTTCGTGTGAACTCTCACTCTGACAGGAATGGTGTGTCCCTCGTGGTTTGCTGTAGGCCTAAGGCTAGTGTATAGTACTGTAAAGCTCTGGGAAATAACCACACCAGCAGATACTGAACACACACACACAAACACATGCGTGAACAAGTACGCATACACTGGCGCTAGTGATGCGCGGGTTGACTCGTAACCTGCGGGGCGAGCGGGTTTAGGTTCACAAAATATTGTGTGGATGAAGTGGGGGTGGTTAGCGGATGGATAATGAGATTATTTTTTTATCCAGCATTCATTTCGCTTTTATAAAAAAAAGGTAACGACGCCACCCAGTATTTCTCATTATCGGCACCCTATCGTTGATAAACACAGATCAATTATTTTCCAAAATTCTGTCGTCCCACCTCAAACCTTACTTAACCAAATTGTTACATCCGGAAACAAAGCGGGTTTGTTAAAAAATGATTTTCCTCAGATAACCTCCCTCATCTATTACATATCTGACATGCTTCATCAGAAACTGAAGCTCCTTGGGCAGAAACAACTTTTGATAGACTAGAATGGTTATATTTTTGGTAGGTTTTGGAACATATGGGACTTTTCCAATTTCATTAATATGATTAAAATGTTATATGCCAATCCCTCAACCATAGTAATAACACATGCAATACCTGTTCTTTTCCTCTCAGAATAACTAGAAGTAGCAGACAAGGTGATCCCATCTCACCTCTGCTATTTTATTGTCTATCTCTTGTGTGGTGTTCATGTTTTTGTTATTCACCCAATGTTCGTGGGTCTGATGGACCAACAACATTATTGGGTTTTGAAAACAATACAGCCATAACAATATGTAGATCTTGACTTATATCAATTACAAGCCATATAGACAGCATTTTATTTAACTAGGCAAGTCAGTTAAGAAAAAAATCTTATTTAAAATGATGGCCTAGGAAGAGTGGGTTAACTGCCTTGTTCAGGGGCAGAATTACAGATTTTTACCTTGTCAGCTCGGGAATTCCATCTAGCAACCGTTCAGTTACTGACCCAACGCTCTGATCACTAGGCTACCTGCCTGGTCAATATTGGTCATTTACCTCTGCTAGATCACATTTATCAATAAAAGCTCTATTTATTTAAAAAAAAAACAAGTGTAATCAATACATGGGTGATTATTGATTTGAACAGAACAAATTGGAAGGACACATCCTCATCCTGAATCTTCTGGCTGCAGAAGCTTTGGGTCCTTGGATATGTTGCCTACTCTGGATTGGAGGTCATACCAATGCCATGCCCGACTCCTCGAGAAAGAGACATCTCCTCTGGATTTGAGATCATACCAATGCCATGCCCAACTCCTCAAGAAAGAGACATCTCCTCTGGATTTGAGATCATACCAATGCCATGCCCAACTCCTCGAGAAAGAGACATCTCCTCTGGATTGGAGGTCATACCAATGCCATGCCCAACTCCTCGAGAAAGAGACATCTCCTCTGGATTGGAGGTCATACCAATGCCATGCCCAACTCCTCGAGAAAGAGACATCTCCTCTGGATTGGAGGTCATACCAATGCCATGCCCGACTCCTCGAGAAAGAGACATCTCCTCTGGATTGGAGGTCATACCAATGCCATGCCCGACTCCTCGAGAAAGAGACATCTCCTCTGGATTGGAGGTCATACCAATGCCATGCCCGACTCCTCGAGAAAGAGACATCTCCTCTGGACTGGAGGTCATACCAATGCCCGACTCCTCGAGAAAGAGACATCTCCTCTGGACTGGAGGTCATACCAATGCCATGCCCAACTCCTTGAGAAAGAGACATCTCCTCTGGACTTGAGGTCATACCAATGCCATGCCCGACTCCTCGAGAAAGAGACATCTCCTCTGGACTGGAGGTCATACCAATGCCATGCCCAACTCCTCGAGAAAGAGACATCTCCTCTGGACTGGAGGTCATACCAATGCCATGCCCGACTCCTCGAGAAAGAGACATCTCCTCTGGATTGGAGGTCATACCAATGCCATGCCCAACTCCTCGAGAAAGAGACATCTCCTCTGGATTGGAGGTCATACCAATGCCATGCCCAACTCCTCGAGAAAGAGACATCTCCTCTGGATTGGAGGTCATACCAATGCCATGCCCAACTCCTCGAGAAAGAGACATCTCCTCTGGATTGGAGGTCATACCAATGCCATGCCCAACTCCTCGAGAAAGAGACATCTCCTCTGGATTGGAGGTCATACCAATGCCATGCCCAACTCCTCGAGAAAGAGACATCTCCTCTGGATTGGAGGTCATACCAATGCCATGCCCAACTCCTCGAGAAAGAGACATCTCCTCTGGACTGGAGGTCATACCAATGCCATGCCCAACTCCTTGAGAAAGAGACATCTCCTCTGGACTTGAGGTCATACCAATGCCATGCCCGACTCCTCGAGAAAGAGACATCTCCTCTGGACTGGAGGTCATACCAATGCCATGCCTAACTCCTCGAGAAAGAGACATCTCCTCTGGACTGGAGGTCATACCAATGCCATGCCCGACTCCTCGAGAAAGAGACATCTCCTCTGGATTGGAGGTCATACCAATGCCATGCCCAACTCCTCGAGAAAGAGACATCTCCTCTGGATTGGAGGTCATACCAATGCCATGCCCAACTCCTCGAGAAAGAGACATCTCCTCTGGATTGGAGGTCATACCAATGCCATGCCCAACTCCTCGAGAAAGAGACATCTCCTCTGGATTGGAGGTCATACCAATGCCATGCCCAACTCCTCGAGAAAGAGACATCTCCTCTGGATTGGAGGTCATACCAATGCCATGCCCAACTCCTCGAGAAAGAGACATCTCCTCTGGATTGGAGGTCATACCAATGCCATGCCCAACTCCTCGAGAAAGAGACATCTCCTCTGGATTGGAGGTCATACCAATGCCATGCCCGACTCCTCGAGAAAGAGACATCTCCTCTGGACTGGAGGTCATACCAATGCCATGCCCAACTCCTTGAGAAAGAGACATCTCCTCTGGACTGGAGGTCATACCAATGCCATGCCCAACTCCTTGAGAAAGAGACATCTCCTTTGGATTGGAGGTCATACCAATGCCATGCCCAACTCCTCGAGAAAGAGACATCTCCTCTGGATTGGAGGTCATACCAATGCCATGCCCAACTCCTCTAGAAAGAGACATCTCCTCTGGACTGGAGGTCATACCAATGCCATGCCCAACTCCTTGAGAAAGAGACATCTCCTCTGGACTGGAGGTCATACCAATGCCATGCCCAACTCCTTGAGAAAGAGACATCTCCTTTGGATTGGAGGTCATACCAATGCCATGCCCAACTCCTCGAGAAAGAGACATCTCCTCTGGATTGGAGGTCATACCAATGCCATGCCCAACTCCTCTAGAAAGAGACATCTCCTCTGGACTGGAGGTCATACCAATGCCATGCCCAACTCCTCGAGAAAGAGACATCTCCTCTGGACTTGAGGTCATACCAATGCCATGCCCAACTCCTCTAGAAAGAGACATCTCCTCTGGACTGGAGGTCATACCAATGCCATGCCCAACTCCTCGAGAAAGAGACATCTCCTCTGGACTGGAGGTCATACCAATGCCATGCCCAACTCCTCTAGAAAGAGACATCTCCTCTGGACTGGAGGTCATACCAATGCCATGCCCAACTCCTCTAGAAAGAGACATCTCCTCTGGACTTGAGGTCATACCAATGCCATGCCCAACTCCTCGAGAAAGAGACATCTCCTCTGGATTTGAGATCATACCAATGCCATGCCCAACTCCTCGAGAAAGAGACATCTCCTCTGGATTTGAGATCATACCAATGCCATGCCCAACTACTCGAGAAAGAGACATCTCCTCTGGACTGGAGGTCATACCAATGCCATGCCCGACTCCTCGAGAAAGAGACATCTCCTCTGGATTTGAGGTCATACCAATGCCATGCCCGACTCCTCGAGAAAGAGACATCTCCTCTGGATTTGAGATCATACCAATGCCATGCCCAACTACTCGAGAAAGAGACATCTCCTCTGGATTTGAGATCATACCAATGCCATGCCCGACTCCTCGAGAAAGAGACATCTCCTCTGGACTTGAGGTCATACCAATGCCATGCCCGACTCCTCGAGAAAGAGACATCTCCTCTGGACTGGAGGTCATACCAATGCCATGCCCGACTCCTCGAGAAAGAGACATCTCCTCTGGATTTGAGGTCATACCAATGCCATGCCCGACTCCTCGAGAAAGAGACATCTCCTCTGGATTTGAGATCATACCAATGCCATGCCCAACTACTCGAGAAAGAGACATCTCCTCTGGATTTGAGATCATACCAATGCCATGCCCGACTCCTCGAGAAAGAGACATCTCCTCTGGACTTGAGGTCATACCAATGCCATGCCCGACTCCTCGAGAAAGAGACATCTCCTCTGGATTGGAGGTCATACCAATGCCATGCCCAACTCCTCGAGAAAGAGACATCTCCTCTGGATTGGAGGTCATACCAATGCCATGCCCAACTCCTCGAGAAAGAGACATCTCCTCTGGATTGGAGGTCATACCAATGCCATGCCCAACTCCTCGAGAAAGAGACATCTCCTCTGGATTGGAGGTCATACCAATGCCATGCCCAACTCCTCGAGAAAGAGACATCTCCTCTGGACTTGGAGGTCATACCAATGCCATGCCCGACTCCTCGAGAAAGAGACATCTCCTCTGGATTGGAGGTCATACCAATGCCATGCCCAACTCCTCGAGAAAGAGACATCTCCTCTGGATTGGAGGTCATACCAATGCCATGCCCGACTCCTCGAGAAAGAGACATCTCCTCTGGATTGGAGGTCATACCAATGCCATGCCCAACTCCTCGAGAAAGAGACATCTCCTCTGGATTGGAGGTCATACCAATGCCATGCCCGACTCCTCGAGAAAGAGACATCTCCTCTGGATTGGAGGTCATACCAATGCCATGCCCGACTCCTCGAGAAAGAGACATCTCCTCTGGATTGGAGGTCATACCAATGCCATGCCCAACTCCTCGAGAAAGAGACATCTCCTCTGGACTTGAGGTCATACCAATGCCATGCCCAACTCCTCGAGAAAGAGACATCTCCTCTGGATTGGAGGTCATACCAATGCCATGCCCAACTCCTCGAGAAAGAGACATCTCCTCTGGACTTGAGGTCATACCAATGCCATGCCCAACTCCTCGAGAAAGAGACATCTCCTCTGGATTTGAGGTCATACCAATGCCATGCCCAACTCCTCGAGAAAGAGACATCTCCTCTGGATTTGAGGTCATACCAATGCCATGCCCAACTCCTCAAGAAAGAGACATCTCCTCTGGATTGGAGGTCATACCAATGCCATGCCCAACTCCTCGAGAAAGAGACATCTCCTCTGGACTTGAGGTCATACCAATGCCATGCCCAACTCCTC
Organism: Oncorhynchus masou masou; assembly: GCF_036934945.1. Classification (NCBI taxonomy): domain Eukaryota; kingdom Metazoa; phylum Chordata; class Actinopteri; order Salmoniformes; family Salmonidae; genus Oncorhynchus; species Oncorhynchus masou. The sequence goes on along the minus strand of NC_088222.1, from coordinate 10,086,390 downwards.
GAGAAAGAGACATCTCCTCTGGACTTGAGGTCATACCAATGCCATGCCCAACTCCTCGAGAAAGAGACATCTCCTCTGGATTGGAGGTCATACCAATGCCATGCCCGACTCCTCGAGAAAGAGACATCTCCTCTGGATTGGAGGTCATACCAATGCCATGCCCGACTCCTCGAGAAAGAGACATCTCCTCTGGATTGGAGGTCATACCAATGCCATGCCCGACTCCTCGAGAAAGAGACATCTCCTCTGGATTGGAGGTCATACCAATGCCATGCCCAACTCCTCGAGAAAGAGACATCTCCTCTGGATTTGAGGTCATACCAATGCCATGCCCAACTCCTCGAGAAAGAGACATCTCCTCTGGATTAGAGGTCATACCAATGCCATGCCCAACTCCTCGAGAAAGAGACATCTCCTCTGGATTGGAGGTCATACCAATGCCATGCCCGACTCCTCGAGAAAGAGACATCTCCTCTGGATTGGAGGTCATACCAATGCCATGCCCAACTCCTCGAGAAAGAGACATCTCCTCTGGATTGGAGGTCATACCAATGCCATGCCCGACTCCTCGAGAAAGAGACATCTCCTCTGGATTGGAGGTCATACCAATGCCATGCCCAACTCCTCGAGAAAGAGACATCTCCTCTGGATTTGAGGTCATACCAATGCCATGCCCAACTCCTCGAGAAAGAGACATCTCCTCTGGATTTGAGGTCATACCAATGCCATGCCCGACTCCTCGAGAAAGAGACATCTCCTCTGGATTGGAGGTCATACCAATGCCATGCCCGACTCCTCGAGAAAGAGACATCTCCTCTGGATTTGAGGTCATACCAATGCCATGCCCAACTCCTCGAGAAAGAGACATCTCCTCTGGATTTGAGATCATACCAATGCCATGCCCGACTCCTCGAGAAAGAGACATCTCCTCTGGATTGGAGGTCATACCAATGCCATGCCCGACTCCTCGAGAAAGAGACATCTCCTCTGGATTTGAGGTCATACCAATGCCATGCCCGACTCCTCGAGAAAGAGACATCTCCTCTGGATTGGAGGTCATACCAATGCCATGCCCAACTCCTCGAGAAAGAGACATCTCCTCTGGATTGGAGGTCATACCAATGCCATGCCCAACTCCTCGAGAAAGAGACATCTCCTCTGGATTGGAGGTCATACCAATGCCATGCCCGACTCCTCGAGAAAGAGACATCTCCTCTGGATTGGAGGTCATACCAATGCCATGCCCAACTCCTCGAGAAAGAGACATCTCCTCTGGATTGGAGGTCATACCAATGCCATGCCCGACTCCTCGAGAAAGAGACATCTCCTCTGGATTGGAGGTCATACCAATGCCATGCCCAACTCCTCGAGAAAGAGACATCTCCTCTGGATTTGAGGTCATACCAATGCCATGCCCAACTCCTCGAGAAAGAGACATCTCCTCTGGATTGGAGGTCATACCAATGCCATGCCCGACTCCTCGAGAAAGAGACATCTCCTCTGGATTGGAGGTCATACCAATGCCATGCCCAACTCCTCGAGAAAGAGACATCTCCTCTGGATTGGAGGTCATACCAATGCCATGCCCGACTCCTCGAGAAAGAGACATCTCCTCTGGATTGGAGGTCATACCAATGCCATGCCCAACTCCTCGAGAAAGAGACATCTCCTCTGGATTTGAGGTCATACCAATGCCATGCCCAACTCCTCGAGAAAGAGACATCTCCTCTGGATTGGAGGTCATACCAATGCCATGCCCGACTCCTCGAGAAAGAGACATCTCCTCTGGATTGGAGGTCATACCAATGCCATGCCCGACTCCTCGAGAAAGAGACATCTCCTCTGGATTGGAGGTCATACCAATGCCATGCCCGACTCCTCGAGAAAGAGACATCTCCTCTGGATTGGAGGTCATACCAATGCCATGCCCGACTCCTCGAGAAAGAGACATCTCCTCTGGATTGGAGGTCATACCAATGCCATGCCCGACTCCTCGAGAAAGAGACATCTCCTCTGGATTTGAGGTCATACCAATGCCATGCCCGACTCCTCGAGAAAGAGACATCTCCTCTGGATTTGAGGTCATACCAATGCCATGCCCGACTCCTCGAGAAAGAGACATCTCCTCTGGATTTGAGATCATACCAATGCCATGCCCGACTCCTCGAGAAAGAGACATCTCCTCTGGATTGGAGGTCATACCAATGCCATGCCCAACTCCTCGAGAAAGAGACATCTCCTCTGGATTTGAGGTCATACCAATGCCATGCCCGACTCCTCGAGAAAGAGACATCTCCTCTGGATTTGAGGTCATACCAATGCCATGCCCGACTCCTCGAGAAAGAGACATCTCCTCTGGATTGGAGGTCATACCAATGCCATGCCCGACTCCTCGAGAAAGAGACATCTCCTCTGGATTGGAGGTCATACCAATGCCATGCCCGACTCCTCGAGAAAGAGACATCTCCTCTGGATTTGAGGTCATACCAATGCCATGCCCGACTCCTCGAGAAAGAGACATCTCCTCTGGATTTGAGATCATACCAATGCCATGCCCGACTCCTCGAGAAAGAGACATCTCCTCTGGATTGGAGGTCATACCAATGCCATGCCCGACTCCTCGAGAAAGAGACATCTCCTCTGGATTTGAGGTCATACCAATGCCATGCCCAACTCCTCGAGAAAGAGACATCTCCTCTGGATTGGAGATCATACCAATGCCATGCCCAACTCCTCGAGAAAGAGACATCTCCTCTGGATTTGAGGTCATACCAATGCCATGCCCAACTCCTCGAGAAAGAGACATCTCCTCTGGATTTGAGGTCATACCAATGCCATGCCCAACTCCTCGAGAAAGAGACATCTCCTCTGGATTGGAGATCATACCAATGCCATGCCCAACTCCTCGAGAAAGAGACATCTCCTCTGGATTTGAGGTCATACCAATGCCATGCCCAACTCCTCGAGAAAGAGACATCTCCTCTGGATTTGAGGTCATACCAATGCCATGCCCGACTCCTTGAGAAGGAGACATCTACTCTGGATTTGAGATCATACCAATGCCATGCCCAACTCCTCGAGAAAGAGACATCTCCTCTGGACTTGAGATCATACCAATGCCATGCCCAACTCCTCGAGAAAGAGACATCTCCTCTGGATTTGAGGTCATACCAATGCCATGCCCAACTCCTCGAGAAAGAGACATCTCCTCTGGATTTGAGATCATACCAATGCCATGCCCAACTCCTCGAGAAAGAGACATCTCCTCTGGATTGGAGGTCATACCAATGCCATGCCCGACTCCTTGAGAAAGAGACATCTCCTCTGGATTTGAGATCATACCAATGCCATGCCCAACTCCTCGAGAAAGAGACATCTCCTCTGGATTGGAGGTCATACCAATGCCATGCCCAACTCCTCGAGAAAGAGACATCTCCTCTGGATTGGAGGTCATACCAATGCCATGCCCAACTCCTCGAGAAAGAGACATCTCCTCTGGATTGGAGGTCATACCAATGCCATGCCCGACTCCTCGAGAAAGAGACATCTCCTCTGGACTTGAGGTCATACCAATGCCATGCCCAACTCCTCGAGAAAGAGACATCTCCTCTGGATTGGAGGTCATACCAATGCCATGCCCAACTCCTCGAGAAAGAGACATCTCCTCTGGATTGGAGGTCATACCAATGCCATGCCCAACTCCTCGAGAAAGAGACATCTCCTCTGGATTTGAGGTCATACCAATGCCATGCCCAACTCCTCGAGAAAGAGACATCTCCTCTGGATTGGAGGTCATACCAATGCCATGCCCGACTCCTCGAGAAAGAGACATCTCCTCTGGATTGGAGGTCATACCAATGCCATGCCCGACTCCTCGAGAAAGAGACATCTCCTCTGGATTGGAGGTCATACCAATGCCATGCCCGACTCCTCGAGAAAGAGACATCTCCTCTGGATTGGAGGTCATACCAATGCCATGCCCGACTCCTCGAGAAAGAGACATCTCCTCTGGATTGGAGGTCATACCAATGCCATGCCCGACTCCTCGAGAAAGAGACATCTCCTCTGGATTTGAGGTCATACCAATGCCATGCCCGACTCCTCGAGAAAGAGACATCTCCTCTGGATTTGAGGTCATACCAATGCCATGCCCGACTCCTCGAGAAAGAGACATCTCCTCTGGATTGGAGGTCATACCAATGCCATGCCCGACTCCTCGAGAAAGAGACATCTCCTCTGGATTTGAGGTCATACCAATGCCATGCCCAACTCCTCGAGAAAGAGACATCTCCTCTGGATTTGAGATCATACCAATGCCATGCCCGACTCCTCGAGAAAGAGACATCTCCTCTGGATTGGAGGTCATACCAATGCCATGCCCAACTCCTCGAGAAAGAGACATCTCCTCTGGATTTGAGGTCATACCAATGCCATGCCCGACTCCTCGAGAAAGAGACATCTCCTCTGGATTTGAGGTCATACCAATGCCATGCCCGACTCCTCGAGAAAGAGACATCTCCTCTGGATTGGAGGTCATACCAATGCCATGCCCGACTCCTCGAGAAAGAGACATCTCCTCTGGATTGGAGGTCATACCAATGCCATGCCCGACTCCTCGAGAAAGAGACATCTCCTCTGGATTTGAGGTCATACCAATGCCATGCCCGACTCCTCGAGAAAGAGACATCTCCTCTGGATTTGAGATCATACCAATGCCATGCCCGACTCCTCGAGAAAGAGACATCTCCTCTGGATTGGAGGTCATACCAATGCCATGCCCGACTCCTCGAGAAAGAGACATCTCCTCTGGATTTGAGGTCATACCAATGCCATGCCCAACTCCTCGAGAAAGAGACATCTCCTCTGGATTGGAGATCATACCAATGCCATGCCCAACTCCTCGAGAAAGAGACATCTCCTCTGGATTTGAGGTCATACCAATGCCATGCCCAACTCCTCGAGAAAGAGACATCTCCTCTGGATTTGAGGTCATACCAATGCCATGCCCAACTCCTCGAGAAAGAGACATCTCCTCTGGATTGGAGATCATACCAATGCCATGCCCAACTCCTCGAGAAAGAGACATCTCCTCTGGATTTGAGGTCATACCAATGCCATGCCCAACTCCTCGAGAAAGAGACATCTCCTCTGGATTTGAGGTCATACCAATGCCATGCCCGACTCCTTGAGAAGGAGACATCTACTCTGGATTTGAGATCATACCAATGCCATGCCCAACTCCTCGAGAAAGAGACATCTCCTCTGGACTTGAGATCATACCAATGCCATGCCCAACTCCTCGAGAAAGAGACATCTCCTCTGGATTTGAGGTCATACCAATGCCATGCCCAACTCCTCGAGAAAGAGACATCTCCTCTGGATTTGAGATCATACCAATGCCATGCCCAACTCCTCGAGAAAGAGACATCTCCTCTGGATTGGAGGTCATACCAATGCCATGCCCGACTCCTTGAGAAAGAGACATCTCCTCTGGATTTGAGATCATACCAATGCCATGCCCAACTCCTCGAGAAAGAGACATCTCCTCTGGATTGGAGGTCATACCAATGCCATGCCCAACTCCTCGAGAAAGAGACATCTCCTCTGGATTGGAGGTCATACCAATGCCATGCCCGACTCCTCGAGAAAGAGACATCTCCTCTGGATTGGAGGTCATACCAATGCCATGCCCGACTCCTCGAGAAAGAGACATCTCCTCTGGACTTGAGGTCATACCAATGCCATGCCCGACTCCTTGAGAAAGAGACATCTCCTCTGGACTTGAGGTCATACCAATGCCATGCCCAACTCCTCGAGAAAGAGACATCTCCTCTGGATTTGAGGTCATACTAATGCCATGCCCAACTCCTCGAGAAAGAGACATCTCCTCTGGATTTGAGATCATACCAATGCCATGCCCAACTCCTCGAGAAAGAGACATCTCCTCTGGACTTGAGGTCATACCAATGCCATGCCCAACTCCTCGAGAAAGAGACATCTCCTCTGGATTGGAGGTCATACCAATGCCATGCCCAACTTCTCGAGAAAGAGACATCTCCTCTGGATTTGAGGTCATACCAATGCCATGCCCAACTCCTCGAGAAGGAGACATCTCCTCTGGATTTGAGGTCATACCAATGCCATGCCCAACTCCTCGAGAAAGAGACATCTCCTCTGGACTTGAGGTCATACCAATGCCATGCCCAACTCCTCGAGAAAGAGACATCTCCTCTGGATTGGAGGTCATACCAATGCCATGCCCAACTCCTCGAGAAAGAGACATCTCCTCTGGATTTGAGGTCATACCAATGCCATGCCCAACTCCTCGAGAAAGAGACATCTCCTCTGGATTTGAGGTCATACAATGCCATGCCCAACTCCTCGAGAAAGAGACATCTCCTCTGGATTGGAGGTCATACCAATGCCATGCCCAACTCCTCGAGAAAGAGACATCTCCTCTGGATTGGAGGTCATACCAATGCCATGCCCAACTCCTCGAGAAAGAGACATCTCCTCTGGATTTGAGGTCATACCAATGCCATGCCCAACTCCTCGAGAAAGAGACATCTCCTCTGGATTTGAGGTCATACCAATGCCATGCCCAACTCCTCGAGAAAGAGACATCTCCTCTGAAGCTTCTCTCCGTTCCAATGTGGGTTCAACGCCATCAAGATGACAAACACGCTGTACACCGAGATGTCCAACATGTTGAAGAATATCACAAGTGGCCAGCGTAGGGTTCTTCTTCTGCAGCTGTAGCCAGTCACCAGCTGGTCTAAATTGTCCACCCCTCCTTTTGTGGCATTGTAATCCATTATGATTTCGTACTCATGAATACCACATTGTTGCCTTGCTTTGTCACGTAGGACACTAGGGACGTGTCGGCCGTGAACACAAACTTAGAGGAATTGATATACCTGTTCCGTGTATTCAACAGCTGAGGTTAGAGATCTGGCTTGTTTTTCATACTGTTCCTACCATTGTCAGCTTCAACTTGAGGAGCTCTTGTCACAGCTTGTGCGAAGTAAAACGTTATTGCATGTGATGTTGTGGCCATTGAGTCCCTATGTCACGTCCAGGTCAACCCGCATCTCTTGATTCTTCTCACGGCTCCTCCATCTGGCTTCCTCGTATACACTTGCAAGTTCCACGCACATGATGAAGCAGCATCACAGGCAGCCCAGATCTTGATTCCATATTTTGCGGGTTGAGACGGTATGTACTGCCTGAAGGGGCAGCGGCCCCCAAATGGCATAAGCTGCTCATCAACTGATTGCAGCCGGCTTGTCTCTCTGCACTGACCTGATTGCAGCTAGCTGGTCTCTCTGCACTGACCTGATTGCAGCTAGCTGGTCTCTCTGCACTGACCTGATTGCAACTAGCTGGTCTCTCTGCACTGACCTGATTGCAGCTAACTCATCTCTCTGCACTCGCTCATCTCTCTGCACTGACCTGATTGCAGCTAGCTTGTCTCTCTGCACTGACCTGATTGCGGCTAGCTCGTTTCTCTGCACTGACCTGATTGCAGCTAGCTTGTCTTTCTGTACTGACCTGATTGCAGCTAGCTCATCTCTCTGTGCTGTCCTGATTGCAGCTAGCTCATCTCTCTGCACTGACCTGATTGCAGCTAGCTCGTCTCTCTGCACTGACCTGATTGCAGCTAGCTTGTCCCTCTGCACTGACCTGATTGCAGCTTGCTTGTCTCTCTGCACTGACCTGATTGCAGCTAGCTTGTCTCTCTGCACTGACCTGATTGCAGCTAGCTCATCTCTCTGCACTGACCTGATTGCAACTAGCTTGTCTCTCTGCACTGACCTGATTACAACTAGCTTGTCTCTCTGCACTGACCTGATTGCAACGAGCTTGTCTCTCTGCACTGACCTGATTGCAGCTCGCTTGTCTCTCTGCACTGACCTGATTGCAACTAGCTTGTCTCTCTGCACTGACCTGATTGCAGCTAGCTTGTCTCTCTGCACTGACCTGATTGCAGCTAGCTTGTCTCTCTGTACTGACCTGATTGCAGCTAGCTCATCTCTCTGTACTGACCTGATTGCAGCTAGCTCATCTCTCTGCACTGACCTGATTGCAGCTAGCTCGTCTCTCTGCACTGACCTGATTGCAGCTAGCTCGTCTCTCTGCACTGACCTGATTGCAGCTAGCTCGTCTCTCTGCACTGACCTGATTGCAGCTAGCTCGTCTCTCTGCACTGACCTGATTGCAGCTAGCTCATCTCTCTGCACTGACCTGATTGCAGCTAGCTCGTCTCTCTGCACTGACCTGCTTGCAGCTAGCTCGTCTCTCTGCACTGACCTGATTGCAGCTAGCTCGTCTCTCTGCACTGACCTGATTGCAGCTAGCTTGTCTCTCTGCACTGACCTGATTGCAACTATCTTGTCTCTCTGCACTGACCTGATTGCAGCTAGCTTGTCTCTCTGCACTGACCTGATTGCAGCTAGCTTGTCTCTCTGTACTGACCTGATTGCAGCTAGCTCATCTCTCTGTACTGTCCTGATTGCAGCTAGCTCATCTCTCTGCACTGACCTGATTGCAGCTAGCTCGTCTCTCTGCACTGACCTGATTGCAGCTAACTCATCTCTCTGCACTCGCTCATCTCTCTGCACTGACCTGATTGCAGCTAGCTTGTTTCTCTGCACTGACCTGATTGCGGCTAGCTAGTTTCTCTGCACTGACCTGATTGCAGCTAGCTTGTCTCTCTGTACTGACCTGATTGCAGCTAGCTCATCTCTCTGTGCTGTCCTGATTGCAGCTAGCTCATCTCTCTGCACTGACCTGATTGCAGCTAGCTCGTCTCTCTGCACTGACCTGATTGCAGCTCGCTTGTCTCTCTGCACTGACCTGATTGCAACTAGCTTGTCTCTCTGCACTGACCTGATTGCAGCTAGCTTGTCTCTCTGCACTGACCTGATTGCAGCTAGCTTGTCTCTCTGTACTGACCTGATTGCAGCTAGCTCGTCTCTCTGTACTGACCTGATTGCAGCTAGCTCATCTCTCTGCACTGACCTGATTGCAGCTAGCTCGTCTCTCTGCACTGACCTGATTGCAGCTAGCTCGTCTCTCTGCACTGACCTGCTTGCAGCTAGCTCGTCTCTCTGCACTGACCTGATTGCAGCTAGCTTGTCTCTCTGCACTGACCTGATTGCAGCTAGCTCATCTCTCTGCACTGACCTGATTGCAGCTAGCTCGTCTCTCTGCACTGACCTGATTGCAGCTAGCTCGTCTCTCTGCACTGACCTGCTTGCAGCTAGCTCGTCTCTCTGCACTGACCTGATTGCAGCTAGCTCGTCTCTCTGCACTGACCTGATTGCGGCTAGCTCGTTTCTCTGCACTGACCTGATTGCAGCTAGCTCGTCTCTCTGCACTGACCTGATTGCAGCTAACTCATCTCTCTGCACTCGCTCATCTCTCTGCACTGACCTGATTGCAGCTAGCTTGTCTCTCTGCACTGACCTGATTGCGGCTAGCTCGTTTCTCTGCACTGACCTGATTGCAGCTAGCTTGTCTCTCTGTACTGACCTGATTGCAGCTAGCTCATCTCTCTGTGCTGTCCTGATTGCAGCTAGCTCATCTCTCTGCGCTGACCTGATTGCAGCTAGCTCGTCTCTCTGCACTGACCTGATTGCAGCTAGCTTGTCCCTCTGCACTGACCTGATTGCAGCTTGCTTGTCTCTCTGCACTGACCTGATTGCAGCTAGCTTGTCTCTCTGCACTGACCTGATTGCAGCTAGCTCATCTCTCTGCACTGACCTGATTGCAACTAGCTTGTCTCTCTGCACTGACCTGATTACAACTAGCTTGTCTCTCTGCACTGACCTGATTGCAACGAGCTTGTCTCTCTGCACTGACCTGATTGCAGCTCGCTTGTCTCTCTGCACTGACCTGATTGCAACTAGCTTGTCTCTCTGCACTGACCTGATTGCAGCTAGCTTGTCTCTCTGCACTGACCTGATTGCAGCTAGCTTGTCTCTCTGCACTGACCTGCTTGCAGCTAGCTTGTCTCTCTGTACTGACCTGATTGCAGCTAGCTCGTCTCTCTGTACTGTCCTGATTGCAGCTAGCTCATCTCTCTGCACTGACCTGATTGCAGCTAGCTCGTCTCTCTGCACTGACCTGATTGCAGCTAGCTCGTCTCTCTGCACTGACCTGATTGCAGCTAGCTCGTCTCTCTGCACTGACCTGATTGCAGCTAGCTCGTCTCTCTGCACTGACCTGATTGCAGCTAGCTCATCTCTCTGCACTGACCTGATTGCAGCTAGCTCGTCTCTCTGCACTGACCTGATTGCAGCTAGCTCGTCTCTCTGCACTGACCTGATTGCAGCTAGCTCGTCTCTCTGCACTGACCTGATTGCAGCTAGCTCGTCTCTCTGCACTGACCTGATTGCAGCTAGCTCGTCTCTTTGCACTGACCTGATTGCAGCTAGCTCATCTCTCTGCCGCCGAGCTGGTCTGGTGTCTCGGTTATCGAAGCGGAAAATCTTGGAAATAATGCGGAAGTTTTTCCAGAGACATTGTTGCACGTAAAATTTCTCTGCCAGTTTCTGCATCCCACAGGGATTCAGTGGATTCTCCATTGGATCTGAAAACAACAGTAAGGATAACAACCCCAAAGTATGCATCTCCTTCCATCTCTCTTCAAAAACACAACTTCCCTCCAAATGAGTGCAGTCCAGAATGATGTTCTGGATGGTGTCTGGGATGAACAGTTCAAACGAAGCCTTTATGTCCTGCACATGATATCCCCCATCCGTGTCGGCCCTTCTTGCATCCTTATCACATTAGCAGCCATGCGGGGTGGCTCATTCCTTTGGCATTCCTTCATTTCTACTTGTTTTCACCAACCACACATTTTCCTACAATTTTATTACCTTTGGGCAGTGGTGTAAAGTACTTGAATAAAAATACTTTAAAGTACTACTTAAGTAGTTTTTTGAAGTATCTGTACTTTACTTTACTATTTATATTTTTTGACTACTTTTACTTCACTACATTCCTAAATAAAATAATGTACTTTTTACTCCATACATTCCTCTTTACAGCCTAAAGTACTCGTTACATTTTGAATGCTTGGCAAACAATGACAACTGTTAAATTCACGCACTTATCAAGACAACATCCTTGGTCATCCCTACTGCATCTGATCTGGCGGACTCACTGAACACCAATGTTTCATTTGTAAAGGTGTTGGGAGTGTGTCCCTGGCTATCTTTATATTTAAAAAACAAGAAAATGGTGCCGTCTGGTTGGCTTTATATAATGAATTTGAAATGATTTATTATTTTACTTTTACTTTTGATACTTAAGTATATTCAAAACCAAATACTTTTGGACTTTTACTCAAGTAGTATTTTACTGGGTGACTTTCACTTTTACTTGAGTCATTTTCTATTAAGGTATCTTTACTTTTACTCAAGTATGACAATTGGGTACTTTCTCCACCAATGCCCTCGGGCCCAGTGGATCCAAACACCATATGTGTAATATAAATGTGTAATATAAATTCACATAAATTGTGCCAAGGCCAATGAGTCTCAGGTTGAAAGAATAATTCAATGTATCATTTTGCTTTTAGTAAACATTGAAAATGGGATCTCACAGACCCGAACACCACACAAGGGCTTTTGAGCCCTTGGCCCAGGCAATTCGACAATTGAAAGAAATTACACCAATTTCTCTGAATTCTTCAGATCACATCATCTCATTATATGCTGACAATATCTTACTTTATCTAGACAAAGTACCTCAATCCCTCCCAAAGGCTTTGAAGATAATAGACAAATTCAGCTCCATCTCAAGTTATAAAATAAATCTAATCAAATCTGCCTTACTGCCCCTTAAGAAATCCTGCTGCCCCTTAAGAAATCCTACTGCCTCTTAAGAAAGCCTACTGCCTCTTTTGAAATCCTACTGCCTCTCAAGAAATCCTACTGCCTCTCAAGAAATCATACTGCATCTTAAGAAATCCTACTGCATCTTATAAAATCCAGAAAGAGTTCAAGTCAATCCACTGAGGCAAAAAGGACAATGTCGGAGTTGAATTCAATAAGAGTAAAGCTGTTAAATGGGGAGTTGAACATAAAGAGAAGGCAAGGCATTAACGTCTGGAACATATTTAGTGAAGTGGTAAAAGGATGGTAGAGGTGTTATGTGTGATGGTTGTATGGGCAATATACACATTTGAGAGGCACAAGACAGGGACGTCAAGGTACCTGTAGCCTACTGTTCAGAAGGATTAAATGGAATAGCAACCTAACAGAAATGTGGAGGTCTATAGCCTGTCACATAGCCCAATATCACAACTCCTGCAGAATTAAGCATTTGTTGCACTGTCTGTAAAAAAGGCTATCTTTTATTAGCATCATAAAAGCTCATAACAATTCAACCACATAAGATATGCATCCAAACCGAACTGACATATTATCGGAAACCTGTTGGGTCATTTTCACTGCTTTTAATTTCCTCGAAACCGGTCAAACTGATGCCATTTTGAAACTTTCCTTTTTCTGTCGAGTTATTCCATTCTCTCACTGGTCCCTAAACGTCAGCCCCACGAGTAAAGCAGAGATGAACGAGAAATCTTTACCGATGTCAACTAAAATTAAAGCGTTCATCGATTTATGACATTATTCTGCTGATTAAGGGTTTATTTAGTCTTTCTAGGGCAGTAATATCAGGAGAGAACATTTACATTTACATTTAAGTCATTTAGCAGACGCTCTTATCCAGAGCGACTTACAAATTGGTGAATTCACCTTCTGACATCCAGTGGAACAGCCACTTTACAATAGTGCATCTAAATCATTAAGGGGGGTGAGAAGGATTACTTAACCTATCCTAGGTATTCCTTGAAGAGGTGGGGTTTCAGGTGTCTCCGGAAGGTGATGATTGACTCCGCTGTCCTGGCGTCGTGAGGGAGTTTGTTCCACCATTGGGGGCCAGAGCAGCGAACAGTTTTGACTGGGCTGAGCGGGAACTGTACTTCCTCAGTGGTAGGGAGGCGAGCAGGCCAGAGGTGGATGAACGCAGTGCCCTTGCTTGGGTGTAGGGCCTGATCAGAGCCTGGAGGTACTGCGGTGCCGTTCCCCTCACAGCTCCGTAGGCAAGCACCATGGTCTTGTAGCGGATGCGAGCTTCAACTGGAAGCCAGTGGAGAGAGCGGAGGAGCGGGGTGACGTGAGAGAACTTGGGAAGGTTGAACACCAGACGGGCTGCGGCGTTCTGGATGAGTTGTAGGGGTTTAATGGCACAGGCAGGGAGCCCAGCCAACAGCGAGTTGCAGTAATCCAGACGGGAGATGACAAGTGCCTGGATTAGGACCTGCGCCGCTTCCTGTGTGAGGCAGGGTCGTACTCTGCGGATGTTGTAGAGCATGAACCTACAGGAACGGGCCACCGCCATGATGTTGGTTGAGAACGACAGGGTGTTGTCCAGGATCACGCCAAGGTTCTTAGCGCTCTGGGAGGAGGACACAATGGAGTTGTCAACCGTGATGGCGAGATCATGGAACGGGCAGTCCTTCCCCGGGAGGAAGAGCAGCTCCGTCTTGCCGAGGTTCAGCTTGAGGTGGTGATCCGTCATCCACACTGAAATGTCTGCCAGACATGCAGAGATGCGATTCGCCACCTGGTCATCAGAAGGGGGAAAGGAGAAGATTAATTGTGTGTCGTCTGCATAGCAATGATAGGAGAGACCATGTGAGTTTATGACAGAGCCAAGTGACTTGGTGTATAGCGAGAATAGGAGAGGGCCTAGAACAGAGCCCTGGGGGACACCAGAGAAGCTGCATGCGTCTAATTATAAACAAGTTGACTGACAAATAACCTACCAAAATGTTGGCAATTATAAGCAGAAACATGTCTAAATTAGTTTATTTTTATTTTTATGAATCCCACACCCCGTGTCAAAACATCATTCCGCCGTCTCGGACTGTACAGCACATTTTCAATCGGCCTATTTGCTGGATAGGGTAGGGTGCAGGCCTCTTTATCACATTTAGTCGGCTGGTTGTGGATGGATTATTAGCAGTTGTGGGCGGGTGCTGGGTGAACTAACAGCTACCCCCTTGCGTCACTAACAGGAATACACACACTCACACTCACACACACTCACACTCACTCACACTCACTCACTCACTCACTCACTCACTCACTCACTCACTCACACACTCACACTGGATGTGGAGTGGGCTCTCTCTCTATGTGTCCGTGAGTCTGCGTTCAAACCATTACGTGGAGAAATTGGTTGGGGAGAGCTCTCGGCACAGTTGGTTACCACACAGGAAACTTGGTTACCACACAGGAAACTTGGTTACCACACAGGAAACGTGTGTCAAATGCATCTCACCACTAATACATACCATTCAATGTGTCACCACTAATACATACCATTCAATGTGTCACCACTAATACATACCATTCAATGTGTCACCACTAATACATACCATTCAATGTGTCACCACTAATACATACCATTCAATGTGTCACCACTAATACATACCATTCAATGTGTCACCACTAATACATACCAATCAATGTCTCACCACTAATACATACCAATCAATGTCTCACCACTAATACATACCATCCAATGTCTCACCACTAATACATACCATCCAATGTGTCACCACTAATACATACCATCCAATGTGTCACCACTAATACATACCATCCAATGTGTCACCACTAATACATACCATCCAATGTGTCACCACTAATACATACCATCCAATGTGTCACCACTAATACATACCATTCAATGTGTCACCACTAATACATACCATTCAATGTGTCACCACTAATACATACCATCCAATGTGTCACCACTAATACATACCATTCAATGTGTCACCACTAATACATACCAATCAATGTCTCACCACTAATACATACCAATCAATGTCTCACCACTAATACATACCATCCAATGTGTCACCACTAATACATACCATCCAATGTGTCACCACTAATACATACCATCCAATGTGTCACCACTAATACATACCATCCAATGTGTCACCACTAATACATACCATCCAATGTGTCACCACTAATACATACCATCCAATGTGTCACCACTAATACATACCATCCAATGTGTCACCACTAATACATACCATCCAATGTGTCACCACTAATACATACCATCCAATGTGTCACCACTAATACATACCATCCAATGTGTCACCACTAATACATACCATCCAATGTGTCACCACTAATACATACCATCCAATGTGTCACCACTAATACATACCATCCAATGTGTCACCACTAATACATACCATTCAATGTGTCACCACTAATACATACCATCCAATGTGTCACCACTAATACATACCATCCAATGTGTCACCACTAATACATACCATCCAATGTGTCACCACTAATACATACCATCCAATGTGTCACCACTAATACATACCATTCAATGTGTCACCACTAATACATACCATCCAATGTGTCACCACTAATACATACCATCCAATGTGTCACCACTAATACATACCATCCAATGTGTTACCACTAATCCATACCAATCAATGTCTCACCACTAATACATACCATCCAATGTGTCATCACTAATACATACCATCCAATGTGTCACCACTAATACATACCATCCAATGTGTCACCACTAATACATACCATCCAATGTGTCACCACTAATACATACCATCCAATGTCTCACCACTAATACATACCATCCAATGTCTCACCACTAATACATACCATCCAATGTGTCACCACTAATACATACCATCCAATGTCTCACCACTAATACATACCATCCAATGTCTCACCACTAATACATACCATCCAATGTGTCATCACTAATACATACCATCCAATGTGTCACCACTAATACATACCATCCAATGTGTCACCACTAATACATACCATCCAATGTCTCACCACTAATACATACCATCCAATGTCT
The DNA here is from genome assembly GCF_036934945.1 of Oncorhynchus masou masou. Lineage (NCBI taxonomy): Eukaryota > Metazoa > Chordata > Actinopteri > Salmoniformes > Salmonidae > Oncorhynchus > Oncorhynchus masou. The sequence goes on along the minus strand of NC_088222.1, from coordinate 10,070,439 downwards.
CACCACTAATACATACCATCCAATGTCTCACCACTAATGCATATCATCCTCTGGTAGCATGTTCTCAATTGGATTGGTACTTGGATTCTGTGTTCCAACAATGGAGAGAGACTGTGTGTGTGTGTGTGTGTGTGTGTGTGTGTGTGTGTGTGTGTGTGTGTGTGTGTGTGTGCATGATAATGTGTGCCTGTGTGTGTGTGTGCGAGCGTGTGTGTCCGTGTGTGTCGAACCTTCCCAAGCCCACAGGCAAAAATGGAGTAATGAAATGTTTTGCTGTGATTAGACAAAAGCGTTTGTTTTCTGTGTGAACAGTGCATATCCAAGGGCTTGGACCGATGTTGTGTTACTTAAGTCATTGATAGGAATGTGATTCACACACTTCAACTGTTAGATGAGTATGACTCAAATATTAGGTTATAATATGTACACAGAAGGAGAGTCTACTACTGTCGGTGTAGGCTGCTGTTGGCCATCATTATAAAATAACCATTTGTTCTCAACTGACTTGCCTAGTTAAATAAAGATAAAATAAGAAAACATGAAAAAAATAACTGCGGCAGGTCATCGCCAAAGAGACTGGCCAATCGGCTATCTCAATGCTCAATATGCAGCTGGAAATTCTGTCGGAGTTGCTCATTGGTTGTTGGAAATAACATTATTAATATTTTCCATGACAAAATGTAATTATGTTTAGAGCGTTGGGCCAGGTAACCTAGTGGTTAGAGCGTTGGGCCAGGTAGCCTAGTGGTTAGAGCATTGGAGCGTTGGGCCAGGTAGCCTAGTGGTTAGAGCGTTGGGCCAGGTAGCCTAGTGGTTAGAGCGTTGGGCCAGGTAGCCCAGTGGTTAGAGCGTTGGGCCAGGTAGCCCAGTGGTTTGAGCGTTGGGCCAGGTAGCCTAGTGGTTAGAGCGTTGGGCCAGGTAGCCCAGTGGTTTGAGCGTTGGGCCAGGTAACCTAGTGGTTAGAGCGTTGGGCCAGGTGGCCTAGTGGTTAGAGCGTTGGGCCAGGTAGCCTAGTGGTTAGAGCGTTGGGCCAGGTAGCCTCGTGGTTAGAGCGTTGGGCCAGGTAGCCTCGTGGTTAGAGCGTTGGGCCAGGTAGCCTAGTGGTTCGAGCGTTGGGCCAGGTAGCCTAGTGGTTAGAGCGTTGGGCCAGGTAGCCTAGTGGTTAGAGCGTTGGGCCAGGTAGCCTAGTGGTTAGAGCGTTGGGCCAGGTAGCCTAGTGGTTAGAGCGTTGGGCCAGGTAGCCTTGTGGTTAGAGCGTTGGGCCAGGTAGCCTCGTGGTTAGAGCGTTGGGCCAGGTAGCCTCGTGGTTAGAGCGTTGGGCCAGGTAGCCTAGTGGTTAGAGCGTTGGGCCAGGTAGCCCAGTGGTTTGAGCGTTGGGCCAGGTAGCCTAGTGGTTAGAGCGTTGGGCCAGGTAGCCTAGTGGTTAGAGCGTTGGGCCAGGTAGCCCAGTGGTTAGAGCGTTGGGCCAGGTAGCCCAGTGGTTTGAGCGTTGGGCCAGGTAGCCCAGTGGTTAGAGCGTTGGGCCAGGTAGCCCAGTGGTTAGAGCGTTGGGCCAGGTAGCCTAGTGGTTAGAGCGTTGGGCCAGGTAGCCTCGTGGTTAGAGCGTTGGGCCAGGTAGCCTAGTGGTTAGAGCGTTGGGCCAGGTAGCCTAGTGGTTAGAGCGTTGGGCCAGGTAGCCTCGTGGTTAGAGCGTTGGGCCAGGTAGCCTAGTGGTTAGAGCGTTGGGCCAGGTAGCCTAGTGGTTTGAGCGTTGGGCCAGGTAGCCCAGTGGTTTGAGCGTTGGTCCAGGTAGTCCAGTGTTTAGAGCGTTGGGCCAGGTAGCCTAGTGGTTTGAGCGTTGGGCCAGGTAGCCCAGTGGTTTGAGCGTTGGGCCAGGTAGCCCAGTGGTTTGAGCGTTGGGCCAGGTAGCCCAGTGGTTTGAGCGTTGGGCCAGGTAGCCCAGTGTTTAGAGCGTTGGGCCAGGTAGCCTAGTGTTTAGAGCGTTGGGCAAGGTAGCCCAGTGGTTTGAGCGTTGGGCCAGGTAGCCCAGTGGTTTGAGCGTTGGGCCAGGTAGCCCAGTGGTTTGAGCGTTGGTCCAGGTAGTCCAGTGTTTAGAGCGTTGGGCCAGGTAGCCTAGTGGTTAGAGCGTTGGGCCAGGTAGCCCAGTGTTCAGAGCGTTGGGCCAGGTAGCCCAGTGGTTTGAGCGTTGGGCCAGGTAACCCAGTGGTTAGAGCGTTGGGCCAGGTAGCCCAGTGGTTAGAGCGTTGGGCCAGGTAGCCTAGTGGTTAGAGCGTTGGGCCAGGTAGCCTCGTGGTTAGAGCGTTGGGCCAGGTAGCCTCGTGGTTAGAGCGTTGGGCCAGGTAGCCTAGTGGTTAGAGCGTTGGGCCAGGTAGCCCAGTGGTTTGAGCGTTGGGCCAGGTAGCCCAGTGGTTAGAGCGTTGGGCCAGGTAACCTAGTGGTTAGAGCGTTGGGCCAGGTAGCCCAGTGGTTAGAGCGTTGGGCCAGGTAGCCTAGTGGTTAGAGCGTTGGGCCAGGTAGCCTAGTGGTTAGAGCGTTGGGCCAGGTAGCCTAGTGGTTAGAGCGTTGGGCCAGGTAGCCTAGTGGTTAGAGCGTTGGGCCAGGTAGCCTCGTGGTTAGAGCGTTGGGCCAGGTAGCCTAGTGTTTAGAGCGTTGGGCCAGGTAGCCTAGTGGTTTGAGCGTTGGGCCAGGTAGCCCAGTGGTTTGAGCGTTGGTCCAGGTAGTCCAGTGTTTAGAGCGTTGGGCCAGGTAGCCTAGTGGTTTGAGCGTTGGGCCAGGTAGCCCAGTGGTTTGAGCGTTGGGCCAGGTAGCCCAGTGGTTTGAGCGTTGGGCCAGGTAGCCCAGTGGTTTGAGCGTTGGGCCAGGTAGCCCAGTGTTTAGAGCGTTGGGCCAGGTAGCCCAGTGTTTAGAGCGTTGGGCCAGGTAGCCCAGTGGTTTGAGCATTGGGCCAGGTAGCCCAGTGGTTTGAGCGTTGGGCCAGGTAGCCCAGTGGTTTGAGCGTTGGTCCAGGTAGTCCAGTGTTTAGAGCGTTGGGCCAGGTAGCCTAGTGGTTAGAGCGTTGGGCCAGGTAGCCTCGTGGTTAGAGCGTTGGGCCAGGTAGCCTCGTGGTTAGAGCGTTGGGCCAGGTAGCCTAGTGGTTAGAGCGTTGGGCCAGGTAGCCTAGTGGTTAGAGCGTTGGGTCAGGTAGCCTAGTGGTTAGAGCGTTGGGCCAGGTAGCCCAGTGGTTTGAGCGTTGGGCCAGGTAGCCCAGTGTTCAGAGCGTTGGGCCAGGTAGCCCAGTGGTTTGAGCGTTGGGCCAGGTAACCCAGTGGTTAGAGCGTTGGGCCAGGTAGCCCAGTGGTTAGAGCGTTGGGCCAGGTAGCCTAGTGGTTAGAGCGTTGGGCCAGGTAGCCTCGTGGTTAGAGCGTTGGGCCAGGTAGCCTCGTGGTTAGAGCGTTGGGCCAGGTAGCCTAGTGGTTAGAGCGTTGGGCCAGGTAGCCTAGTGGTTAGAGCGTTGGGCCAGGTAGCCTAGTGGTTAGAGCGTTGGGCCAGGTAGCCTAGTGGTTTGAGCGTTGGGCCAGGTAGCCCAGTGGTTTGAGCGTTGGTCCAGTGTTTAGAGCGTTGGGCCAGGTAGCCCAGTGGTTTGAGCGTTGGGCCAGGTAGCCCAGTGGTTTGAGCGTTGGGCCAGGCAGCCCAGTGGTTTGAGCGTTGGGCCAGGTAGCCCAGTGGTTTGAGCGTTGGGCCAGGTAGCCCAGTGTTTAGAGCGTTGGGCCAGGTAGCCCAGTGTTTAGAGCGTTGGGCCAGGTAGTCCAGTGTTTAGAGCGTTGGGCCAGGTAGCCCAGTGTTTAGAGCGTTGGGCCAGGTAGCCCAGTGTTTAGAGCGTTGGGCCAGGTAGCCCAGTGTTTAGAGCGTTGGGCCAGGTAGCCCAGTGTTTAGAGTGTTGGGCCAGGTAGCCCAGTGTTTAGAGCATTGGGCCAGGTAGTCCAGTGTTTAGAGCGTTGGGCCAGGTAGCCCAGTGGTTTGAGCGTTGGGCCAGGTAGCCTAGTGGTTAGAGCGTTGGGCCAGGTAGCCCAGTGGTTTGAGCGTTGGGCCAGGTAGCCTAGTGGTTTGAGCGTTGGGCCAGGTAGCCCAGTGGTTTGAGTGTTGGGCCAGGTAGCCCAGTGTTTAGAGCGTTGGGCCAGGTAGTCCAGTGTTTAGAGCGTTGGGCCAGGTAGTCCAGTGTTTAGAGCGTTGGGCCAGGTTGTCCAGTGTTCAGAGCGTTGGGCCAGGTAGCCCAGTGTTTAGAGCGTTGGGCCAGGTAGTCCAGTGTTCAGAGCGTTGGGCTAGGTAGTCCAGTGTTTAGAGCGTTTGGCCAGGTAGCCCAGTGTTTAGAGCGTTGGGCCAGGTAGCCCAGTGTTTAGAGCGTTGGGCCAGGTAGTCCAGTGTTTAGAGCGTTGGGCCAGGTAGCCCAGTGTTTAGAGCGTTGGGCCAGGTAGCCCAGTGGTTTGAGCGTTGGGCCAGGTAGCCCAGTGTTCAGAGCGTTGGGCCAGGTAACTGAAAGGTTGCTAGATCGAATCCTTCGTCTGACAAGGTAAAAATGTGTCGTTCTGCGCCTGAACAAGTTCTCACTGTTCCCCGGTAGGACGTCATTGTAAATAAGAATTTGTTCTTGACTGACTTGCCTAGTTAATACAATATAGTAGACTGAGGGGTTGGCACTGGAGAATGATAGAGGGAAATCTGACGAGGACTCCCAATGTGACCATGTTCTCATAACTTCTAACAATGTGTATTTGAAAAACGTGTCCTTTGGGAACGGAACGGTCTTTGTTGGTAATATTATCTTGTAAAATTGCAATATGCTATCTACATTACTTGTTATTGGGGAGGTCATATTGACAGTTGAATAGCAGAGGTTATTTGTATTCATGCGATCTCTGTGTGGTCAGCAGGTAGACATGTGGTTAGAGTGTTGGGCCAGGTAGCCGAGTGGTTAGAGCGTTGGGCCAGGTAGCCGAGTGGTTAGAGCGTTGGGCCAGGTAGCCTCGTGGTTAGAGCGTTGGGCCAGGTAGCCTAGTGGTTAGAGCGTTGGGCCAGGTAGCCTAGTGGTTAGACCGTTGGGCCAGGTAGCCTAGTGGTTAGAGTGTTGGGCCAGTAACTGAAAGGTTACAGTCAACTTAGTTCCCAGAATCCCTGAACTTACAAGGTCAAATGATGTTGTTCTACTCCTGAACAAGGCAGTTAACCAACTGTTCCCTGATAGGCTGTCATTGTAAATAAGAATTTGTTCTTAACAGACTTGCCTAGTTAAAGTACAGTTGAAGTTAGAAGTTTACAGACACTTAGGTTGGAGTCATTAAAACTTGTTTTTCAACCACTCCACAAATTTCTTGTTAACAAACTATGGTTTTGGCAAGTTGGACAGGACATCTACTTTGTGCATGACACAAGTCATTTTTCCAACAATTGTTTACAGACACATTATTTCCCTTATAATTCACTGTATCACAATTCCAGTGGGTCAGAAGTTTACATACACAAAGTTGACTGTGCCTTTAAACAGTTCGAAAAATTCCCGAAAATTATGTCATGGCTTTAGAAGCTTAGGCTAATTGACATACTTTGAGTCAATTGGAGGTGTACCTCTGGATGTATTTCAAGGCCTACCTTCAAACTCAGTGCCTCTTTGCTTGACATTATGGGAAAATCAAAAGAAATCAACCAAGACCTCAGAAAAAATATTGTAGACCTCCACAAGTATGGTTTGTCCTTGAGAGCAATTTCCAAACGCCTGAAGGTACCACGTTCATCTGTACAAACAATAGTACACAAGTATAAACACCATAGGACCACGCAGCCGTCATCCTGCTCAGGAAGGAGACACGTTCTGTCTCCTAGAGATGAACGTACTTTGGTGTGAAAAGTGCAAATCAATCCCAGAACAACACCAAAGGACCTTGTGAAGAAGCTGGAGGAAACAGGTACAAAAGTATCCATATCCACAGTAAAACGAGTCCTACATCACCATAACCTGAAAGGCCGCTCAGCAAGGAAGAAGCCACTGCTCCAAAACTGCCATAGATTTTGCAACAGCACATGGGCACAAAGATCATACTTTTTTGAGAAATGTCCTCTGGTCTGATGAAACAAAAATGTAACTGTTTGTCCATAAGGACCATCGTTATGTTTGGAGGAAAATGGGGGAGGCTTGCAAGCCGAAGAACACTATCCCAAACGTGAAGCACAGGGGTGGCAGCATCATGTTGTGGGGGTGCTTTGCTGCAGGAGGGACTGGTGCACTTCACAAAATAGATGGCATCATGAGGATGGGAAAATTATGTGGATGTTTTGAAGCAACATCTCAAGACATCTGTCAGGAAGTTAAAGCTTGGCTGGAAATAGGTCTTCCAACTGGACATTGACCCCAAGCATACTTCCAAAGTTGTGGTAAAATAGCTTAAGGACAACAAAGTCAAGGTATTGGAGTGGCCATCACAAAGCCCTGACCTCAATCATATAGAACATTTGTGGGCAGAACTGAAAAAGCAAGGAGGTCTACAAACCTGACTCAGTTACACCAGCTCTGTCAGGAGGAATGGGCCAAAATTCACCCAACTTATTGTGGGAAGCTTGTGGAAGGCTACCCAAAATGTTTGACCCAAGTTAAACCATTTAAAGGCAATTCTACCAAATATTAATTGAGTGTATGTAAACTTATGACCCACTGGGAATGTGATGAAAAAAAAAGCTGAAATAAATAATTCTCTACTATTACTGTCAGACTGAATTTATTTTAGAACCTAAAAGTGTACCACAGGGGTTGACTTTGGGGCCTGTTCTCTTCACTATTTATATAAAAAAACAACGGTCAATCTGTTAAAAATGTTTAACTTCCTCTATTTGCGGATTATACTATTATGTATGCTGTTGCCCAGACTGTTGATCTGACTGTGTCAAAACTACAGTCAGATTTTATAGCTGCGTCAAAACTACAGTCAGATTTTATAGCTGTGTCAAAACTACAGTCAGATTTTATAGCTGCGTCAAAACTACAGTCAGATTTTATAGCTGTGTCAAAACTACAGTCAGATTTTATAGCTGCGTCAAAACTACAGTCAGATTTTATAGCTGCGTCAAAACTACAGTCAGATTTTATAGCTGTGTCAAAACTACAGTCAGATTTTATAGTTGTGTCAAAACTACAGTCAGATTTTATAGCTGCGTCAAAACTACCGTCAGATTTTATAGCTGTGTCAAAACTACAGTCAGATTTTATAGCTGTGCAAGAATCCCTGATTTAGACCTTGTCCAGGCAAAATGATATACATGTTCTTTGTGAACTCTCGTAAGAATGTTTCAGATGAACTATATGTTCACTCATTAGGTGGTTCTCCAATGGAACATGTTCCCGCATTTGAATTGATATGGATTTGATGTTTAAAAAACATATAGATGAGCTGGTTGATTTAATAAGAAGCCAAGATTTAAAGTTGTTTTTTTCTACAGAAACAGATTGTGCCTTTCTCTAAGCAGTAGAAAACAGATTATTCAGTCAATATTTTTTTATCTGTTCTTGATTATGGTGATATTTTTATCAAAGTGCAACTGCTCTTAAACCTTTGGATTCCATCTACCATAGTGCCCTTCGCTTTGTTACAAAGGACAGTTTTGATACTCGTCACAGCATCCTGTATCAAAATGGGGTCTGGACTTCATAGATCTCTACATTACTCCCTTTTTTGTTTACAAGGCCCTACTTCATAAACATCCGTCTTATGTCCACATCCCGGCTCAAACCTTAGAGGGAGAGACTAGCAGGGAGGGAGGGAAAGAGAGAGAGATAAGGGGGAGAGAGAGGGAGGGGGAGAGAGAGAGGGGGTGAAGGAGGGAGGGGGTAGAGAAAGAGAGAAAAGGGAGAGATGGAGAGAGGGGAGGGGATGAAAAAGGGGGAGGAGAGAGAAGTGAAGTAGAGTGATAAAGAGGAGGTAGAGAGAGGGGGAGGCAGAGGGAGGGAGAGAGAAGTAGGAGAGAAGTAGGATGGAGTGGAGAGACAGAGAAGGGAGAGTGTCAAATGTATGACCATATTAGAGACACACATTTCCCTCAGATTCCACAGATGCACAAAGAATTAGAAAACAAAAATAGTTTTGATAAACTCCCATATCCAGTGGGTGAAATACCACCGCGTGACATCACAGCAGCAAGATTTGCGACCTGTTGCCACAAGAAAAGAGCAACCAGTGAAGAACAAACACCATTGTAAATACAACTCATATTTATGTTTATTTGTTTTCCCTTTTGGACTTTAACTATTTGCACATAATATGACATTTGAAATGTCTTTATTCTTTTGGAACTTTTGTGAGTGTAATGTTTACTGTTTATTTGTATTGTTTATTTAACTTTTGTTTATTATTTAGTTCACTTGCTTTGGCAATGTTAACATATTTTTACCATGCCAATAAAGCTCTTAAATTGAAATTGAAATTGAATTGAGTGAGGGAGGGGGAGAGGGGGAGTGAAGGCAAGGATGGGGAGACACAACCTGGCCCGCCTTTGAAGCCTCTAAGTCTGTGTCTAACAGCTCAGCTCACATATCAAGGGACTCTAGAGGAGCTCTTGCTCAGCTATTCCCATCTAGGGAGACAGCTGTGACAGGAAGTGTGTGTGTGTTTGTGTGTGTGTTCGTGCGTGCGTGTGTGTTGGTGGTGGTGTGTGTGTGTGTGTGTGTGTGTGTGTAACAGGTAATTAGTCCACAAGGCACTGCTTCAGGGTCATTGCTCTCTTTAATTGTCCTGGGACACCCAACAGCACACAGACACACACAGCATCGAACCCCCCACCCCCCTCCCCACCTCCCGTCACACCTACAGGTTACTGCAGTGGCTACACAGCCACACACGACATCAACACCCCCCCCCCCGTCGCACCTACAGGTCCTGCAGTGGCTACAGCTAGAAGCCTTTACACCGGCCTCTAGTCATGAAGAGACAATATCTTTTGTGCATTGTGTCTTTATTTGAACATGAATATGCCTTTCTCTTGTCTCTAGCTATGAACAAACATGGTTGTGTGTGTTCATTAGGGAGCATTGTAGCAAAACGTTTCAATGAGCGTTTCTTATTGGACAAGTTCACACTGTATATTACTTTCCTGTTTTACTCTATTTTGGACTGATTTTTTTTAACCTTTTGTGCCTACTGAATATGATCCATGATTTCTCTTGGTGTATATACAGTGTGGCTGTAGGATTTATTATAGTTGTTTGTGTAATTGAACGATACAATTCAGACATTTGACAGTCATCTGCATTGTACCATAACCCATTTAGCTTTGTCACGACTTCTACCGAAGTCGATGCCTCTCCTTGTTCGGGCGGTGCTCGGCGATCAACCTCACAGGTCTTCTAGCCATCATTGATCTATGTTTCATTTTCCATTGGTTTTGTCTGGTCTTCTTACACACCTGGTTCCAATCCCATCCATTGTATGTTGTGTATTTAACCCTTTGCTTCCCCTCATGTCCTTGTCATGTTTTATGGATTGGTGTGCGACCGGTTCTTGTACCCACATTTATTTTATTATGGACTTTGGTTTTGAAGTTTGTGTTTTAAGTTATTAAAATACTCCATTTATACCAAATTTGATTCTCCTGTGCTTGACTTCCCTGCCACCTATACACACGACGTGACAAACTTACGCCAATATCCTGTTTTTGTTTGATATAATTTGAGACACTCATTACAGACCAATATGTTACTAAAGCCCTCTTAAACCCCTGTTATCACAATCCACGCAATAAAGATTATGACATTACTCTGCAATAAAGATTATGACATCACTCTGCAATAAAGATTTGTTGTAAAAAAATAAACAATTATAATTCATCATTCATATGTTGCCGCCCATTTACACAGATAATGTATGCATCGTGTACTGTATCTACTTAAACAAATATGTTTCTTTGCACTGAGTGAGTCATTTTCAAACTGTTAAAAGAGATGTACTGTAGCAAAGCTGGTCTAATGGAGTTGCTTAGTCACAGGTTATTAACCATGACAAATAAGACGTAGCTATCCACAGAGGGAGTCACGAAGAGATGAACACATAAAACACCTAAATACATCTCAATCACAGTCAAAGATACAATCTGCAATATTTCTTTTTCAGCTGTTGGTCATTCTAATTGTTATTATTAATGATTAA